>NW_027187285.1:3504991-3634241 GCF_028583685.1 Petaurus breviceps papuanus
GTGTGTGTGTGTGTGTGTGTGTGTGTGTGTGTGTGTGTGTGTGTGTGTGTGTGTGTGTTGTATATACAACTGCGGATAGCCGGAGGCTTTTGTGCCCTGGTTTCAGAATCAAGATCTGGGTTTGAATCCACACTCTGCTATCTGCAACCTTGGGCATATACTTTTATCTCTAAACTTTTCGAATCATTAAAGTGAGGCATCTGCACTAGCTCATTTCTAAGCCCTCTTTCAGGCCCGACAGTCTAAGTTTCCAGCACGTGTAGAGCTTTGAACGTGGAATCAGAAAGACCTGGATTTATATGCCACCTTATCCATTCATTCAATAAACATTTTTTTTTGCTTTTTTTTGGGGGGGGGAGGGCAATTGGGGTTAAGTAACTTGCCCAAGGTCACACGGCTAGTTTTTTGTGTGTGTATAAGTGTCTGGGGCTGGTTCCAAACTCAGGTCCTCCTGACTCCAGGGCCGGCTCTCTACTCACTTCACCACCTAGCCACCCCCCAATAAATATTTATTAAGGGAATGTTGTGTGGCAGACACTGCTAAGGGCTGCTCGAGGAGCTTCCAGACTAATGGGGGAGACGACACGCATACAAATATATACAAAGCAAGCCGTGTGCAGGATAAATGGGAAATAATTCAGAGAGTGAAAAGCGTTGGAATTAGGAGGTCTTGGGAGGGGCGGCTAGGTGGCACAGTGAATAGAGCACCCACCCTGAAGTCAGGAGGATCTGAGTTCCAATTCGGCCTCAAACACCACTTAACATACACACACATAAAAACTAGCCCTGTGACCTTGGGCAAGTTACTTAACCCCAATTGCCCTACCTTCCCCTCTCAAAATAAAAAAAAAAAAAGAGGGCCTTGGAGGTGGGATTTTAGTTGGGACTTGAAGCTAGGGAGGTCGGTAGTTTGAGCAGAGCAGGGAGAGCTTTCCAGGCAAGGAAAATGTCAGGAGCTGAGAGATGGAATGTTTTGTGCTGGAACAGTCAGGAGGCGAGTGTCACTGAATCGAAAAGTAGGTGTTGGGAGTAAGGTGTAAGAAGACTGGAATGTTGGGAGGGTTTAACTCTGGGCAAATCGCTTAACCCTCTGCGCTTCATTTTCCCCATCTGTAAAACCAGAGAGGTTTCCGGGAAGACCTCTAATGTTCTTTCACCTCTAAATCCATCATCTTTTTTGTACCAAATTAGAACCAGAAATACACTTTGATTGGCGTTGGTTGTTGAAGAATATATTTTATTTCTTTAAATTTTTATTGATAGCTTTGTTTTTATATCTGGAATAAATTTTAAATATACTCTTGCTTTAAAGAAAAATAAACAGGGCGGCCAGCTGGCACAGCGAGTAAGAGCACCGGCTCCAGTGTTGAGAAGACCTTGAGATCTAATCCCGGGCTCAGACACTTAGCACCCACCCAGAAACACCTGGCCGGGTAACCTTGAGCAAGTTACTTAATCCCAATTGCTTAAAAAAAATAAATAAACAACTTCTGATGAACAGAGTACAAACCCTTTAGTTTTTATGCCTATTTTGACATTGTATCAGTTTCCGTTTTAGGAGTGATCTTTTAATGGCCAACCCTCAATCTTCATCTTTTATTGAGACCTTTCTGCCTTTGACAATGCTGACCACACTCTCCTCTAGGATACTCGCTCAGCTCTGGGGTTTTGTGCTGCTACTCTACCTGACTTTCCTCCTAATTGTCTGACCCCTTTGTCTCAGTTCCGTTGGCTGACTCATCTACCATACCAAGAAGATATGAGTTCAAATGTGACCTCAGACACTAGTTGTGTGACCCTGAGCAAGTCACTTAACCCTATTTGCCTCAGTTTCTTCATCTGCAAAATGAGCTGCAGAAGGATATGGCAAACCACTCCAGTATCTTTGCCAAGAAAACCCCAAATCGGGTCGCGAAGAGTCAGATGTGACTGAAACAACTGAACAAATGTATATGTGTGTATATTCCTATCTTTCCAAAATGATTTCATGTTGCTCCCCTCCTGTATTCTGCATCCCAAGCAAACTACCCTATTTCTCTATTCTCCATATAGATAATATGCCAGCTCCAGTCTCTGTTTCTTTCCATAGGCTGTCCCCCATACTTGGAATGTTCTCCTCACTTTTGATCCTTAGCTCTCTTTAAGACTGCATTCAAGGGGCGGCTAGGTGGCACAGTGAGTAAAGCACTGGATCTGGAGTCAGGAGGTCCTGAGTTCAGTTTAGGCCTCAGACACGTAATACGCACACAAAAAAACTAGCCATGTAACCTTGGGCAAGTTACTTAACCCCAATTGCCCTCCAAAAAAATGCAAAAAAAAAAAAGACTGCATTCAAGCATGGCCTTCCCTGATATCCTCTTAGTTGTTAATGAACTACCCCTCAAAAGTACTTTGTATAGATTTATACTTGCTTATTTTTGCATATAGAACTTTCCCCGAGAGAAGGTAAATTCCTTAAGGCAAGGACTTTTGTCTTTGGATCACCAGTGCCTTGTAGAAAGCTAAACAGAGAATTTATTGAGCACTAATTATATGACAGGCACTGTGATAAGTCTGATTAATAAAATAAAATAAATAAAAACCAGTCCTTCCTTTCAGAAGGCTTCTATTCTAATGTGAGAAGACTTTTTCTTACTTCAGTTTCCTCATTGATAAAATGAACTGGAGAAGGAAATGGCAAACCACTCTAGGACTTTTGCCAATAAAATCCCACATGGGGTCATGACTCCACAGCAAAAAGCTTTCTATAGAGCAGAGTCCAGCATTCTGTTGGGAGGGAGAAGAGGATGTCCAGGGGGCATATTTATGACCTCAGTTGGGCTGGGTTGATGAATGGGAATAAAGACCTGGGTCACAAGATTGGAAGAAGAGTTTAGTCTAGAATGGGAGGTATGAAAGATCATTCACTGAGCATCCTGGGGACTCTGGCTCAGAGATACCTGGAGTGAGTCAGATTCTACCCAGAAAACCTGGGTAGGACATAGAAAGGGGAAGTGTAATTCAATTCAATAAATATTTATTAAACTATGGAGAAGGCACCATATCTTTTAGGCCCAGGAAATACAGAAGCAAATTAAAAAAAAAAAAAGACATAGTCCCATGCCTTCCAGGAAACATGACATCTAGTTACAAATTATTATACAAGTTAGTAGAGAGGCAGTGTGGTGTAGTGGATAGAGATAGAGTCAGCCTCAGAGCCAGGAAGGCCTGGGTTGAAGTCTTACTCTGACATGCATTGGCTGAAGGACTTTGGGCAAATCATTTAACCTCTCAATGCTGTAGGCAATCCTCTAAGACAGGGATTCTTGACCTTGTTTTGTGTCATGGACTCTTTTGACAATCTAGTGAAACTTAAGAAATCCTTGGAAAGGATCCATCATGCTTTTTAAATACATAAAATGAAATACTTAAGTCTAAAAGGAAACCAGCTGAAAAAGGGAAAATGGGGGAAAGTAAGAAAGCAAACATACCGCATGGAAATGTTCAGAAAAATGGGTGAAGGGGGCACCAAGGCCCAAAATTTGAGTGAAAATAGCTTTGGGGCCCATTTAAAGAAGAATCTTTTTCATCTGTAGTAAGAGGTAGGCCAGGATGAGTATGTTGAGGGAGAAGTATCTGAGAAATGACTAAGTTGAGAAGTTTAAAATTCTTATCTAGTTCCAAGACTTCACATGCATAGATGAGAGAAGTAAATTGCAGAAGGCTTAATTGAAGAGGTCTGGCTGGACAAATCTCTAGCAAGGTTAGAAGTGGGCTAACATCAGGGTCAAGGTCTGTTAGGAGAGGCAGAAGGAAAAAGAGACCTAAGAAGACTAGACCTTGTTACCCCATACTTACTGTTTTAGTATCATAATTAAAGCAGAGATTCTCATCCTGGGTATTTGAATTTGTACTGTGAGCGTGTATGTGTGAATCTATGTATATATATATATATATATATGTATACATATACACACATTTTCATAACTATTTCAATGTTTGTTTTTCTTTGGAATACTACATATTTTACTTTATAAATAAGCATAGAATAAACATAGAATGAATATAGGATAAAATATTATTCTGAGAAGAGGTCCACAGGTTTCATCTGATCCCAAAGGGCTTCTTGACAGAAAAAGGGTACAGAATTCCTGTATTAAACCACAGAAATGATGCAATTTGTAAACCTTCATTTCTTTATGCCTGTTCCTGTAGTTCCATCCTTAAGTTCACCTCTCTAATAACCCTTTAAAAACATTCAAGTGGGTAGTATATTGCTTTCAGGGAGAAAGGGAAAGGAGTTGAAATGAAAGGGAATTTCACAGTTTTCCCCAGCAATTGTTCCAGAGTTTAGGCAATTCAGGAAAACAGTGGAAAGCATAAGAGGAGAGAATCCTGTAGACAGTCCCACACAACTGGATCCCAGGTTAGCTGACTCGAAGTTGTGGGATCCTAGGGTAGAGGTCTTAAGAGGAGCAGGGTGGCCTATTGAATCAAGTGACTGGTTATATAGGAATTATATAAGGGATGAGACCTCATTTTAAAATGTGCAATAAAAATTAGTAAATAGGAATATTAAATGCATGAGTTCCAAAGGCACCAAAATGAAAATCTACCCACAAAGAAATAGACACAGTTTCTAACATTAAAATGTAGGTTAGCTTAGCTAAAAATCCCCCCCCTTTATATTCTAGGGAATTTACTGCTTTAAAATTTATGTATGAGGTCATCAAAATATGTGTATTTACATTGTGTTTTTCTTTCCTTTTTTGGGACTGGATCTGTGGAAAATACTTCAGCTTGTTGAATTGAATTATTGCTTTCTTTTTAAAAATCTGTGCTTCTCTTAGTGGAAATTTCATCAACAGAATTTTAATCATGTTGATTTTCCCCCATTGTGATGATTTTAGTGTTCTTAGCAAATGGTAATTGCTTCCCAGTAGAGAGTTATGGAAAACCAAAAGAAGGTAACCAGCCAAATCCTCCCTCTCCACCACCTGCTACCAGATCGCCTATACATAAGACATTTTAAAATAGAATAGCTTTATTCTCTTGTGGAACATCCTAATTAACTTTAGTTTTTATCTGACACTTCTTTTTTATTTCCTCTTTTTCCCAGCAGGAGGCGACACAGTCTGTTGTAGAAAGCATTGCCCTGGGAGGGTGGAGATCTATTTCTGCTACAGACTTTCTTGTGATACACCTTCCTTATAGGCACATATAATCCAGGTCTCCAGCCTGAATCATTTGAAAAGGATTCTCCTCATAGGTAGAGAGAATGATGACTGGATGCTGAGTGCTTATGTGAGGGGAAAAGTTGGTGCTAGAATTGTGGAAAGGAGACATACTCCTTTCCTGCTTGAAGAGAGAACATACCCTGTTCTAGACTCTCTTCAGGGACTGGTGGAGAAAGACAAGAGATTTTTGAAGGCAAACATTTAGGGAGAAATTGGCTCCTTAACATCTCTGCCTTCCAAAGTCTGTTCTATTTTTTCACACATCTTTCTCTAGGAAGACCCAGGTATTCTCTCTGGAAACAGGAAAGAAGAATGTCTCCTCTTCAAAGCTTGACAGTCAACTCCATCCCTCACATAGACATTCAGCATCCAATCATTCTCTCCACCAATGAGGAGAGTTTTATGCAAATGATCTGGACTTGAGACTTGTATTGCATTCCATAGAATAGGAATAGTCCTGGCTATACCTACCTAACAGAATTTTGTAATAAGAATCAAGTATCTTGGGGAAAAAATATAATGTTCTATGCAAATGTATGGTTTTATTATTATGGTCTATCTAATTAAAGTGCCTGATACTCATTTGAAACAGAGCAATCAGTGGAGAATGCTTGAATTGTCCCCACTATTTGCCTCAATAGGCGATAACAAGATTTGGGTACAGATGGAACACAGTGATATTGAATGCCAGGAATTACCTTGGAAGATTCCACCAGTAGTAAGATAGCATTTAAGCAGGAAAAATGCCAGAAACAATGTTGCTAAACTTTAAATCAGAACAGGTATGATGGCTTGCAGAGAGAGCTTTGTGGAGGGGAATGAGAATAATATTCACATACATTAAAGATATACTTAACAAAGGTATGAGAAAGGAACAAGCGGGTTTTCACAAACAGTGTTCTATATAGCACATCACATCATTACAGGGATGCTATTGGATGAAAGCTACAGAGAATATAAGGTCCAACTGCACTCATGCTTTGTTAACTGAAAAAGCATTTGATTGGGGGGGGGGGGCGGCCAGGTGGCTCAGCGAGTAAGAGCACTGGCTCCAGTGTTGGGATGACCTGGAGATCGAATCCCGGGCTCAGACACTCAGCACCACACCCAGAAATAACTGGCCGTGTAACCTTGAGCAAGTTACTTAACCCTGATTGCTTAAAAAAAAAAAAAAAAGCATTTGATTGAGAAGAACAAAATGCTGGTCTGAAGACTCTGCTCCAACATGGAGCCTTCTGGTAAAATGTTCAAATAATTTAAGATTCCTAGAAAGAATAACAACAGATATGACTTCATTTAATGACTCTCTGATTATTAATATAATGCATAAAGCAGGGAGACATATGGTCACTGAAAGCTTTTGCCACTGACATGTAGAGTGTCTAGCATAGAATTCAAATGGAAAAAGATTCCTTATATATGGTGAGGTCCTTCAATGTCATTTTCAGATGACATTTAATGAATTTCATCAAGACCAAGATTATTGAAAGTCATAATCATTCAAAAGAGTTCAGCCTAACTGTGCACATAGGGAAAGCTAAATGGACAGCAAATACCTATTTTCTAGACAATAAGATGAAGTGTAATGGAAAACCCAAAGAACTCTGAGTGTAAGTAGATCTTAGACAGACATTGCAAATGAACAATAATTGGGCCTAGAATTGAACTGGAGAGGAGGGCACTAGACAGCTTTTGGGAAATTGAAGAGTGCTTTTATTGATACCAAGATTCTCTCTGAAAAAAGAAAAGCCCATATTTTTTAATATCATTTTTCTTTTGGTGATTCTATATAGCTCTGTGTCCAAAGAAATAAAATTGTGGGTCACCTAAAGGGCATTGAATAGGTACACAGTGAGTATGAATTGGTACCAATGAAGGATTTTGCAAGAGACCTAAAATGGCAGTATCATACTCAAATAGAAATGGGGCCTCTAATCTGTACTTAACAATCCTTGCAGGTCACATGTTGACTTAGTTTAAAATACAATATCATTTATGCTTTTAAAAATATTTTTATTTTGTTCAATGTTTTCAATTACATTTTAATCTGGTTTGGGCTATACTCAGGAGTCATGAGGTCCGTGGCACATGTCTGATACCTCTGGTCTAAAAGAATATCAGTATGGACATATGTGACAGGAAAAATAAATAGGCTGGTCTTATAACAAAACAAGGGATACCTGCCAGACAGTCCACAAGGTCCATTTGGTGTGCATGAAATGTTAAAGAGTCACTTCAGCAGGTTGGGTAGATACTCTATAGAGGATTTATTGAAAGACAAATGGACAAAAGGCATCTAGGATGAGAAGGGATGGCTACGCAACAACTTACACAATTGGAGAGAGGGCCCCCATCACAGAGATCATAAATCCATCAGAGTGTTCAAATAGGCCTTGGAGATCTTCTGGGCCAAATCCCACTTCATTTATATATGAGAAAACCGAGGTCCAGAGAATACTCAAGACAATGCTGCTAGGAAACACCAGAAGAAGGGGTTCACTTTGGATTCCTTGCTTCTCAATTCAGTGTTCTTTTCACTTTTGTCACGTTGCCTACCTCAATACTGTGTGTGCATTACTATTTTTGAAGATAACATCATTGTGGTCAGACTCATGGTTATTCACTGAATATAATCTAGTATGTTTGAAGGTCTAAAATGTTGGCTATTAAAATATGTATAAAAATATATTAATAACATAATTTTATTACATTACACTATAATGTAATTATATACATGTACTCACATATACCCATATACATTAGCCAGTGGTGCGGTGGGAAACACAGGAACATTGGGCCTGGAATTAAGAAGACTCATACCGAAGTTCAAATCTGGCCTCAGACACTTACCAGCTGTGTGTCCCTGAGCAAGTTGCTTAAGCCTCTTTGTGTTATCTGTAAAATGAACTGCAGAAGAAAAAAAAAGCAAACCATTCCAAAATTTTTGACAGGAAAACCCAAATGGGTTTTCCCATATCCAACAAAGAGTGAATATAACTGAAAAATGACTGAACGACAAAAATATACACACATATATTTATATTTGTTATAAAGAAATACAAGTAATTTCAGAATCTTTTAATCCCCAAACTTACAAAATTAAAATTTTTTATTATTGAAGTATCATATTTTAACAAAGCAATTATACCTTGTCTCAAAAATAGAGGAATCATGTTAATATTTCTAAGACTATCATATTAATCATGTTTTCTATTACTTTAACAGAAGACCAGACATTACTTCTATAATCCAATGACTTTTGTTTTAGCTACTAAGACTTTGTTTTGGAAAATAAATTATTATGTAAATGATTTTTCTGCCATTTTTTCTGCATGTGCTTGCAAATGATGGCCATGAGCTGAGATTATAATCACTGTATTATCCCATTTCATTAATGTGAGACATCCATAGATGACATGGTGTTACTGACTTTATAAGCTGCTGCTTTTTATTTAAAAGACTATTGTTTAATTCCTTATCATTTTAATATCAATAGAGTCTATATAAATCATCAGAAAAAGTTTGTGTTTTTCTTTCTAATTCATTGTATTAAAATATTCACCATTTGTTATGATTTGGATTCAGGTTAATATCAATACTCCAGAGCTTTGGGAGGAAATGCTCAGTTCCAAAGGATTAACAGGTAAGGAACTTACCAAAAAACTCCTAAGTTTAATTTTTCTAATATGTTCTTTTGAAAATGTTTACTATTTCACACATACCCCAAATACGGTGTTCATATTTGAAGCATTACTTAAGTGTGTGCCATTTCATATGATCTCAAACCTCATAATGAAAGAACAGGTGATTTATTTAACATATGAATCAGTTGTTTTTCAGTTGTGTCCAACTCTTCATGGCCTAATTTGGGGTTTTCTCAGCAAAGATACTGGAGTGGTTTGCCATTTCCTTCTCTAGCTCATTTTACAGATGAAGAAACTGAGGTAAACAGGGCTAAGTGACTTGCCCAGGGCCACACAGCTAATAGATGTCTGAGACTGGATTTGAACTTAGGAAGATGAGTCTTCCTGATTCCAGACCCAGCACTCTATCCACTGTGCCACCTAGCTGCCTGTGGCATATGACTAACTAGGCATTAATCAATCATTTAGTCAGTCAAGAAATCAATTCACTTCAATAATTGG
The DNA here is from genome assembly GCF_028583685.1 of Petaurus breviceps papuanus. Lineage (NCBI taxonomy): Eukaryota > Metazoa > Chordata > Mammalia > Diprotodontia > Petauridae > Petaurus > Petaurus breviceps. Next base: position 3,514,353 of record NW_027187285.1, read on the forward strand.
TTTGACTTTTTTTTTACTATTCTAAATTTTGTCTACTTTGATTCCTTGACTATTTTGATTTCTATAAGGCTTTACTAAAATACAGAAATATATTACGTTTAATAAAGAGATATCCTCAGGTGTGATAGTGCAGAGCTATAATTTCTGCTGCCTGCTACTGTGAAGCTGCCAGATTTCTTAAGTTTATAAGAGTTCTAAGCTGTGGTGGGCTAGGCCTAGTGTATGTCATCACTAAGTTCAGCACTAATATTGTGAGCCCCCCCCCCCCGCCCCAGAAGGCAGGGTACTGAAACCAGGTGGCCTAGGGAAGGGCAAACTGAACCAGGTCAGAAAATGGAGCGGGTCAAAGTTCCTGAACAATTAGAGTGGGACCAGGTCTGTGACAAGCCCTTATACATCCAGCCTGGGTGAGATAGGGGGATATAGTCTTTAAAACAAATTAGTTGGGGTGGCTGGGTGGTGCAGTGAATAGAGCACTGGCCCTGGAGTCAGGAGGACCTGAGTTCACAGCCTCAAGATACTTGACACACTTACTAGCCATGTGACTTTGGGCAAGTCACTTAACCCCAATTGATTGCCCTCCAAAAAACAAAAAAAAAATTAGTTATCAGGTGAATCACCAATTTTTAGAGGATTATAATACAATAATATTTCCTTAATATCAAAATCATACTTAATTTGATCTTTATTAATGATTGGTGGGACTTGCAGTAACAAAGGAAGCAGTGATCACAATGGGCCAGCAAGGCTTGAACAAGAATAGGTCACACCAGACTAACCTCATTTCCTTTTTTGACAGGATTATTGTAGATGTAGTTTCAACAAGGGATATTCATGTATAAAACTTTTATTTTAGCACAACACTTGGCAACGTTTTTCAATTTAGCATTGTGAACTGAAAAGATGTGGGCTAGACCACAGTGAATTTAGATGGATTTGGAACTGGAGCAGTTGAATGGCTGGCCCTAAAACATATTCATTTGTGATTTAATGTTAATTTGGAAAGCAGTCTGTACTGAAGCACTCACTGGATCTGTGATTGGTTCTGCATCTCATTTTTGACAATGACTTGCATAGCTGGCATATTTATTGAATTTTCAGATGTCACAGAATAGAGATTTGGGGAATGGAAACTGGGAAGGGGGGGAAGGAAATAATTATTAAATAATTGCTATGTGCCAGGTGCAGTGACAATTACTTTCCAGATATTATCTCATGTGATCCTTATAACACACCTGGGAGTGTTATTATCACCCCCATTTTACAGTTGAGGAGACTGAAGCAAGCAACAGCTAAGGTTAAAATGTATTGCTAATATGTTGGACAACAGAGTCAGAATCCAAAAAAGATCTTAGTAGGTCATAGACCAAAATCTAATAAGATGAAATTTCGTAGGGATAAATGTAAAATCTTAAGCTTAAAAAAAATAAACCCTAGTAGGTTTAATATGAATGCATATGGAGAGCCTATTTCAAATTACACATCATCTTGGGGTGGAGGAAGGGGAGAGATGGGGAGAAAATTTGAAACTCAAAATCTTATGGAAGTGAATGTTAAAAACTAAACATAAACTAATAAATTCATTTTAAAAATTTAAGCTTGGGGCAGCTAGGTGGCACAGTGAATAGAGAGCACTGGCCCTGGAGTCAGGAGGACCTGAGTTCAAATGTGACCTTAGACACTTAACACTTACTAGCCTTGTGACCTTGGGCAAGTCACTTAACCCCAATCACCTTGCCTGCTCCCCTCCAAAAAGGAAAAAAAAAATTAAGCTCTAAAGCTATAATGGATTTGCTAAAGTTAAATATTTTTGTTGAACAGACTACAAATGGAATTTATTTTGTTCACAATCTTTTCTTGCTTGTGTTAATGTAATAATAACAATAGCTATCATTTACATAATGCTTTGAAGTTTGCAAACTGCTTTGCACTCATTTGATTTTCACTGTAATCTTGTGAGACAGATGCTTTTCTTATTCTCATTTTAAGGATGAGGAAACAGGCCCAGAGAAGTAAAATCATTTTTACAGGGTCACACAGTTAATAAGAGTTCGAGGCAGAATTTGAATTCTTTCTTTTGAAGTCTTTCTGATTCCAAGTCCTGTGTTCCATTCACGTAGCTGCCTTATATATTTGAAGGTTTGTGGGTTTTTTGAAGGTTGTCAAGTTTATGATAAATATATTTTTATAAAAATAATTTATGTTCAATGTCTTAACATTTAAATTTATGAGAGAAATCTGTATTTTCATTTTTTTCATTCTTTTTCATACAAAATTTGGATTATATATGTATATATGCACACATTCATCTATATATTCATATCTGTGTCTATTAGTAAGCACTCTTTAATAAGTTAATTAAAACATAGATATCCTTTTTTAATTTTAGAATTTTATGTGAAGCCAAGTATATAGTTTCCATATATTGCTGCCTGACATTCCATGTTATTGTCTATTTGTGATATTTTGGACACATTTTACTACATAGTGGTCGATGTCTACCAAAGCTGGTGTGGACCTTGCAAACCTGTGGTCAGTCTTTTCAGGAAAATCAAACTTGAAGTTGGAAATGACCTTCATTTTGCCGTGGTAAGATTTTGTTTTGGGAAAAGTAAGATTTCAACATGAGAAAAATTAAAAATAATGAGGGATATGAGGTGGAAGAAGGAAGCCTTTGCTCATGTAACAGAGTTTAAAATTTTTATTTTCAAATTGATATTTACTCTGTTGATACAGGAGTTTCTTCCCTCTGAATTCCGTATGCCAATGAAAGCCTATATCCAAATTCTCCCCTCAGTTACTGGAATGCTTTACGCTTGTCTAGACTTAGGGGTATTTTCTCCACTGTGGAGATGATATCCATTTATAGAGTCTCTTACAAGTGAACATAAGTTCTTTAAGTGCTTGCAGGAGCCACACTGCACCATACCACACACTAACGTTTGCTATACTAGCTAAAGATTTTGAATAGTATTTCATTTAAAAAAAAGACATTCACTTGGATCCTTAATTTTCTCTATCTGACATTAACGGTAAAGAGCAAAGGGAATAGGCTGGCTAATGAGGATTCAGGTCCCAGAATTTCATAATTCAGTTCAGAAACAACAAATTTTGCAAGTGACCTGGAGAAAGACTTTCAAAAGGAAGGAAAGGAAATTTGAATAGCATGAGACTATTCTACACACACCAGAAAACCCTGGACAGAATGGAACAATGTGTTCTGAAGAGCAGTAAGTAGAGTTTGGGATGCAGACCAGGGCAATCAATCCTGCAAATCTGAGCTTAACCATAAGTGAAAAAAGATGGATCTCCGGTAATAAAGTGACATTTGGAACATTCTTAGAAAGAAAACTGGATCTGAAGAAATTATTTGCTTCTTGAACACCCCCAGACAACAGAAATGCAGGAGAGGTGAATTAACACAGCAGCCAAGGACAGAAATAAAATAGTAACATCAGAGAAACCAGAAACCTTCTTTCTAAATGTACACAATGGAGATAAGAGTAAAGGTGGACATCAGGTGGAAGTAACAGTGGAGGTGTGGCCCTGGAGCATTATGTGACACCCTGTCTATAGCTGAATCAATATTGTTGGTGTGTGTGTGTGTGTGTGTGTGTGTGACTACATTACAAAAAGGGAGAATTCATGAAAAGACAGAGGGGATCAGAGCTATACAAGGGTGTGTGTGTGTGTGTGTGTGTGTGTGTGTGTGTGTGTGTGTGTGTGTGTGTGTGTGTGTGTGTGTGTGAGGTATTGTAGCAGCAAGCACCCCAAGCGTCCTCAGGGTTTGCCGCCACCACAGGTTCTTGGATCTGCTTTGTTAAAGGAAAGCAACTCAAAATGGGTAAACAAGCTTACTTTAATCAGTCAGACATATATCGTTTACCTTGTTCAGGGGAAAAAGGTCAGCACCCCAAACTTCAAAATATACAGACAGAATTATCAAGACATTAACAGATCAAGTAGACAGCTTTCCAAACTGTCCAACCATTACATCCATACCCAGTCAACATCTGGGTTTTTCAAAGCCGGGGGACTCTCAACAACGGCTTCCCAGAATTCAGATCAAATCACAGAACACTTCTCAAAGTGAGTCCCAAAACAAAGCTACACATCAGGGCTTAATATAGCCTTCTCCTGGCTCAGAGAATGTAACAACCTTATTGACTCACTGGCCAATCAAGAAGTATCTACTGAAAAACAAGCCTCCCACCCCAGGCTTCAGGTGCACTTTAGCCTAGGGGCAGGGAAGATCTTTAAAATTTACATTCGCATTACAGGTATCTAGGTCAAATTAAGGTTTAGCAATGAGGAGGTGACCTCTATGGTCTCACAAGAAGAGAAGAGTCCAAAGAGGAGTGAGTAAAGAAGATGGAGCAAGGATAGAAAGGTGGGGGAGGGGGTGTGTGTGATGAAAAATCTTGTTTTGATGAGGGAAGGGAGTTCCACTGATGAATATTTGTATGAGTTAAGAGAGATGTTCTGTGAAGGGAGATGAGGATTTAAGACCATTTATACTACCTTTTGGGGGGTCAGTTGGGGCAACTGGCACCTGGAAGAGTGGGAAGGCACGGACCCAGGGAGCAGATTTTGAGGCAAATGGGGAAAGAAGGTCCCAGGAGGAGGGTATAAATCAGTGGGCTGTGTCCTCTTTATTTCCTATAGGAATTGTTATTGTTATAGGAGTAAGGCAAAAAGGAAAAGGGAATCCACAAAGCAAATTCTATAAGGTGGTGGTAAAACTGACTAGAGAGGAGAGACTAAAATAAGTATCTTAGAAATTCATGAAGAATACAGAGAATAGCGAAGGACTAGTAATTATAGGGATCATAAACCAGAGAATGAAAGTCTAGAATAGACAGGAAATATAATGAAGAGAGTGGGAGAAATCCTCTTTGGAAAGGGGTAAAAAAAGAAATTTAAATAACTAATAAATAGAAATGTATTTGAAGAAGAGTAAAAGAAAGGGGAGTCTACATGACTGAGAGGAAAAAGAGAGGAGAAGAATGAAATAATAAGATAAAATCTGGAAAGAAAAAGGAAATAAAAAGCAAAACTCCAAAGGAAAAATGGTATCACAGGGGAGAGGATGCTGAGAGTAAGGGGGAAGGGGCCAGTGGGAATAGGTTCACCTTTAAAAAATTAAGCTAAAGTAACTGAAGAGGTAGTACAGTACTATGTTTACAAAAGAAGAGGGAAAATCATAACTTGAAAAAAATAATATTAGAGACAAATGGAGGAAAATAGAAATATAATTAACAGCTTTAAATGTGAATGGATTAAAAATCCAATAAAATGAAAAGGGTACAGTTTGGATAAGAAAACAAAACCCTACAAACTGTTGCTTACAATAATTATTTAAAAAACAAAGACATGCACAAACTAGAACTGGGGGGGGGGGAAGAAAATCTGCAATGTATCAATTAAATCCAAGAAATCAATCGTGCTATTTCAAAAAGCAAAAACAAATATACAAAAATAAAAGAGATAAGGAAGCAAGCTATATTAAACTGAAAGGAACATAAACAATAAGCCAATAAACTTAGTACTAAATGCTTTTGTATCCAAATTCATAAAGCAAATGTTAACTGATCTACAAGACATAAAGACAGTAACATAATAATGACAAGAGACTTCAATATCTTTCTTTCCATTTTTGGATAATTCTAAAGGAAAGATTAAAAAAAGGAAAATGTGGAACTGAAAAAGTTGTTGGAAAAACCAGTTAAAAGACTTGAGACATTTAAAAAATTGAACTACAAAATAATATTTCTCAGAATCACATGCAACGTTCACAAAAATTGACCATGTATTAGGGCACAGAGATAATATAAACAAATGTACAAAGGCAGAAATAGTAAATGTATTTCTTGTAGACCATAATGCAATAAAAATAGGCATTAGTTTAGGGACTGGAAGCAAAAGATACAGACTGAAATGAAGACTTTAACAATGAAATTCTAAATTATGAGTGGATCTAAGAACAAATCATAGAAACAATGATTAATTATGTGAAAGAAAATGATAATAATGAAACTATATAGCAAACTTTCTGGGATACAGATAGAGCAGATCTCAGGAGAAAAAACCATATACTGCAAAAAAGATTAATGAACTGAGTATTACTGTGATGTGAGAAATGATGTATGTGATGAATCCATAGAATCATGGAATGATCTACATGAACTAATGAAGACTGAAGTAAGCAGAACCAAGAAAACAATACATTACACAATAATTACAACAAACTACATGGAAAGAATAACCAACCATAGAAAATCGAAAGTGAATATAACAAATTATAAAGATTAAACATGACTCAAAAAAAATCTTAACATCATAATGAAGGAAATAGTACAAAAGAACCACCTAGAACTCCTAAACATAGAAAATGAAATTCCAATTGAAAGAATTCACAGATAACCTCAAGGGGGAAAAAAAAACAAATCAGGGTTGCAAATTCTGAGACAACATGTTTAAATTTAACAATTTAATCCAGAAACAAGTTCTGCAAGCAATCAGGAGAAAGACTTTCAACTACAAAGGCTTTATCAGAGTCCTTAAATCTTTCAAAGTTGCTTTTCTTTACAATGTTGTAATTGTACAAATTATTTTCCTAATTCTGTTTAATTTATTCTATCTCAGTTCGTACAAGTCTTCCCGGGGTTCTCTCTGTTATGTTTGTAAACTATAATTTGATGAGCAACCACTTTGTTTCGAATTCTTGACTAACAAATATTACTGCTATTAATATTTTTGTGTATGTGGGTCTTTTACTTCTTTCTATTCTTTCTTTGGGGTTATAACCAAGTAGTGTTATCACTGGGTCAGAAAGAATGAACGATTTAGTGAGTTTTGGGGTAGAGTTCCAAATTGCTTTCCAGAATGATTGGATCAATTCATAGCTCCAGTAACAGCGTATTAGCTTGCTTGTCCTTCTGCAGTACTTCCAGACATTTCCACTTTTCTTTCTTTGTCATCTTTGTGAATCTGATGACTATAAAGTGGAACCTCAAGGTTGCTTTAATTTGTATTTTTCTTTTTATTAGTGAGTTTGAAGATTTTTTTCATATAGTGGTTAATAGATTGCATATTTTCCTTTTTGAGAACAGGTTGTTCATATATTTTGGATTGGATATATATCATCAATTGGAAAATAGTTCTTATGTTATATTTTAATAAATTTTCTATATATTTTGGATATTGGATCTTTATCAGAGAAGTTGTAAAAATTTTTCCCTAGTTAATTGTTTCTTTTCTAATTTTAATTGCATTTATTTGGGTTGTACAACAACTCATTAGAATTTCCAAAAGCTATAGAGGTCAAATAGAATGAAACCTGAGAGAATACATTGGATTTAACATTTAATACTAATTGATTTGCAACTTCAGAAATGTATGAAAATTTGGTCACTATTTCTTATTAACTGGTTAGCAATAGGATATATAATAATTTAATGTAGCTTTTCTAATTGCCAGTTCATTTTGGCTGTTTTATACTGGAAGCATAAAATACATCTGAGAAACATTTTTTTTTTAATTTAGGCAGAAGCAGACTGCCTTGATATTCTGGAAAAGTACCGAGGAAAGTGTAAACCTACCTTTCTTTTTTATGCAGTGAGTATTTTTCTAAAAGCAAGGTTATCAGTATTATGTGTCATTAGAAATATTCAGATTAAAGAAAGTTTATTTCATTTCGTACATATTTTAGATAGAATTCACACTTTTATGTTATTGCTATACAACAACAAAACTAATGATTGAAGATGACTCAGTCAAGTTTTTGGTAAACACATAACACACAATAGAAAAAAACAGTTAACTACATTGGCTTTCTCATTGGACTGCTTTAAATAATAAATTAAATAATTCATAGTTCTTTGTAAATTGTAAAATGTTGTTGTTCAGTTGTTAAGTTATGTCCGACTCTTTGTGACTCCATGGGCCATGGCACACTAGGCCCTTACTCCTCTATTATCTCTTGAAGTCTGTCCAAGTTCATGTTCATTTTTTCCATGATACTATCTGTCCATCTCATTCTCTGCCATTCTCTTTTCTTTTTGCTTTCAATCTTTCCCAATATCAGAGTCTTTCCCAATGAATTTCATCTTTTCATTACGTGACCAAAGTTTTAGCTTCCATATTTTACTTTTTAGTGAATGGCCTAAATTAATTTCTTTAAGTATTATCTTTAATACTTATATCATTAATACAATTTTTAAGGCATCTGACCTCCTTACTGTCCAAGGGACTCTCAAAAATCTTTTCCAGCACCACGATTTGAAAGTATCAGTTCTGCAGCACTCAACTTTCCTTATAGTCCAACTCTCATGGTCATATGTTACCACTGGGAAAACCATAGCTTTGACTATATGGACCTTTGTCAGCTAGGTGATGCCTTTGCTTTTTAGTGCTGTTTAGATTTGCCTCAAAGGAGAAAGTGTCCTTTAATTTCATGGCTGCAGTTGTTATCTGCAGTGATCTTTGGGTTCAAGAATATAAAATCTGATACTGCTTCCATTTCTTTTCCCTCTATTTGCCAGGAAGAATTGAGACCAACTGCCAAGATTTTAATGATGTTAAACTTTTTTTTGATGTTAAACTTTAAGTCAGCTTTTACACTCTCCTCTTTCACTCTCATCAAAAGACTTCTTAATTCCTCTTCACTTTCTGCCATCAGAGTGGCATCATCTGCATATCTGAGATTGTTGGTATTTCTCCTGACAAACTTAATTCCAGATTTTGATTCATTTAGCCTGGCATTTTGCATGATGTTCTTTGTATATAATTTAAACAAATAAGGTGCCAATATGTAGCCTTGTCTTTTTTTCCCCAAAATTATACTATTTTATTTTCCAATCTTAAACTAATCAGTTGTTTCAAGTTCAGTTCTAACTGTTGCTTCTTGACCTTTGTACAGGTATCTCAGATGATCTGGTATTCCCATGTCTTTGAAGACTAGGTACATTTTGTTGGGATCCATACAGTAAAAGGCTTTAGTGTAGTCAATGAAGCAGAAGTAAATGTTTTTTTTCTGGAATTCCCCTGCAGTCTCTATAATCCAGAGAATGCTGGCAATTTGGTATCTAGTTCCTTTGCCTCTTTGAAAACCAACCTGTTCTTCTGGTAATTCTTGATTTACATATTGTGGGAGCCTAACTTGCAGAATCTTAAGCATAACCTTGTAGGGGTGTGAAATGAATATAATTGTTTGACAATTTGAATATTCTTTAGTATTGCCCTTCTTTAGGATTGGAACAGAAACAGATCTTTACTAATCCAGTGACCACTGTTGTGTTTTCCACATTTGTTGGCATATTTAGTGCAGCACTTTAATAATATCATCTTTTAGGGTTTTAAATAGCTCAGTTGAAATTCCATCACCTCAACTAGCCTTATTATTAGCAATGCTTCCTAAGGCCCACTTGACATCATTTTCCAGGATATCTGGGAATGGATATATGGATATTTGACTCTAGATCAGTAACCACACCATTGTGGTCATTGGTGATGTTAAGATCATTTTTGTTTAGTTTTTTTTGTGTATTCTTGCCACCTCTTCTTCATCTCTTCTAGTTCTGTTAAATCCCTACTTTTTTCCTGCCTATTTTCATACCCATTTTTGCATAAAACTTTCCTTGGATATCTCTAATTTTCTTGAAGAGATCTCTTATCTTTCCCATTCTGTTGTTTTCTATTTATTTGCATTGCTCATTTAAGAAAACCTCCAGGTCTCTCCTTGCTATTCTCTGGAATTCTGCATGCAGTTGCATGTACCTTTCCCTTTCTCCTTTCTCTTTCATGTTCCTTCTTTCCTCAACTATTTGCAAAGCCTCATCGGATAGCCATTTTTCTTTCTTGCTCTTATTTTTCTTTGGAATGTTTTTTGTTGCTGCCTCTTGTGCAAATGGTAAAATGTACACTGATCTGAATTGTTATTGTTATAGGGAAGTGGCTTTAAGGCATGAAGTAGGTCTTATTGAGGGTGCCTCTGGTGTAGAGAAGTTAGGGCAAGATGAAGCTAGTTGGCACTTATGGAGCTCAGCAGAGTGGCAGCTTTTGAGGAGATACAAAATGGAAGAAGCACCAAAGGAGAATCTCTACAACTTCATGATTTATCCCAAGGTTGTTTCCTCAAACATTGTCTTATTCTAAGTAAAAGGCATCTGCATTACCATCTTAAAATTGACTAATAAAAATAAAATAAAAGGCATTTTCACCAGTGATTTAATTATTTCAACTGGTAATTTTACCATTTATTCTAGGGTGGAGAATTAGTGGCTGTGGTAAGAGGAGCAAATGGACCTTTACTGCATAAAACTATTCTAGATCAGCTGGAGGCAGAAACTAAGGTTTTGGAACAAGGCATTGAACGGAAAGTGGTAATTGAATGATCTTAACTTCTGAAATTCTAAACTCTAAACAGTCTACCATGTATAATACACTAGTATACTCTAACACAAGTCTTTTCCTTTTCAAATATTCTTATAGCTTTTAATAGGGAAAGTCCATGCAATTCAGTCATTCAGAGTGATTAATCTTCCAATTTAAATATAGAGACCAAGGCTCACTCTGAGATAGGGTTTGCTGCATCATACCAAAGCACCAAGTCCTTTTAGAGTGAAGCCATATGTTTGCCCAGAAGTGTCTTGGGCACAGACCCAGCACTCCCTGACGTATGCTGTAGCCAGAATAGACCAAGAGAAACTCTTGTTTACTTCCCATTACATGTATTTAAAACTTTCCTTTCATGCTTAATTCAACAAAATTCTATCTATTCAACTAGACTGGTTATTATTCCATTCCCTTCAATTCAATAGCATCTCAACTCCCTTTAACCAATTAAATCTCAAGTATCAGAACTCTTTCTGGAACACTTGGTAGATACAGAATGGAATATAAAGCTATAGAATTAAGCATTTTAAGAGCAAGTCTCCCAAATGATTAGGTATACTTAACAAAGTCAGAAATGAAGATTTGCAGCCCAATAAAAATTTTGTGGTAGACCCATAGAACCCTGGGCTTAATTTCCATGTTGTTCAAGAATCTATTCAATCAAACTGGGAGATAATTTCCTTTCATTTAAAAACTGTATCCTTCTACTTCTCAAAATAACAAGTATTCTTTGTTAACTTGAACTCATGATGATTTATAAGTAAGAAAACAAAACAAAATATGAATTTAAAATCACGCATTGAGTTTTTAAAATATTAAATTATCTTACTATTTTAATGGAATGGGATGACATCAAATACTGTACTAAAAATATTTTATGTAAAAAGAGGAAATTGGTATTTGCCCTGATGAAAACATCATAAGGTACTGAAAGAAACTTGATTTCCCACTATGGCCCAAATTCTAACAATCCAGGTGGGAAAGATTTGTTATTTTATTGCTTCCTGACCTAGATAGTTATCAGCTTAATTTTTTCCTCTAAATTTCAAATTATTTTCTTTTGGAATATTTGGTATCTTGTTAACTTTTTGCTTCTATTTTTTCTTGTTTTTAATTCTATTGATTCTTTTTTTCCCCTATTGATTAAAAAAAAATAGATACTACACAATATCTAAAGATATACTTCTGGTTTTCCTCTATTACCTATAGAGTCAAGACTTTTAAAATTCTCAAGAAAAGTGAAGTCCAAATTTTAGGTTATCCAATCTGTATTTTGTTTTCCTTAGTAATTTTCTTTTCCATAGAATAAGGCTTGGGGATGCAATGGGGTGACTTCTTTGCCCTTGTACCAGATAGATTTAGTATGATTTATCTGATTACTTGTCTTAATAAAAGATGTATATTAGATTAAAGATGCAGCTCTCTCCATTGAAGAAGAAATTGTTTCCCAAGACCAGGAATATGCAGAGGCAGATGAAGTAGGTAAGTAGGATTCAGTTCCAATAGCATTAACAGACATGGGAAAGAATACACACACACACACACACACACACACACACACACATCTAGATAGATACTAAAGGAAATAATAATTTAAAATAACAGCTTAGATGGTTACATCTTCCCCTCAAGGTCCTACTGGACCCTTGAAGGGCAGCAGAACTCTTCTGATGAAATAGGTTTCTGGTGTGGTTGTTTCCAATATCAAGTGATGTTGATTATTGCCCCAATATCATTCGCCAATGATTAACACTCCTGCTATCAATTTAACTAATTAATATCAATTAGCTTTTACAAAGCTAATTTTACTGAAAAGCTATAGCAAGAACTAAAGTACAAAAACACCACCATCCCCCAAACCAAGCCAGCTCTTCCCTGCACACACCTTGGTACCTGGGGAGAGTGAGCTCAAGCTTAAAGCAATTGCTGCAAAACATTTCCCCCACATATTTCAATTCTGGGTGCATCATAGCCATCAGATAAGTCACTCCTTTGCTTTCAGATCATGGTGTCTCGGATGCTGAACTGATGCATTGCTGGGCTGGGTCAGATAGGTCATTGTTCAAGGCTATAATCGTTACAGCTGCTGGTAAACTCTGCTGGTTCTTCAGATTTTTCAAAACTAACAAGGCCATCCTACCTACAATTATCTTTTACCTACGAATAGAAAAGGAAAGACATAATAGAGGAAAAAAAAAAACACCCCACAGGCACCATATGTTCCAGGCCACATGGCACCCTGGTGGCTTATTCCTACGAATTCCCTGCAGCAATTTTTGCCTTACTCAAAACTAGGGAAGAAAGAGATCAATTTGGCTGATAGTAGATGTTCATTTCCATTTGGGATATAAGGAAAATTTCTCCAGGGGTTCCTTTATGGAGAGGGATCTCCTTGGTTTTTCAGACAAATTTGCCTTGGTTTTCTATACCAAATTGCAGCTGAAAGTTTCCCCAATGCAACCCTGCCATGGCAATGATAATCCCAAAGTAATTCCATCCTCATTCTATAATAGAAAAATAATTCCAGTTTGAGAATAGAAAAAACAGATTAGATAACCCCTGAACAGGTATGAAGTTCCCTAGAAAAAGAATTAAGCACTTGAGGTTGACTACTCGGGCTTTCTAGGCCAACAGGCAAACTAAGTCCCATGGATCTGCAATTCATTACAATCTCAGACAAATTCATGTCACAAATAAGGTAGTCCAAGACTGATTAAAAGGTAAAAGGGGGGAAATGAGCATCAGCTCAGTGAGTATCAGCCAGGAATCAGTATTTTAGAAACATAAAATCCATACTTCTCACATCAGGTACAATACTAGGTTATAATAATACAATACATCATATTTTAGGAAATACATTGGCAAAAAAGATTACATATAGAATTAGTTGACTAGGGTGGTAAGGAGGCCTCCTTGTAAAATGATGATGATGTCTGCCCTGATAGAAGGTAAGCTCCTTGAAGATACAGACAATTTCACTTTGTTTTTTTAAAATTCACAGAACACAGTTAAGTGTTTGGCTCATTGTAGGCACTTAATAAATGATAGCTGATTGATTGACTCCATATGAGTATTGCCTGAAGAAAAGAATGCTTAGAAGGGAAAGGGTGGCTGTTCTTCAAGCATTTGATAGGTTGCCTGGCATATAGAAAGAGACTGTTGTTGAGTCATTTCAATCATGTCTAACTATTCATGATCCCATTTTGAGGTTTTCTTGGCAAAGATAATGGAGCGACTTGCCATTTCCTTCTCCAGCTCATTTGAAGGATGAAAAAAATGAGGCAAACAGGATTAATGACTTAACCAGGGTCACACAGCTAATAAGATTCTGAGGCAAGATTTGAACTTTGATATGCCTGACTCTGGGCCCTATGCTCTATCCGCTGTGCCACCTGGCTGCCCCTAAAGTAATTAGTCTTGCTCTTTTAGACCCCAGGGGTCAAAACTAGGAGTAATGGGAGGAACTGCAGAGAAGTAGATATTGATTCAGTATAAAGAAAAACTTCCTAACAACTAGATCTTTCTAAAAATAGAATAGGGTACTCAAGAGGTGAAGAGTTCCCTGTCTCTCAAGGTCTTCAAGTGGAAGCATAATAGCCATTTGTCAAATATATTGAAATCTCCAGAGGATAAAATCCTTATTGAAGTTCAGGTTTTCTTTAAATTCCTTTTAGTGTCACTTGAAAAATCCTGCACACTGGCAATTATTAAACCAGATGCTGTGGCACATGGGAAAGTGGATGAGATCATCCTGAAGGTAAGAATAGCAATAGATATACACCAGAACTGTAGCAATATCTTCTTGGGTGAATTGGAAGATGCTTGGAAGGACAATTGGTATACTTTAAAGAGTATTAGACCAAGAACTAGTACCTGAATACTAATCTGGATAACTAACTAGCTACCTAATTAACTATTTAACTTGTTGACAATTTGAACTTTGGCACCTTACTGTGGGTTTTAGTTTTCTTATTTATTCATTCATTCATTCATTCATCTATCTAATCTGTCTGTCTGTCTATCTATCTATCTATCTATCTGTCTGTCTGTCTGTCTGTCTGTCTGTCTGTCTGTCTGCCTGCCTGTCTATGTATGTATGTATGTATGTATGTATGTATGTATCTATCTATCTATCTATCTATCTATCTAATCTACCTACCTATCTGTCTATTTCTTTCTCTTTCTTTCTTTTGGAGTGTTGACTTAATCAGCAAAGCTGCCTGGGAATATCAGCACCATGGACAAATCCCAACAGTTCCAGGAACAGACCAAAAGGAAAAAGATGAAGAAGGAATTTATTGGGAGGTGAAGGGCTACTAGAGTATACGAAGAAATGTTTGATAATAGTTGAGGACTAGTGAAAATCGAGGAAGGGAAAAACTATGTGCCTAGCACATAGTTGGCACTTGATTTAGTACTACCTGATAAGCACTTTACACATATTACCACATTTGACCACTTGAAAATGATACCTGATTACCTTCACCTTAAAAAAATCCTCTCAATTATGTATCCTATTTAAATATAATGGTTAATAATTATGGTAAAGTTCTACATTATTAGTTATATTTTTTCTAGTTTGAAGTTGTACTTTTAGTTTTAAAAATATAAGAAAGGGGTACCATTCTCAGGTAACCACGTCTGTAGGAAAACATGCTAATTGTTAGGATTATGAAGCTTTAGTTAAAGAACCACCATCAATATGGCGGTAGTATATATAGATTACAGGTGTAATATGAAGAAATATCAACTTTGGGAGCTCTAGTCTTAAAGAATCAAACCTAAATGATGTCAAATGTCATAGTAAGTAACAAACATGTCAATAATTTCTTAGCCTCTTCAGGAAAGCTCAGCTTTAGGCTACACTACAATTGGACTAAATGAACAACTATGGAAATGTGTCAGTTGCACCATTATGTCAGGCCATCTCCATACCTCCTCTAAAGATTCACTGGGAGCTAAATTAATTAGATTTCTCACAGGAAGAATAAGTGCCTGAAAAGAGCTGTTCTAGAGGAACATTTGGGGTGTCCTCTTTGACTGACTAGGACTTTTCGAAAGATGTTATAGACATATAGATGTTATCTCCAGGTGGAGGAAAAAGTTTTGTTGATAACTGAGCCATGGAGTTTTGATGAAACCACTCAAACCCCTTAGATAGTTTGGAAAATGCAGATAGTCAAATGAAGGTAACTGGAAGCTGAAGTGTTGTAACTCAAGCCATCCTGGTCCACTTGTGTTGAATTTCTTGTAATATAATTCTCATTAAGGATTTAGTATAAGAAATGCTTGTTATGTTCAACCAGTGTTCCATCCAGATTGCTAGTCTATCTTTACAGGCATATCAAGGTAAAAGTTGGGGAAGCATGGTGGTTTGATCTAATTCTCAAAGATTATGGATAGACCCTAAACTGTCATAATTTTCCCTTAATAGCCTGTTATAAATCTAGCACTCATGGTAAATCTATTGATGTTTTTCTTGCTTGCACACTCACTTGGGACAAAGGATTCAGTATATCTTAGTGTTTGCTTGATTCAATTTCCTTGCCCCTACAACATCTTACTAATTAATTCAATCCAGCAAACATTATGCATGTGAGGTAATATGTAATATTATGGGGACACAGCAACGAAAATGAAAAATTGTAACCTACTTTGGAGGAGCTTATATAAGACTACTGAATGTTACACTCTGCTATGAGGAAAGTGAATTCAGGTTTGATTTATAACCTCAAGATAAGTTATCCTCCCTCTGCATGCCACAGATCCAGGAAGCTGGGTTTGAGATTTTAGCTAATGAAGAAAGAATCATGACAGAGTCTGAAACAAGATATCTCTATCAAAAGAGATCTGAAGAGGTCAGTTCTATTTCTTTCTTTGTTTGGAAGTTCTCATTTCTCTCTCTCTTTCTTTGTGGTGGTTGAAGTCTGGATCAATTTAGATTAGCAGGAATACTAAGAAAGTACAAAGTAAATATGCTATAAACTGTAATAATTTATAGACTATTGGAATCCAACATATTTCAAATCTACTAAACTTAGTGATATTAGAGGGGGTATCATGGTGTGATGAGATTGAAAAGATGGTATCATTTACATGGCAATAGATTTCCGTTTCATTGCCATCAAGAATTTATATTAAGGGGCGGCCAGGTAGCACAGCAAGTAAGAGCACCAGCCCCAGAGTCGGGATGACCTGGGATCTAATCTGGGCTCTGATACTTAGCACCACACCCAAAAATAACTGGCTGTAACCTTGAGCAAGTTACTTAACCCCAATTGCTTTAAAAAATAAAAAAAAAAGAATTTATATTAAATGCTTACCATGTGCAAAGCACTGTGATTGACTTTGGGTATACGTAAAAGTGCAAATCACAGTCTTTGTCCTCAAGAAACTTATAGATTAGATAGATATTGAAAGAATAACTTGTAATGTGAGGTAGTATATGTAAGGTGTCTAATGAGTATTAAATTAATAAGACTAAATGCTACAAGAATTCAGAATAACAAGAGGTCATCCACCTTGGCTGGTAAGGTGGAGGTTTCATAGAGGAGGAGAGACTTAGAAACTCATAATTTGACAGAGGCAGTGGAGATAATCTACTTCAACTGTTACCTGTAGGAAAGATCTTTTCTATATCATCCCCAATATTAAAATGTTTCTTCTATTTAAATTAGCAATGCTTGTGATAACCAATTTAAGGGACCATAAAAGTGCAAAACTGAGAAATATGTAAGCTAGAGGGAAAGTGAGATCTTTAACCACTAAGTTTTAATAAACTTTGGATGAAATAGAAAAAATAAGATATCTGATTGCTATAGTTGCCAGAGCTATATTTTAAGTTTTAATGATTTAATATTGCTCTAAGACTTTTGGGACACTCCATACTTTGATGGTTCTCTTACTTTCTAGAAACAGAAGGGGAAAAACTATAGCTTTCTTAGACTTCCTTGCATACATACCACTACCATAAATTGTTGGGTAAATTTGGCATCATTGTATTTTAGGAAATCTTTGAAAAACTAGTTCAGCACATGTCAAATGGACCATGCCGGCTACTTATAATCTCATGGACCGAAAATGATAAAGACGTAGTTGCTGCCTGGAGAGACTTTATTGGTCCAAGTGATATTGAAGCTGCTAAGAGAGAAAATCCTGAAAGGTAATCACATAGCCTTTCATTTTCATAACCTACATCCAGAATGAAAAAATCATGTCTACACTTCTGTCACTCATCTTATACTTGAATTCTTCAAGGATCCTTAATTTTAGTAGTAAGAATAGGTTGAAACCTCCTCTTTGCCTTAGTGGATGGTCTTTGTGAGTGACAGTGGCCCCCAAATTAATGAACTTCTAAATAACCAGGTGATAAGGCTCTCCAAACTTAGACTACTTCTGATTTGGGCTCCTCTAGACTTGTTAAGCATAAGAATGGTTAAACTGAAAGTGTTTGTTAGTATACAAAGATCTCAAGAGCTTGGTTAGATATTTAAAAAGAGGCAATGCAATATTAATGTTTTGCTACCTCTTTCCAGTAATCTCCCCTCCCAGTTAAAGTGGTAAAAATGAATAAGTGTTGGAAGTCAGTGATTGTAGCTTATTTGTAACGATTCCTCCCAGCGTGGGTGCTCTTTTCTAAAAGTTGAGGTTAGAATTGTCAACTGAGACATTTGTAATAATTTTGTTTATTCTGGACTTGATCATCAAAACAAGAACTTAAATCAATAGAAAACAGCTAGATTTTTAGCATAAGTTCAAGGGATTATACTTTTTGCACTTGTAGAATATTCAGAGAACCTTTCTCATTTGAAACTCAAGGCAACTCTACTGGAAAGGTTTTTACTGTCTCAAATTTTACAGATAAGAAATAATTTGCCTAGATTGTATAGCTGGTTAATGACAGAGCTGAAACTGGAAACCAAGCCTGGACTATGACTTGGTTTCTTGTTTTCATGATGCCTCCTTTGACTCACTAAAGAGTTTGTTAAAGAAAAAGTGATGCTTTACATGTTCTTCAATTAAAGTATAGAGTATAGGAACTTGGTTCCTAAATGAAAAAAAAAATGAAAATAATTGATTTGCTTGTAATCAGAGAGAATTAAGGCTGGAAATTCTATGAGTTAATGACGTAAAATTTATTTCTTCTGTTTTTTTGAATCCATGTTGGTTGTTCATGGCAAAGTAAAAACAACTTGTAAGCAATTCAGACAGTTAACTGATGACCAAGATTTAGTCAGCTGTCATTTTTTTTTCAAATAAAATTGTGATATGCTTTATATTACTTAACATCCCTTAATTTTACTTTTTACAGTCTCCGGGCTCAGTATGGCACAATAATGCCATTTAATGCTGTCCATGGCAGTGAGAACAGAGAACAAGCCAACAGAGAGCTTGAATTTTTTTTTCCAAATTTTAAAATTTCAGGTAAGGACATAGATTTAGTACAGACTAAGCAATCACAGACAACTTTTGCCCTCAGTCAATGTGGTAAGTGTACTAATGTTAAATATCTAGTAATTAATTTCAGTATTGTGACTGAATGAATAAATGAATGAATGAATAAAAGCATTTACTAAGGACTAACCATGCTAAGTGCAAAGGATACAAATAGAAAAGCAAGACAGTCCCTGCTCTCAAAAAACTTTCACAACACATAAAGGAGATTTCAGCTGCAAGTCAGAAAAATAAAAAGGTCTCATTGTCCTGTCTAATTGTGGCATTAGATATATCTCTGAAAATAGTGGCCACTAAATGTTTCTGTAGATTTTCAGTTTAAAGTGTTTCCTCAATTTCTGTTCCCTATACTCTTTCTCATATTAGTTTTCCCTCTTTAAGAATTTGAAGATGTAGAAAAAGCTACCAGATTTTTCCTCTTATCATTGCGGGCATAGTAGGTGAGTGAGGAAAATGCTTATTGAAGCTCATGAGGCACATAATGGGGCTATAGATCCTTTTATAACAAGAAAATGCTATGGAATGTTAAGAACAAGTTTTGTTATTACCCAACAGGAAGTGATGCTGACAAAGTACTAAGAGAAGAAATTCTACAGTGAACAAACCCATGGATTAAGATTACTATCCTCTTCTAGAAATGACTAGATGTGACCCCACAAGCTCTAATTCAGGTTTGCTGTCTTCAGATATAGGAGAAATTAAAAAAAAAACTAAATTGCATTTATTTTTAACTTATGGAATAAAACAAGCATTTCCATAGCATAGTAGAATAAAAAAGATGTTTGCACATGAAACTATAAATCTATCATGTATAACTTGCTATTCCTTTTAAATATGTAATAAAATTATCATGAAAATTTCCTTTCCCCCTACATTCCCCCAGAAATGGATACCATTAGACACAAATATGTGTATATATACATATATAAGTAAAATCATTCTATACACACTGCAATATATTAGGATGTAAAATTTTATAGTTAAAAGCAGAAATATTAAAGGTATCCTTTTCAGATCACAATATAATAAAAATTATATTTAATAAGGGACCACAGAAATATAAATTAAAAACTAATTGGATATTAAACAATCTCATCTTAAAGAATGAGTAGGCTAAAGAACAAATCATAGAAACAATAATTTCATTAAAGAGAATGACAATAATGAGAACATATCAAAACCTATGGGATACAGCAAAGCACCAATTGGAAAATTTATATTAATTATATTAATGTGATTATATTAATTAATTATATTAATAAGAGAGCAGAACAATGATTGGGTATGCAATTTTAAAAAAACTAGAGAAGGAACAAACTAAACCCCCCCAATTAAACACTAAATTGGAAATCCTAAAAAATGAAAGGTGAGACTAATAAAAATGAGGACAAAAGTTTTTAAAAATGCAATCACTAGCATCTCAGCTACTGCTTATACTTCTGAAAAGGCCATAGGCAGTGCTTATTGGTAGCTCACTGGGTAGATGATCCAAAACCCAATGACTAAAGCTGGAATCAAATGTACTAGTTATGAGATCCCTCTTTCTCACTCCTGTATTTTTTGCTCTTCCTTTTCCTCTTGCCCTTATCTTTTCTTCCCTAACCTCCCATTTATTTGTTCCCTCTCATGCCCAAGAAACAACAAAAGCTGCAATGCATCTTTCTCCTCTTCCATCAATTCTCCCTGCTTTCCAAAAGGTACTTAAGGGTAGGGATTCTTAACCTGTGGGCTACAATGCATCTTTCTCCTCATCCAACAATTCTCCCTGCTTTCCAAAGGGTACCTCAAGGGTAGGGATTCTTAACCTGTGGACATATAGACCCCTAACTAGGTGGTGCAGTAGACAGAATATCAGGCTTGGAGTCACAAAGACTCATATTCCTGAATTCAAATCCAGCTTTGAATACTCACTAGTTGGAAACATCTAAATTAAAAACCTCCTCTGAGATGCAATACTGGTTGTGGTTGAGTTATTTTAGGGTTTTAAATTGTTCTTAAAGTTAGTATGGACAGATATAGTGGTTGAACCATTGTTGGGGGTTTGAGGATCATGGAGTTCAAAGGGTCAAATGTATTATTATTGCTTTTTGGAGGGGGACGAAGGGCAATTGGGGTTAAGTGACTTGCCCAAGGTCACACGGCTAGTAAGTGTTAAGTGTCTGAGGCCGGATTTAAATTCAGGTCCTCCTGACTCCAGGGCTGGTGCTCTATTCATTGCTCCACCTAGCCGCCCCAAAAGGGTCAAATGTGATGCATTCCATGGATTCTAAATTGTGGAATAACATTCACTGGAAGTCACAATGTGGAAGTAGCCACTAGTGAAATTTGGGCAGCTGATTTCACTAGGTCAATTTTGTTGAAATTGTAAAGGAAAGCTTCCCCCCCCCCCCCTTAACTGGTGTGTCTCATGAAAATTTATGAAAATTTCATTCTTAGGAGAGAACTAGCTGGGGTTTTCTCCGGGGTAACGTCTACCCCTTGGTTTGTTTCCTGAGTTTTCATCTCTGATCCAAATATCAACCAGACAGAACCCTGATTAGATGAGCACAAGCACATTCAAAGTGGCATGACTGCGGACTTTCCTCGGCTCTACTGGCATAAGCTGGAATCTGATTTCCTCTCTGCCTTCTGGTTTAGCAGAAATTCAGGGGGGTAGAAGTTTCCAGGTGCAGGGAAGGCCTTTTTTTTTTAACTACCCTTTGCTCATTATTGTGTAGATAAGGAAAGCTTTGTGAAACATAGAAATTACGCTATAACAGCTCTAAGTCCTGCCAAAGGGTAGAGGACACTGACAGAAAATAGAAAGTGGTGATTTCACCCCTTGCTCCCCAAACTTCAATAACAACCAAGATAATGACAACACCTCAAGACATTCACTTATGTAGCACTTCATACTTTTCAAAGCTAGTCCACATCTAACATCTCATTAAATTTTCACAACTCTTATGCAGGTAGATAGTTTAGATAATAAGGTTCTGTTTTGGACAGGGAAACAGAGGCACTAAAAAGTTAAGTGACTTCTCTTTGGTCATACAGTTTGCTACCAACAGAACCAGAGCTAGAACCCAGGTCTCCTGATTTCTAATCCAGGACCCTTACTACTCTTCACTTCTACCTGACAATAGAAGATGGGGATAGAGAAGTCTGCTTTTTCTAGGTCCAGCAGAGGAAACAAATGGATTTCCCATTAGCTGTATATTTGCCCTGGGATTTAATTTTAAAAGTTTACTTGATCACTAGAATGTTTAATGCCCTGAGACCTAAAATGAAATGAGAGGACAGTATTGTGTCTCTTCATTACAAGCTCTGGATTTTAGGAAAGTTAGTGATTTTACTGATTATTTGGATACAATTCTGGAACATATCTACATCCATCTCTTTGGCTCAATTTTCCTGAGTTCTGTTATTTTAGGTTGATGTCTGATTTTTCTTCTTCCTTGAGAAAAATAGTGGTTAGTTTGCCTAGAGAGGGGATTTTATGAATAAAGCATAGCCATAAAAGTTAGAAGCCTGACTACAGCGATAATTTTTCTTTTGAAAAAAATTCTTTTCCCCAATTATCTCCATCCTTCTCAATCCTATCCCACCCATGTCCTACTCCAACTCTTCCCACCCCATCCACTATGCCCTCTAGAATTCTAGTTCCATAGTGAACAAACTAGCCTTCATTGTGGACCCCTCTCTTTCACACACACTTCTTCTATCTACTGGACCTCTATGAGAACTGGATCTTCTCTGATGAAACTGCATCCTTGCTGTTCTCTCCAACACAGGCTATACCTTCTCTTATACCTCTAACACTAATCCTGGAGTCAGAACAGTCCTTGTTCTCCACTGTTATTTTCAGCTTCCTTCACTCAGCCATATTTCCTCTTTTGAAATTCATTCAATCAAAATTTTTCATCTACCAATTCCCCAAGTCATTCTCCCTTCTTTCTCAAGGAAATCAGCATCCGGTTCACCACTTTCTGCTCTTTCCCAATTTCTGTCCTTAATATCCACACCAATATGCTCCCTCACGCTCCTTGACATCCCATTACCTTGACAACATCATTACCCACAAGTGTTCCACTTTCCTAATTAGAAGCTCTAATGTTCACTTATCTGTTCACAGTGTCATCATTATTCTTTGTTCTAAATGTATTCATCCTTATCGACACCTCCAATCCCTTCAACCCTTAACGTTTTCTCAATTCATTACCTCGCTCAACTTTCACTTTCTTCTCCCTCAAATCTCAATCCAATAATTAGCCATTTTACTTCAACACTGTCCTCTTCTCTCACATTCCTTGCTCCCTTGTTGTACTATTGTTTTTCTCTTGCCAAATCTCAGCCTTAGATTATTCCTACCGTGTACTGTCTCTTCTTCTTTTCAAAAGCCACTGAGGAAGTCTCATAATCCTGTGGACTGGATGCATTAAAAATTAATGTTATTCAATCTCAATTAGGACCTCACAGCAAGGAAGTATTTTTATTTCTCCAATTGATTCCTTATCTCACTTCCCACAGAGGATAGTCTAAACCTTCTCTCCTCTCCTCAGATCTTCTATACTTCTCCCTCTTCCTTCTCCCTTAGCTGAGAACCTTGCCTCTTACTTTACTGAGAAAACTGAATATGAGCCATTGAACATGAGCTACTACCTTTTCTTCACTTTTTTTATATTTCAACCCCTCTTGACACTATCTCCTAATCTCTCCTCTTTTCTCCCTGTAATGAACAAAAGGGTGGTCTTTCCCCCTGCTAAGGCAAATACTTTTGAAACCACACTTGATAAAATATTTCAAGCAAGTTTCTCTGATAAAGGTCTTGTCACTAATATATATGGAACTGAGTCAAATTTATAAGAATAAGAGCCATTACCCAATTGATAAATGGTCAAAGGATACAAATAAAATTTCAGAGGGAAAAAAATCCAAACTATCAATAGCCTTTTGGAAAAAAATGTTCTGAATAACTAATAAATACAGAAATATAAATTAAAGCAACTCTAAGGTTTCACCTAAATCCATCAAATTATCTAAAATGACAAAAAAAGAAAGGTGACAAATGCTGGAGCATATGTGGGAAAATAGGTACATTAATGAACTGTTGGTGATGCTATGAATTACTATGCCCAAAAAGCTATTAAATTCTGCATAAATACCTCTATTAGATCTATACTCCAAATAGATCAAGAAAGAGGAAAAGGGCTTTATGTACAAAAATATTTATAGCAGCTCTTTTTGTGGTAGCAAAGAATTGGAAAGTGAAGGGATGCCTATGAATTGGGGAGTGACTGAACAAATTGTGGTATATGAATGGGATGTAATACTTCTGCACTATAAAAAAATGATGAATGGGCTGGTTTCAGAAAAACCTGGTAAAACTTGTATAAATTGATGAAAAGTAAAGTGAGCAGAACCAGGAAAACAATGTATTCAGTACAATATTGTAAAGATACTCAACTCTGAGAAATTTAGTGACTGATCAATATAATGACTAATCATGATTCCAAAGGACTCACAATGAAACATGATATCCATGTCCAAAAATAGAACTGATGGCCTGACAGTGCAAAATGAAGCACATTTTCTTCTATTTCTTTTGTTTTTTTTTTCCTTGGTACATGGTTAATGCAGACATTTGTTTTGCATGTCTACATGTATTTGTATAGTTTTTATTTTTCTTGTCTTCTCAATGGGTGGAGGAGGGAGAGGGGAGAGACAGGGAAAACTTTGGAACTGATAATAAAATAAAATTGAATTAAACAAAAAAAGTGCACTTGATTTTATTATCATCTATCTTTATCCTAACACTATCTTTTCCAACAGATTGAATCCTCAAACCCTCTCCTCTTATTCTTCAACCTCCTCCAATCAACTGATTTCTTTCCTATTGCCTTTCAATATGAAAAGCACTGTCTCTCCCATTCTCAAAAACAAAAACAAATACAAAAATGAGAACCATTACCAGACTCCATCATTCTATTTACTTTCCTCCTTTCCTCAGCCAAACTCTTTTTGCTGCCTTCACTTTCACCCTCTTAAACCTTTTTCAATCTGGCTCCTGATTTCATCACTCAACCAAAATTGCTCTCTTTAGTTATCAACGATCTCTCAACAGTCAAATCTGATCATCTTTTCTCAGTCTTCATTCTTCTCAAATCCTCAGCTGCATTTGACATTGCTGACCTTCCTCTCTTTTGAGATAGTCTTTCCTCTGGTCTTTTCATTCTACTACTCTCTGGTTTTCTTCCTATCTAACTACTCCTTTTCAGTCCTAGTTTTTGGCTCACCATCCATACCATGCCCCTCAGTTATAGGTATTCCTCAAGGTTCTGTCCTAGGACTTCTCTCTCTGCATTTTCTCTTGGTATGCTCTTCAGTTCCTATGTTTTCACCTCTTGTATCTCTATGCAGATGACTCACAGTGGATCTACATGTCCAGCTCCATTTTCTCCCTGATCTTCAGTCCCATATAACCAATATTCCACTGGGCATTCAATACTAGATATCCCAGAGACATCTTAAACTCAACTTAACCAAATTGAACTCTTTCTTTCCAAACTTATTTCTGTCAAAGGTGCTACCATTCTTCCAGGGACATAACTTCAGTATTATCACAAACATCACTCTTTTTCACAACACAGAAGCAATCAATTGCTAAATCTTGTATTTTCTGCCTACACATTTCTTGCTTCTGACCCCTTCCCTCCATTCACATAGCCACCACCTTGGTTTAAGCCCTTATTGCCTCTCAACTGCATCCTAATTGTTCTCCCTGCCTCATTTCTCTCTCCACTCTAGTCTATCTTATTCACTGTTGTCAAATTAATTTTCTTTGTAGATGACCTTCTCAAGGAGTTTAGCCACAAAGTCCAGAAGAGATAGATGATGATAGCTCTCAAAGATGGACTGATTAAGTGAAGGTTATTTTGAGACCGGGGAAGAAATGGGCATGTTTATGGATGGTAGAGGAACTGGCAGACAGGGAGATATTGACAATAAGTGAAAAAAATGATGACAGAGGAAGCAATCTATTAGAGGAAATGGGACGGAATGGAATTGTAGATAGTGGGATTACTCTTGGTAAAGAGTAAATTCACATCTTCATTTGAGACAGGGCTAAAGGAGATATTGGCAAAAGGCATGAGTGATGTGAGGAAGAGGGGAGAAGTGGGAGATCACAGTAAAGGACCCAATTTTTTCCCTGTAAAATGTGAGATAAGATTTTCAGTTGAGAGGGTAGGAGAGGGAATCATGGGAGGTATGAGGAGGGACAAAAATGTTTGCAAGAACTGCTAAGTAAAGTGGGATAGTAAGTTGATAAGTGAGGTGTATAAGGATTGATTAGCAGCATTGAGGGTCCAGTTGAGGCTTGTAACATAAATTCGTAGTGGTTATAGTCAGGAGAATTACATAATTTCCTCCTTCATTCAGCAGCCATGTGCAGGAGCAAAGGTGATAAATTGTGAGAGTGATCCAAGGTTGAGGCTTAGCAGAGATTAATTGGTGATATGATAAAGGGGCCAGGAACTCAAGAGAATCATGCAGTGTTGAGTTGAACTGGTTCACCAAAGGATCAAGATGTCGAAAAGAGGAGAGTAACTAATGCAACGGTGATGGCCAAAAAGAGAAGTGAAAAGTTAAGGAATTGGAAATCATAGTGTGGACAAAAGAGAAGGGTGTGATAAGGGAAGGCAGAGGGTGAGATGAAAAGACAAAAGATTATGGTCAGATAAGAGGATTTTGGAATTCTTGAACATGGAGATGGTGCATTTGTGAATGAAGGTAAGATCAAGGATGGGGCCATCTTGTATGTGGCTGGGTGGGGTGGGAGGAGTAGGCCATGGGAAGTAAATAGTTAGAGGAACTCTAAGTTAGGGTGTTGGAGGGAGAGTCAGTAAGTATGAAATCTCCTAGTATGAGGGCAGGAATTGAGGAGAGAAAAATTGCGAGCCAGGTACTTAACTCTAAGGGAGGTCTAGAGACAAAAATGAACCGGATTTTGACTGGTTGATATTGATTGGATGAATTTCAAAGGAAATGTTACTGAGTGATGGAGGCCTGGGGAAAACCTGGAAGTGACAATTAGGAACAAAGAATACTCCAACTCCCCTACCTTGACCAGTGAGCTGAGGAGAATGAGTGAAGGTACAGCCAGAAATGTTGAAAGGAAGGACAGGGAGGCTAGGTCATCAGGAGGGAGTCAGATCTCACTGAGTATTAGAAGGTGTAAGGAGTGGGGGAGGAAGGGAGATTTAGGATGAAGGCAAGTTTGTTGCTTATGGAGCAGAGGGCACAGTGGAAGGTGGGTAGCATTTGGTTGGGACTTCTGGGGGGAGGGAGGAGAGGATTGAAGGGGATGGGAAAAAGAAATTGGGTGGTCGGGGGTAGGAGATGGGGTTTGGATAATAACCTGCGGGGGTTCAGAATCACTGCGATGTGCGGTACGACCAGGTATGAATACGTTAGAGTGAAAGGCGCCACTTTTCTTCCCAGAGGGAGCTGGTTGGTAGTCAGACAGGAAGACAATGAGGGAATGGAAATCCTCCAGTTTTCCTCTTGAGACAGGTGCAGCAGAAGGAAACCTCCATCCCCCTTCCCCCCACATCAGAGGAAAGGTTATTCCTCTCCTCACCAGAGGGTGCCCTCACTGATGACTGGAAGCAGATTGGCCTGGTGGGGGCGGAAGGAGGTAGAAGTTGCACAAGGTTCTTTGCCACCTTCCCTCAGGGGACAGACACAACAGGAGATGGAAAGCACTTGGTCAGGTGAAAAATAGTTCCTCTCCTCACCTGAGGTTGGACATCAGGCTAGAGCAGCAGGAGAGGGAAGGACATTACTCTCCCTCAGAGACCCAGCCAACTTCTAGCCCTCCCATCTCTATGCACTGGCTGTGCCACATACCTAGAATGCATTCCCTTCTACTTTTGCAGTAATTTCTCTTCAAAATATAGCACAAGCATTATTTATTTTCTGCATGAAGCCTTTCTTAATTCCCCCAACTTCTAGGGCCCTTGTGCCCACATTAACTTGTATTTATTTTGTACTTATTTATTAACTTTCTGTTTATGCTGTATATTTTGTCTTGTCTCCCCCATTATAAGCTCCTTGTGAGATTATTCTTTGTATAACCTTAGTGCCTAGCACAAAACCTGTCACATAGTAATGATTTGTAAATACTTAAAATAATTGATTGGTATAACCCCCACATTTTATTTAGTTTCCCTCATTTTATAAGTGAGGAAAATGAGGCCCAGAAGTTAATCAGCAGTGGTAGGATTTGATCTCATGACTTCTGATTCCAAATTCCATCACCTTTCTTTTTTTTTTTTTTTGCTTTTTGGAGGGCAATTGGGGTTAAGTGACTTGCCCAAGGTCATATGGCTGTGTGTGCGTGTGTGTGTGTTAAGTGTCTGAGGCCAGATCCAAACCCAGGTCCTCCTTACTCCAGAGACGGTGCTCTATTCACTGCGCCACCTAGCTGTCCCTTATTTTTTCCTTGCTAGCCTCTATAAAAGTCCTCTTTCAACCCTTAGGCATGTGATTATGGGGAAAAGAATGGACTTCATTGACCCGTACATACAAAAGTATTTATTGCAGCTCTTTTTGTGGTGGCAAAGAATTGGAAATTAAGAGGATGCCCATCAATTGGGGAATGGCTGAACAAGTTGTGGTATATGAATGTAAAGGAATACTATCATACTATAAGAAATGAGGTGCAGATGGATTTCACATTTACCTAGAGAGACTTACATGAACTAATGTTGATTCCATCGGTTACAATCCTTTTTTACAACCTGACTAATGTCTAATATGAAAGTATTTGCAGATCCTATACTTCATTGTATGCTGCCATGGGCGGGGAGAGGGGGGTTGGGCAGGAGGGAGAGAAAATTTGAAACTCAAGGGATCGTGGAACTGAATCTTGTAAACTAAAAGCAAACAAATTAATAAAGAAAAAAAAGAGAAAAACCACTACAAAAGAATGGATTTCATCCTTTGAGGCTAAGGTGGGCCCTCATCTTTGAGCAAATTGAAGAGTCCTCTAAAATTGAGGTCTAGGGTGGGTGACAGAAACTAGGGAATCGCTTTTACCTGCCCTGATGCAAGTTTTATCTTCTCTTGGAATAAAGAATAAATGTAGCCACTAGATAGGATCTAGAGGCAGGGGTGGGGAACCTGTGGCCTTGAGGTCACATGTGGCCCTCTAGGTCCTCAAATGTGACTCTTTGACTGAATCTGAACTTCACAGATCAAATCCCCTTAATAAAAGGATTCTAGAGGCTTCCTAAGGCAGAAAGTGCCTTAAACTACCAATCAACAGGTTGTTTGGGACAGTTGAGGGTGACATTGCTTAGGGGATGGCCTTGCCTGAAGGGTGTGTTAGCAATCTGATATAGGGCCGTCTCTGCAGAGCTCAGAGTTCCATAAGTTCCCATTCAGCACCTCCCTTGGTTCTGAATGGGCAGGCCTTAGAATCCCCATTAATGAAGGACTTGGAAAAACTGAGTACATGTGTGCATGCACGTGTGCATGCATGTGGGGGAAGGAGGCAGGATCATGTCCTATGGAGACTCACTGGGTAAAAAAAACCAAACACTTTTTTAGAACTCAGTGTGACAAAATAATAATTCCTGTGTCTATGGCACAATTTATCAGTGATGATCCAATTCCATCTTTGGAGTAACCACTAGTGATGGGAATGTTTTTCCCTTTTCTCTTCTTTCCTTTTTATCAAGCCTGAATTTTGCACCAAACTTCCCCACCAGTCTGCCCTTTCTTTTGTCCAGGGACCAGAAAATCATCTGGAAAAAAGCATTATCCTTTGTATCTCCATTAGTCTTCTCCTTGCTAATATATCCTGTCAACATCGGACTAAGCCACATTTACCCTAGTTCCTGGCATGCAGTAGATGCTTAATAAATGCTTATTAACTGACTGCATTGTCTTTGGGCTAATCCAGAGCTTCGGTTCATACCCCACATTTCCTCTCCTCGGTCAGTTACTCGATAGTGACACTATCTTGGCATCCCTCCTTGTTCTTGTTGGCCTTTAATTTAGTTTTACACATCAGGTTTCCTGTGAAATGCGGATAAGACTAGAACCCAGGTTTCCTGCTCTCAAATCATAGTTCTTTCCATTAGGCTAACCTACTTTTGCAATGAATAAGAAGCTCTTTGTGCATCTTATATGGCAAGTGTACCTGCAGCCTTCTTCCTATGAAGCAGAAATAGGGTAAACAGGAGCAGTGGGAATATGGGACTCATGAGAAAGAAAGGAAATTAAGGAAAACTGAAAATGATGAGTGAAATATTAAGGCAGTAGTAGTTAGATGCAGCTGAAATCAAAGCTAAAGAACAAAGGAGACTGTGTTTGCCTGAGGAAGGTGGCAACAGCCTGAAGCAGCCACAGGAAGTGACTGAGATGAAAAGTTGTCCAGGACATACATCATCAGGTCCATTCACTTCAATGGGAGACACATAACCTGGATTATTGTGATCAGGTTCAGGGCTGTCTGACTAAGGTAGAACCTCTGAAACTCAGAGTCACCTTTCAGCCCTTTGAATCATGGAGAGATGCATTTCATTTTAAATGCCAGAAGATACCTTTTTCAAAAGTTCTCTAATGCACTGGACATTTGGAAAACATAGAGTAAGTTTTAGAAATTGCTGTGATTTTGCTTGGCTTTATTAGCATGTGTTAAAAGTCATAATTTTATCCAAACACTACCAGAACATTTATTGTTCTCAATAAAGTGCTTCAGGAAATAAATGCAACTTATTAAATTGGACATTCTTTTCTATTTCATAAATTCTGGATACAATCAGGAGAAAAAAGGAGAAACAGAAAGCAGTATTAAAAATTGTTGAGAAGCTTAGTTAAGAACTTGGGCTATATACACAAGACCATTTTCCACTGTTGCCAGTGTCTTGCAGACTAAAAATTGCATGTGATGCAGAAAACAGTATTATCATAATAAATACATTTTTTCATGAAATTCAGAAGAGCTAGTTTGTGGTAAAGCACTTTTAATTTTCCTATTTGTATACACCCATAGGCAATATCAGTTCACATAGTTTGAGAGTGAAAATGGTATTTAGTGGACTTTTAATACTGATGTTATTCTGAAAAAATACTTTTTTTCTTTCCATGTGATGTCTGGATTGTCTTAGCATTTTATTGTTGGTCTGTTTTAATTTGATAGTAACTTTGGAGTGTTTCACATTAAAAGTTTTAATCAAGGATGTTTTTAGTGCTAGAAAAATTGCCATCAATTGAATGTGTTTTAAAATAAGGCTTTATTTCCAAGAAACTAGATTTTAAAAAAATACCCCCAGGTTTTTCCCATATTTGCATTTTGATCTCTCTGTAAAATCCAGATGTTTATTTTAATAGACTTTTTTTTCACTGATGTCCTGAAGGAATAAACATTCATTATCTCTGCATTTAAATCAGGGGATCTCTAGGTGGCCACATTCAGAGTAGGGAAAAAATGAGGTTAAATGCATTTTTTTTTTTTGGAAAATGCTCTATTTTAGCCAAACTGATAAACTCTATAAAGGAAAGTGCTGGATAGTAACAGATTAGTTTATATCCTAGTAATATTTAACAGAATTGGGTAGTAAAATCCTAGGTTTTTTTTTTTCCTTTGACCTGACTCTTCCAGGTTTGCAAACCTGGTTTCCTTCAAGAGATCTCCTATTTGAAGGAGAGCCAGATTTCTCCCTCTAATAGTCCACTGTAACTTGCATTATGTTTTATGTAAACACTTGGGGACAAGTTAACCCACAGCTTGGAGAACATTTTAAGCTAAAAGCTATTAAAGAGATAAGATATACGTATTGTGCAGAGAGAATACATCTTCAGTCATCATGAAGATATTTTCTCTTCCTTCTCTGGATATTAAGTTCTCCATCCTTATTCATAAAAGTGCCTGACTGCACCAAACAGTTACTAAAGCCCTGATCTCTTTCATAAAAGCACATTGTTTCAATTCCTGGCTATAAAATGCTAATTATGCTTAGCAATGCTCTTGAGAAAGACTTCTTTTTAAACTGTTTAACTCTTTACCTTGAGCCTTCTGAAATAGCTTAACTTTGGAGAAAATAAATTCATTTCACAGTGATATATTCTGTAGGAAGTGCAAATATTAGGATGCAATGAATCATCAAACTCAGACTTGCCAGATTCCCTCCATTTTATTCTGACAGCATTTCTAAGAAATGACCTGATCTGAAATGGTCTTGCCTAATCACTGTCCAATGGCTGTCACTTACCATGCTGATCTTAAGACTTGTACACACAGGTGCAGGAGATCTGGGTCTTCAAATGTGACTGGCAAGTTCCCTAGTGAGTGCCGGCACTGGTTCTTCTCTCACAGTGCTTTGCCACAGAAGCGTCACTATCAGTAGTACCATGACATTTCCCCTTGGATATTTTCAAAAACTTAAGGAGAGTTACCCCATCCCTTTACTAAGGAAGCCTGAGAACTTAATTGGGCTGAAAAAGCCACTAGTACCTGCTAATATTGTGCGGCAGTAAGATGCTAGCTAGCACCATTAATATTGCCTGTGATTCAGGTCATCTAGAGTCATATTTTCTTTCTTCCTCTCTTCCTCCCTTCCTCTTCCTTCCTTCCTTCCTTCCTTCCTTCCTTCCTTCCTTCCTTCCTTCCTTCCTTCCTTCCTTCCTTCCTTCCTTCCTTCCTTCTTTCCTTCCTTCCTTCCTTTCTTTCTTTCTTTCTTTCTTTCTTTCTTTCTTTCTTTCTTTCTTTCTTTCTTTCTTTCTTTCTTTCTTTCTCTTTTTAAAGGAAATATGTAAGTTAAGTTTGAGGTTCAGAAATGCATATATTTTTACTTACAAATATTCATCTGACCAAAATTCAACATAACCTTTATGGAACACTTAACAAATTTTTGTTTTTAAAATAACATATCATTCAAACTGTATATAATTCAGTAAAGTTTTCATACAGCAAGCAATGCTTAAACCCTGGAAAATCTGTAGAAAAGAGATTTTCACACGTAAAATAAGAAAACAAAATTCTGAGGTATTCCCTCACACATACACACACACACACACACACACGTGCGCACACACACACATACACACACCCACACTCACACACAAAGTGGCTGCAGCATAGGCAAAAAATTGTAGGTCCAAAGGAAAATGACGATTGATTGTTCTAATAGAGTCCAGGTAGCTCAGGAAAAAATAAACACAATAGTCCTCTGAGTAAGTTACTACCTTGAAGAAGGTTCTCAAGATGTATCTGAGATCTATTCTACTAAATTGCTTTTGCAAAACAGCTCCCTGCACGTGAGAGAAACTCAGTCCAAGGTGACTTGTGCAAATATAAGGAACCCAATGAGGCTATTTCCTGTTACTCCTTAAACAAAAGGGAGGGGGCCTGAAGACTCGCTGTGTCTCCCATCACGCAAGATACTGTTGCAGTGCTGTCTTTGCTCTGAAATCACAAACAATGAATTAGTGAGGACTTGTGAAATTTTCATCTAAAAACAATCAGATAAGTCATAATTTCATATTTCAAAATGCAGAAAGATAGATAATAGGCATCACTTTAAGGAGGTAATGGTGAGTACTCTTGATCAAGCCAAATTGCTGGATTTAGGGGAATTTTATCCAGTGGCAAAGTAAAATGTACATAAAAGGGAGCTCAGAACACCACATCTTTACAGAAAAATAATATTATGGGAAAAATATAATCCCTCAAGAGAACTTTTGAGTGTCCATTTATGTTATACCTGGTTTTTCCCTACAGCTTGATTCAGGACAGGGAAATTCCTTTGAAGTAATTAAAGGAATTAAAAACAAACAAACAAACAAAAAACCCCAAAACTGGTCTCACTGATATATTATAGTTAGGACAAAAATCATATTATCTTTTCCTGACAATATGATTCACCTACATATCAAACAATTAATTCACATGGGTATTCAAGGTAATACGAGCCAAAATAATTTCAAATTTCATTAAAGCTGTCTGATACTATTTTGTGCTAAATTATTGCTTTACTATTCAAACACTAATCCCCCACATAATCTCTTGATGATGCTAGATTTCTACAGATCATGGAATACCATAATCACTGAAAAATCAAAATTGTGGGTCACCTAGAAGGCAACAGAGATCATAGTGGGTGTAAATAAGACTGTAGGATAGGACTGATGACATACAAAGAATGGCATGGTACATTATTATGCAATTTTAAAACCTTCATATTAAGGTACTTACTTATCACATAGGTTTGTATCTGGTGATTGGCTGAGTTTGTGTAGAATATCTACAATGCCAATATCTCGTAATTTATCTTGCCGTTCTTGTGAACCTGGAAAATAAAACCTCAGATATTACTGAGAGCATTGTGTAGTAGAAAGATGGCTGGCCTTAGAGTTAGGAAGAGCTGGATTCAAGTCCTACTCTGAACACATGCTTATGTGTGTCTTTGAGAAAGTTGTCTAACTGCCTTGGGCACCAAACAACTTTGTGAGACTCTTAAGTTAGTTACAGAGCTACTCATACGACATCAGGGCAAAAAATTTCTTTACCAGGATTTCCCCACACTGATGATATCACAGGTTTATCCCAAAAGTTAAAAAAAAAAAGCACTGATTAACTTCTTCAAAGAAGATTTTTAAAAAGGTGAAAAATCAATGATCTCTCACAACATCTCCCTGGGCGTTGATGAGGTCACCAAGAGAGAATATAGAGAGGAAAGAAGAGAAAGCCAGGGCAGTGCCTTGGAGTACACACACAGGTGCATGATATGGATGATAATCTCTAACAGGTGTTGGCCTCTTCATCAGAGTCTGTAATAAAGGCGAAAAGAATGGAAGAGAGGAGTTATGTCAAGGGATTTTGTAATCAGAACCATGGAGAAGAGGGAGCTCAGGGCAAATGCCCTTATTTTCTCAGTAAATATGAGGCAAAATCCTCAGCTAAGTAAGTAGAGCAAAAAGGTGGTGTAGGAGAGGTTGACAGTAGCTACAATAAGAGGCGAAACAGAGAACCTTGGTTCTCTAAGGAAGAATACAAGGATTGTATTGATTTGATAAGCGCCCAACTGAGGCTGTATAACATAAATTTGTAACAGAACTTGTCACAACAGTTACATGACTTCCTCTAGTTTCTCTTCAGTGGTACCTGAGGAGGGTAGACAGAACGATACATAGCTGGGGTTGGGTTGGGTGCTAACAAGTCAAAGAGGCAAGGGATTGAGAAGAAGAGACAGTGTATTATTGAGATAGTTATGACTAAGATTGGGAAAGGGGAAAAATGAAGCCAGATGATGGCCTGGGAGAATTCTGAGCAATAGAGGGACTGGAGATTGCAGTGAGGACAAAGAATCGGTTTAGGATGAGTGAGGTATAAGGAGAGATAGAATAATAAAAAGTTAATAAATATGTGAGCTAAGTGAAAGCAAGGAAGCATTTTTCAGTTATCTGGTATCGAGGTTCTCTTTCCTTCAGTCTATTTTATGTTTATATTAGTGCATACAGTAGGTAAATTAACCTTCTTCAAACACCATGCCCTCCTCAAGAATCCATAGTGACTCTCTATTGCCTATATATTAAATTCAGATCATTCATCCTCATCTTCAGAACTCTTCACTGACTGGCTCCTTCCATTTCACCAACTCCATTTTCCATCATTCTGCAACCCATTTTCTTGGCTCTGTCATGGTTATTAATCTTTTTTTAATCTATGTATGACTTGCTTATTTATGCCTTGGTATACATCATTCTCTACAATTAGAATATTCATTGTCCTGTTGTTTGTTAATCTATAACTTCATCTACTTCAAAGCTTATCTCCAAAATCACATCTCCTAAGAATATTCCCTTGTTATTAATCTTCTCACCTCTAATCATATCCTTATTCAATGTCTGGAGTAGTTGTGTACTCAGGTTATATGTTATTGCTTAAGTTTTCTCAAATTGCTTAAGTGTTTATTTTGAGGCCAGTACCAAATCTCATAATTCTTTATGATACCCCCAAAGCATGTAGCTTTGCTCTGAACAAACCGGTCTTCCTGTAGCCCATCTAGCTGCATGGGCACAGGACCCATTTTTATTTCATAGTTTAAAAGGATGTCAAAGTTTTTCTAGGGAGACTGGAGCAGCGTCCAAAGCTAGAAAATCAATCAGAAAATGACTTTTCCTCTCTTTGTCTAGAAAGGATCTTGAATACCTGGTGCTTTCCAGATAAAATAACCTCACAGAAAGTTTTTGCTTCAGACTTTCCTTCTTTAAGACAGATCTTACAAATCTCTCTTACCTTCTTCTTCATTCCATATGAGGTTTGATATACAAAACATGGCAGCAAGCTGTAGTTTAACATGGGAATGACCCTAAATGACAAAAACAGAGGTATTGTACATAAAACTGTACTTAAAGTAATCAAGTCCTGAGAAAACCACCAAGTTATTAGTACTTAGAGTACTCAGCACAGAAGCATCATTATAGGAATTCTATGCTGGTACCTTGTTATTATTAGATAACTATTCTTATTATCACCAACTAGTAGCTACATTATACTTGCTCTGGGTAAACTGTAGGCTGTACCTAATCAAATTCATAATGGAAACTACTTGGAGTCATTATTGTGATTTTATGGAAAATTATGGTACCTGTGAGTTATTTATTATTCAACACTTAGTCCTCTAACATAAATTTAGATATCAATTTTGTATTTATCTTTTCCAAATACTTATTTCATGCAGTTTGCTTGTTTTTTTTGATTCAGAGTTGGTAGGGATAGAGAACATTACGTGTCTGTACTTCTACAAACATTAAATGTTTTAAAATGAGGTATTGTATTAGTGGTTCATTCAACCTGCACATCTTACTGAAAAGGAGGCTTTACTTCCTTAAATTGGGTCAAACCAATACTGTTCATTTGGAAAGATACCAAAGTAAGTTATTTATATAACTACTTCTCAAAATCTTAAATCTAGGCAAGAAAAATAAAAAAACTATAAGGAACAAATTAAAAAAAATTAACTATACAAAAGACATTAAACCTGGGCAATCACTAAATGCATTACTTTGAGAAGTTTTATTTAAATTAGCTACTACAAGCTTGAATTTGGGGTAAAAAGAGTAGAATTTTAGTCCACTTAACCTTCTGAAACATCAATTTCCTCATCAATAAAATGATGATTAAAATTACTTACTCCACCTATCTCTACGAAATTGTTGTGAGGCTCCAATGAAATAATAAAAGTAAAGCTTTTTTTAACTGTCAATTGGTATATGAACATAAGCTATTATATCTATGACTTAAAAAAATCTTTTATTTATTTATAATTTTCAACATTCATTTCCACAAGACTTTGAGTTACAAATTTTCTCCCCGCCTTTCCTCTACCCCCCATTCCAAGATAGTGAGCCTACTGAATACCCCTTTTCCCAATCTTCTCTCTCTTATATCCTCCCCCCTCACCCCCCCCCCCCCCCCCCCCCCCCCCCCCCCCACCAACTTTCTAGTAGGGCAAGCTGGATTTCTATATCCTAGTGCTGTATATCTTATTTTCCAGTTGCATGTAAAAACCAATTTTTTAAAACATTTATTTTAAATCTTTTAATTCCAGATCCTTTCCTTCCTTCGGTCCTCACCCACCCCCACTGGAAAGACAAATAATTCAATATAGGTTGTACATGTGTAGTTACGCAAAACATGTCCATAGTAGTTATATTGTGGAAGACTAACTATATTTTCCTCCCTTCTAAATGGCCCCCCACTTATTCTATTTTGACCCTGTCCCTTTTCAAAAGTGTTTGCTTCTAACTACCCTCTCCCCCAATCTGCCGTCCCTTCTATTATCCCTCCTCTCATCCCCTTCCCCCCTACCTTCCTGTAGGGTAAGATACCCAATTGAGTGTGTATGTTATTCCCTCCTTAAGCCAAATTCAATTAGAGTAAGGTTGACCCATTCCCTTTCACCTTCCTGCTCTTCCCCTCCATTATAACAGTTTTCTCTTGACTCTTGACTATATGAGATAATTTACCCTATTCTATCTCTCCCTTTCTCCTTCTCCCATTATATTCCTCTCTCACCTCTTAATTTTTTTTTCAAATGCTTTAACTTCTAATTTACATCATTCATTTCTGCCAGATTTTGAGTTACAAATTTTCTCCCCGTTTTTCCCCTACCCACTGCCCCAAAATAGCAGTCCCACAGGATATACCCTCCTCCAATCTGCTTTCTCCCATATTTTCTCCTATACCTCTTTCGACTTTTCCAGTGGATCTCTATGCCCCAGTGCCAGTATATCTTATTTCCCAATTACATGTAATATAGTATTAATAATAGTATATATACATATTTAAACATTTGGTTTTAAAACTTTGAATTCCAGATTCATTCCCTTATAGGTTGTGCATGTGTGGCTAATGCAAAACAATAACATAGTAGATACATTGTAAAAGACTGACTATATTTCCCTCCCTCCTATCCCACCTCCCATTTATTTGTTCTATTCTCTACTTCGATCCCATCCCTTTTCAAAAGTGGGTGCTTCCAACTTCCCTCCCCCCAGCCTGCCCTCCCTTCCATCATCCCCCCTCTCATCCCCTTCCCCCCACTCTCCTATAGGGTGAGATAACCTATTTAGTGTGTATTTCATTCCCTCCTCAAGCCAAATTCAATGGGAATAAGGTTGACCCACTCCCTTTTGCCTTCCTATTCTTCCCCTCCATTGTAAACCATTTCCCCTTGCCTCTTCTATATGATAGTTTACCCCATTCTGTCTCTCCCCATCTTCTCTCACCTCTTAATTTCACCTTTTAAGTATCATCCCTTCCTGTTAAATTGGTCCTGTGCCCTCTATCTATGTATGTTTGTAAACATCTGCCCATATACCCTCATATACAGACATATATATTTCTAGTCCCTTCAACTATTGAGAAAGGTTTCATAAGTTACAATTATTGTTTTTCCATGTAGGAATGTTAATAGTTCGACTTTGATAAGTTCCTTATGATTTCTTTTCCCTGTTTACCTTCTCATGCTTCTCTTGCTTCTTGTATCTGAATGTCAAATTTTCTATTCAACTCTGGTTTTTTCATCAAGAATTCTTGAAAGTCCTCTATTCCACTGACTGACCATATTTTCCCCTGAAACATGATACTCAGTTTTGCTGGGTAGGTGATTCTTGGTTTTAATCCCAGCTCCTTTGACCTCTGGAATATCATATTCCAAGCCCTCATCCAGAATATCATATTCTGATCCCTCAGTGTAGAAGCTGCCCGATCCTGGGTTATCCTGATTGTGTTTCCACAATATTCAAATTGTTTCTTTCTGGCTGCTTGTGATATCCTCTCCTTAATCTGGGAATTCTGAAACCTGGCTATAATATTCCTAGGAGTTTTCTTTTTGGGATCTTTTTCAGGAGGTGATCAGTGGATTCTTTGAACCTCTATTTTGCCCTCTGGTTCTAAAACATCAGGGCAGTTTTCTTTGAGAACTTCCTGGAGGATGATTTATAGGTTCTTACTTTGATTATGGCTTTCAGGTAGTCCAATCTATTTTCCAGGTCAGTGTTTTTTCCAATGAGATATTTCACATTGCCTTCTATTCTTTAATTTGTTTGGATTTGTTTAACAGCATCTTGATTTCTCATAAAGTCATTAGCTTCCATTTACTCCAATACAATTTTGAAGGAATGATTTTCTTCAATGAGTTTTTGAAATTCCTTTTCCATCTGGACAATTCAGCTTTTTAAGACTGACTTTTTTTCTCCTCACTGACTTTTTGGGCCTCTTTTGCCATTTATTTTTTAAGGTGTTATTTTCTTCAGTATTTTTTGGGGGGGTCTCCTTTAGCAGGCTCTTGACTTGCTTTTCATGATTTTCTTACATCACTCTCATTTCTATTCCCAATTTTTCCTCCACTTCTCTTACTTGATTTTCAAAATCCTTTTTGAGCTCTTCCATAGCCTGTGACCAATTCATATTTTTCTTGGAAGCTTTTGATGCAGGAGTTCTGACTTTGTCTTCTTCTGTTTCCATGTTTTGATCCTTTTTGACCCCAAAAAGGATTCCATGGTTTGCTTGCGCTTCCTCTGCTTGCTCATCTTGCCAGCCAATTACTTGGCTTTTGACCTCTTTGCCACAGTAGAACTCCGATTCCAGAGTGGAGAGAGCTGTGTCCCAAATTGCTGGGGTTTTTGTAGTTGTCAGAACTGTTGTCAGAACTATGAGGAGGGTGCCCTCTCTACAGCCACCACAAGCTCTGGCACACTGGTGTTTTTCACCCCAGGACCACAACCCAAGACTGTGACCCAGATCCAAGCAGGTCAAAGTAAGAGCAATTAACCTCTGAATGGTTGCTTGGTCCCCCTATGATCTGCAGGCCAGGAGCTTCAGAAGCATCTGGTAGCCACCATCATGCCTCCACCATGTCTTGCCCCACCAGGGGCAGGGGCCAGACCATGCTCTTCTCTCACCCAGTTCCAACAGAGTTCCCTAGTGACCTTTTACTTTCTCTTTGGCGTTTATGGATTGAGAAGTCTGGAAACTACCACAACTACCAGTGATTCACTCTGCTGAAATGTGCTCTGGCTGGTCTGGGCTGCTGGTTGGGGGCACCCCAAGTCTGGGCCCACGTAGCTCAGGCAGGATTGTAATCGGCTCACGTGGGACTGTGCTCGGCTCCCAGCCCGGTGCGATAGACCCTTCCTCTTGGCCTGTCAGGCTGCCTGCAGCAGGAGATTTGTTTCTCTCTGTCACTTTGTGGGTTCTGTAGCTCTAAAATTTGTTTAGAGCCATATTTTACAGGTATTGGAGGTGGTTGGTTCAGGAGTTTAAGGAAGTTCCTGCTTTTATTCTGCCATCTTGGCTCTGCCCCCATCTATGACTTTTATTAGAGCTATGTTTCAACTTTTTCTGTTTGTTTTTTCACATTCTTTCTACTATATAAAAAAGGCTGACTTTTTTTGGGTGGAAATCTGAAAAATGTCTCTTTATCTCTATTTATTCTGAAACATTTAGATAAGAAGATTCACTGGGTTGATTTTGACATATACATATATGTGTGTATGTATGTATGTATAAATAAACATTTCATAGAAGAATTCTCAATATTTCACTTAGGAAGAAACCAGACACTTCTTAAAGTAAGTTTGTAATATAACTGTGATACAGTCAAGGAAAAGGATTAATTAGATGAACAGTTTTAGGGCTTTATAGTTCTAATTAAGTCTCCTTCCAATCACTTAGTTCTTAATTTTTTTTTTTATTAAATTTTATTTTTCAATTAACAAGCATTCATTTTCTCTCCTTTATTTACATCTCTCCTCCCTTTCAAACAAAACCAAAAAACCCAAATCCTTGTAATACATATGGATAATTCAGTAAAACAAATTTTCATATTGGCCTTATCTAAAAATTTAATCACTCTTCATTTGGAGAGATTTTCTATTTGAGTCCTCTTAAAAGAAAAAGGTCAAGTTCTTCATTCCTTCACTTAGCAAATAGTTCTTGAGTGCCTACATATGTACAGATTCTTAAATTTGTTACAATGATATTATGTGCTTCCATTAAATTATTAAAATGAACTATTTTAAAATATGTTTGCACAATCTGTGTTTTCAAATAGTGGTGGTACTAGTATAGCTATCCTACCTCCTAAATTTATAAACAACAAGAAAGAAAACCCTTTCTCTTAAAGAAAGAAGAAGGCCATACATACCATGTAATGTTTAATTTTCTGCAAAATGTCATCATTGGTCATGATGAGTTCTTTTGCTGTTGTGCCATCTGCTATGTTGGCTAATATACATAATGTCTGGAGGAATAAAGAACAGTTATTTGAATAATTAAACTTTTAAAACAATTTTGATACTTCATGATTTGAACTTTCATAGATTTTCTTCCTCCAAATGTAGAACTTTCCTTTTTTTTTTTTTTGAGGGGGGAAAGCAAGGCAATTGGGATTAAGTGACTTGCCCAGGGTCAAACAGCTAGTAAGTGTGTCAAGTGTCTGAGGCTGGATTTGAACTCAGGTCCTCCTGACTCCAGGGCTGGTGCTCTATTCACTGAGCCACTTAGCTGCCCCACAAATGTAGAACTTTCTTGTCTTTGACACTGAACCACAATAAACAAAAAATGTTTTAGACTAAAGAAATTTGAAAAACCCGTGGTGCTCTGTTCACGTAGAAACTAAAATAAAATTTTAAATCACCAGTTCTATATATTTCACATTATCACAATGTAAAAGAAAAATATAATTTATCATGTTACTGTGAAGACAAAATTTGCCTTAAAACCCCATTTTTCCTATGACTTGATAAGTAGCTTTTAAAGTAATAATTTTAGTACAACAATGAGCTTTAAAGGGGAACCCTATGTGATATTTTTAGTGACTACCACAAAAATGCTTTAAGTACTTTATTGTTATTAATATGTTCTATTTCTATAGGAACCATTTACATTGGCCCACTGTGGCTTAATTTCACAAGGAGGAGATGAGGAAGGGAGCCCAGTCACTTCTTTATCAGTAAAGTAATTTCTCTGAAGGTCTTTTATCCCCTGATAGCTGATAGATGTTGTATTCAATGATCCTGACCAGGCTTCTCAGAGTCTTTAGAAAGCTTCTCTACTTTCTGGTAGATCAAGTATCTGCCTTGTCCCCCAGCTATATTAGGGATGCCTCTTGGAGGCTCTAATAATTTTCCTGATCCTTGGAGAGGGTATGTATGGGCATCCCTAACATGGGGTAGGGGATGACAGGGCACAGACCCTATGTCCATCCTTCCATCCACTTCGCATAAAAGCTCATAGCTTTTACAACACAAGCATATACTATTCTGCATGTTATTATAATGGTGAATCTGCACCATCCTCCCAAGATCGAAAATCCAAAGAGAGCAGAGAATATGTCTTACTTATCTTTATGTCTCCCTCACCTTAACTCCCAGAGCACAATGCTTTGTATAAGGAAGGGTCTTAAAAAGTGGCTGCTGAATTGAAGCGAATCAGCTAGGAACGTCCGAGGCTATGCGCTAAAAGCCTTTTGATGTCTCTGTTGGTACAAGGCTGAAGTGATTCTCTCACATAACAGCTGAACATAGTAATTCCAGCTTTGTGGAATAACTGAAATCACACATCCTTTCCTCCATATTTTATTCCACACATTCCCATTCATTTCACCTTTTCTTTCTCTAGCTATAGAATAAAGTAATAGTAATTTTTTTGTCATCAGGAGGCTGGCCAACAGGTGGATTTTTTTTCAGTCACAGAGACTCACGAAGATAATCAACTACAGTGTGAAGAGGTTGTAATTCATTTTAGGACAGGGAACGTTCCCATTGATGAAATTACTAGTTTTCAAAAATGTTCTGTCCCAGGAACTTAAAATTCCCAGGACACAAAAAGGAGTTTTAATTAAGAAGGACTTTAAAGGAATCTATATCAGATATCTTTTCGGGGGGGGGGGGGGCATCCAGGTGGTGCAGTGGATAGAGCATTGGGCCAGGAGTCAGGGGAAGACAAATTCACATATGACCTCAGACACTGCTTGGGGAAGTCACTTAATTCCTTTGCCTCAGTATCCTTAACAGTAAAATGGGAATAATAATAGCACTGATCTCACAGGGTTATTATGAGGATCAAGAGAGAATCAAGAGATCAAGAAATAATATGTAAAGTACTTATACAGTACCCAGTATACAGTAAGTTCTACATAAATGCTTCTTCCTTTCCCCTTCCCTTTTTAGTGAATGAAAATGATGGGAGGTGCAACTTTGTGCCTTTTGACTAGTAATAAGGAAGGCATTTCAAGGCCCTGTGGGAAGGTGAATGATAATGAAGAAACAAACAAATATCCAGAAGGTCTAAAAAGAGCTAGAGAGTAAATTTCTTGTCCCTTCATTCTGCTTTACCTATAATTGCAGATGACACCTGGCTATCCCTACTAGCACTCATAAAAGACAAGGATGCCAATAAATCCTGGGGATGCTCTCCTCCCCAGAAGACCAACTAAAGCTATTTAAAGATATGAGCATGGCAGAAATGGTTGAGAATACAGATTTTATTTTGTTGAAATTTATTTTGTTGACAAATAGTTAAATACTCAACTATTTGTTTGAAATGGATCACTCAAAAATTAATGATTACATTGGGCAGGAAGAGTTGAAAACTGGGAATGACTGAACAAGTTGTGGTATATGCATGTAATGGAATACTATTGTCTTATAAGGAGGTGGACTTCAGAGAAATCTGGAAAGACTTATATGAACCAATGCTGAGTGAAGTGAGCAGAACCAGGAGAACATTGTACACAGTAATAACCACATTATCTGGTGACTGACTTTGATAGACTTAGCTCTTCTCAGCAAAGCAAGGATCTAAGAAAACTCCAAAAGACTCATGATGGAAAATGCTACCCACATCCAAAGAAAGAACTTTGGGGTCCAAATGCAGATGAAAGCATACTATTTGCTCTCTTTTTCTTTTCTTGTTTTGTT
Source organism: Petaurus breviceps papuanus (assembly GCF_028583685.1). Taxonomy (NCBI): domain Eukaryota; kingdom Metazoa; phylum Chordata; class Mammalia; order Diprotodontia; family Petauridae; genus Petaurus; species Petaurus breviceps. The sequence goes on from NW_027187285.1 coordinate 3,558,681, forward strand.
TTTTCTTTCTCATGGATCCTTCCATTAGTTCTAATTCTTTTTTACATCATGACTAATGTGAAAATGTATTTAATATGAAATGTATAAGTAGAGCCTATCAGATTGCAGAAAATTTAAAACTCAAAATCTTATGGAAGTGAATGATGAACACTAGAATTAAATTAAGTATTAAAAAAATAAAATGAAAAAACTCTAGTAATCCCCTAAGACACTAAAAAAATTGAAAGCAATTTATATATACATATACACATATAGGTATGTACCTATACACATATATATGTCATATATGTGTATGCACATGTGTATGTATATAAGAGTTGACAGATGTCTGATTTATGTGGGACAGCCCAATATTTTAGTGCTTTATCCTATGACTGACAATTTGGAACACATACTGGCCATTTGGGGATCCTCATCAGACACAACTATCCACGATGACTGGCATAAAATACCCCATCCGTTCCCCCTCTGCTTCCATTCTCCTGAACTAACCTCAGTCAGAACATGTCCTGTATTTAAGACTAAAACCTGGCAATACTAGTCATTTATGAAAGCAAAGTAAAAATTACTTACTTAAAAAAAAAAAACAACCCAAAAACTGTTTCTCCCAGTCCTCCTCTTCCCTCATGTTACAAGAGAAAGATTCAGAACAGCAAGGTTTATAAGAACTCCACCCACCAAGATGCAAGCAGGCAAAAATGACAATCACAGGTGGTAATCTAGTCCGGTTCTATTTTCTTTCAAGTTTTAATGCATATAAAAGAAAGAGAAATTGAAGAAGAGAGATGGTAAAGGAAAGTGAAGCAGAACAGTGTTATTATGTAAAAGAGTTTGAGTAACTTAAAACAAAATGTATATGCTCTTTCCCCTCATCCTACAGGAATACCCAGGAAGACCCAGAACAGCAAGCAGACATGGTCAGTACCAAGGGAAATACATGAAGCATCCTTATCTATGGATGGTTTAAGGTTCTTCTATCTTAAGTTATCTATAGTCAAATTATGAAAAAGATACTGAACACTTGATATGCTTGTTAGAGATAGGCCATCTTTCTAATAGCTAAAACAAGACAAAGGAATTTTTAAACAAAATTTTTTGAATAGGATAAGAAAATTTTTATTTATGTTGTCTTGGATGCTATTATTTCCTAAAGGCATTATAACACAGAAATACATGCTTAGACTTCAGCATGGCAAATTTCAGATATATTTTTCCTCCAAGATGGACACAGTTCAGACTATAAAGTATCTTATGAAGATGACACTATTTTGGGAAAAGGTAAGCAAATGCTATGGCCAATGTGGCATTAAAGCTTGGGACCACTAATAAAATCCACAAGTAAATAAAATTTTATACTTCAATACTATTAGAAAGGAAGATCAGGAATTATGTCCAGTTGAAAAATCATACACATATGCATACCAATGGCCTGAAATGTGTACACTGATGGTTCAGAATTAATGTAACTCTAACATGTTTTGGTCTGGTTGGTACTTCCAATGGAAGTGGGAATGAAATAACAATCTTCTATGGAAAGCAGTTTCCTTCAATGATGCCATTTTCCCCCTACTAAACAAAAGGACAATGCAACGAATCTAACCAAGATTGTAGCCCAAATCTGCAGAATACACAAGAGTTTCTCTCATTACTTTCTTTCCTTCACTAAGAAAAGAGACCAGGCAGATAATTCTGCAGAGGAAAGAAACTCCTCAGTCCAGAACTTCAGTTATGTACAACTTGGGACAAAATATCTCACACAAACCATGAAAATTCCAGATGCTAGAGCTGACCAGAGCAGAAGTCAGATGTCTCTTTAATTAGGTTTAGTCTATTCTCTCTTTTCCTTCTCTTTGATTACAGTTTTATAGACTAATTGTTTATGTTCCCTACAGCCTCTTTCCTTTGAAAAACCTCCAAGAGATCTTTCTTCCCAGCCTGTGATAAGGATGAGCAGGCCCTGATACAGGTGGGCAGAAATGAAACAGAGGCTTTGGGTGGTTTGCCTAAGGTCACCTTAGTGGATAGCACTGAGGATATAATCCAGGTGTCTGGACTCTTTGTCCCTAAGAGCATATGCCTTTATTAATATGTGGAAATATTTACAGAGAGAAATGAAGCAATCAGAGAAAGACCTCAGGAATAAGTCACCCAACAAAATCAATTATGATCTCAGCTATAAGAATAATGAGGACTCAACAGATTCTGAGTTGGAGAAGACAAAATGTTGCAGACTTCTCTCCTGAAGAACTAAAGAACTGAGTGTGCTTTGATTTAAGTCAAAATTAGCATAAAAAAATGAAAACCTGACAGTCAGTGAGAAGGTATTTCCAATGTTGTTTAAGACTAGGTAGACCCAAAGCCAAGTCAAAGAGCTGAAGAATGAAAATTTTGGAGCCCCGAAGAAAAATTGAGAGCTCCAAGGTCTTAGATAAAAAGATAATCTTTTAGATGTATAGAAGAGACAGAATTAACAGAGGACATGATTCTGTTTAGGAATTATTTCCTGCCTCTGTGGGAACAGAAAACAGAAGATGATAAAAAGGGAGTATCTTTTGGAGCAGATGTATTATTTAGATAGTAAAGTGAAATTCCAATTTCAGATCATTAGGCATTTGCGGCAAAAAGATCACACTACCTTGAATCTTCTGGGCCAGGGGTAGACAAGCCAAAGTTTGTGGAGATAATGATTACAATAACGAAAAACCCAAGAGAACAGAGGATGTGGTAAAATACCATGCCACTGTAAATGCAGCTAAAGGCTCAATTGAATAAACAGCTAGTTTTCCAAGGAACCAGTCCTTAAGGTTAAACAAAAACTTGGGAAAATGAGGCACTATCTGAAAACACAGGTGAAAAATAAGGAGCACTTGATATAAAATAATGAGGTGCATCTTGGACTACAAATAAGGCATAACATTTAAACTGTCAGCATTATTCCTCCAAAAGATACTAACCATATGCTTGTGTTCTAAAGTGATAAAGAATAACTGGATAGGAGTAAAGGCCACATAAAGCCATTATCTATATGACACAACAAAGCCAGTTTTTTAAACAGACTAATTAGCCATTTCCACTTGTAATTCTTTGTTACTTCCCTGTCTTTGTTGATTTTAACCTTTTAGTTGTGAGCTGGGAGTAATAAAAGAAAATAATACAGAATTAGGAAAATAATCTGATGCATTCAAGAGGAAGCAAGAGACTGAAGAGAAAGAGTGGATCTGGCTATTTATATCACCTGTTAATTGTCCATCCCACACCCTCACTAACCCCCCACCACCCCCCGCTGCCCCTTCTTTGCTTGTGCTATGTATGCAGTAGGGCAAACTGCTGTTATGGACTTTTCTGTTGTAGGATGTGGAAAGAAATCGCCTTCACCAGTATTCAATAGCCCTTTTCCTTCTCCTAAGGGAAGGCTGCTCCCACTCTGGCACCCCGACTACTCAAATACCTGAGCGCTGCCAAAGAGACTGACATGGAGAAAGGAAAAGAGCAAAAAAGAAAGGAAAAAAGTTATAATAGCAAGAATAAAAAGTGACAGCATATCATATGTTGGAGCAATAAAAGTAAACAAACCTCTTTTGTTTAAACTAAACAATAAAAGTAAACTAAACCACTAAACACCAGTGAGGTTGCATCAATTTTACAAGCCAGGTTCATGTATCTCAAATTATTTTTGTCTAGCCAAAAAAGCAACAAATCTAAAGAATGAAATATGTAAACTATTATCCTTAGGCAAGAGCAAACTCTATATAGTCTGCTCAATTTGGAAAAAGCAGAAGCTGAGAAATGGCTTCCCTAACCAATTCATAATCTTTGCTGAGCACAAAAAGAATTGGGCTAATGTGTCCTAATATTGGGTATCATGAACTATAGTTAACTTAAAATTATATATATACCCATGAATACTTACACTTAGGCAATATCTACTAATTCTAGATTCATTTGCTTTTTCTCCAGCATTAAATTTGAACATAAACTTTTCCCCTGTTCTCTTTCCACCATGTAGGTAATTAACATTTTGATCTGATATTTTTTTCAACATCTTATATTGAAAAGCCCAAGGTAGATCATCCCTGTAAAAATACAGAGGTGATGACACTGATACTGACAAGTAACAATGAAAAATGAGAAGGTAAAATTACTCACTTGTGAGAACTGTTTTGTGATGGTGAATAGGCATGTTTCCTATCCCTGAGTGTCTGAATAGCCTGGATATGAAAGACTGTTCCAGGTGTCAGAGTCACTAAACTGAATGGTTCTGACCTTACTGTAGGATCCAGCCTCTACTTTCAGTATTCTCTCTCTAATCCCCCTCAAAAGCCATCCATTTCCAAGTGAGCTATTCATGATTTTATGAACAACGCCCTCCTTTTGGCCACTATGCATTTGCACATATGATCTCCTTTGTTTTTTAGTGGATGTCAAATTAGAGACTTGAAATCATGCCACATGAGGATCAGCTGGGGAAAGTGAGGATTTTTAGCCACAAGAAGAGAGGATCAGGCTAGTAGTGAATGGACATAACAGCACAACTGGTAGCAATGAGTATAAATCACAGAAAGATTAAAATAATAATTGCGGAGAGAAGCATAAGCTTCATGTAAGGAAAAAGATCCAATTAAAACTACACAAAAGTTGAATGGGCTCCTTTATGAACTTCCACTCACTAGAGGTCTTCAAGTAAAGACTAGATGATTACTTATTGGATGTTGTAGATGGATTCTTGTTTGGCCTTAGGTTGAACCAGATGGTCTGACCATATGGCCATGGGCTGAACTAGACCGAGGTTTGCAAATGTGCATATGCTTACACATGAGTGTGTGTGCACGTACATATATGTGGGCAAACATATACACACAGATGGTCCAGACATAGTACATGGATATTTTAAACTTTTAACTTTTGTAAAATGGGGTTTGTAATCAAATTTACAAGCTTGATTACAAATAACAGAGATTCAGTTGTGTCCTTTTTCAACTACATCTTGCTACCCATCCAGAACTCTACCATATCAGATGCAGAAGACTGCAGGTCATCTATTCTAAAATTCATTTCTGGATGAAAAAAATCAAGGCCCAGAGAAAGGAAACAACTCACTCAAAGTTATAAATATTTATAGAGAAACAAGATAATTTAAGGATTGGGATAGGTGTATGGGGTCACACTGGAGGGCAATGTTCTCTATACCATTGAACCACCATCAAAGTTATCCTTAACACAATGAATCTGAGTTTCAAAGATAACCAGAAATGAGTTTTGGACCACCATTCCCATTCACATTATTTTGAGATGATATTTTACATAGCTTCAATCTCTGGATCCTATGATATTCTATTTACCCATGTGGGTTTAATTTCTCAGTGTGTGTTCAGTACACATACCACATGACAACATACCATTCACACATCACCTCAAACCTCTATCCCATTCCACCATGCCTAGGTAGACTCTTTTCTATTTCTCTCTCCAAAATACTAGTTAGATTCCTATTACTGCTATGCTGTAACCTTTTAGAGAACAGGGACCATGTCTTGTTTATCTCCGCATTTCCCAGTGCTTTATATACAGTAAGCACTAAATAAATTTTTTGTTGAATTGAATTAACTGGGCCAGAATCCTTGTAGCTTTCCACTAGAAATCATCATTCAAGGACACCACTAATCCATTTACTAATAGTCTCAATATAGTTGTTCAACTAACTTTAAATATATCCAGTTACATTAATATTTAGCCCAAATTTTTACCATATTATCTACAAGGCTCTTATGGGATATTTTGACAAGAGTTTAGAACCACAGAGGTGGCTGATTCTTCAGTGGCCACCGAATCTAAACCCTACCTAGACAAGAATCTCTTCTATAGAGTTCCCAACAAATGGTCGTCGCATCTCTCTATGGAAAAATATGGAATGAAGCAGAACCCATGATCCCCTCTCCTCCCACAGGAACCCACTCTGCTTCTGGACAACTTGAATTATTAGGAGCTTTTTTTCATTATATCAATTCTAAATCTGTGTTCTTGCAATTTCTTCCCATTACTTCAAGTTCTCCTCTCTGTAGCCAAATTGAATAAATCTAGTAAGACAGACCTTAAATAATCGGAAAAAAGTTATCATGAGCTGCTCTTCTGTCCACTAACTTCTTCTCTCTGGGCTCCTAGTGTCTTCATATTGTCCTCATGTGTAGAATGTTCTCCAGTTCTCTTATCCTGGTGCCTTCCCACTGTACATAATTAAGGCTTTCTTAAAAAACATGACACTCAGAACTGAATACAGGACCCCATGTTGGTCTAAGCAGGGAACATTGTATTGGAACTATTTTCTTTGTTCTGAACATTAGTCTGCTCTAAATGCAGCCTTAACAGCATTTAATTTTTGTTGGTTCATACAGAACTTACAATCTACAACCCCACCTCACCACTCCCCCCATATCTTTTCATAAGATGGTCTAGCTATAGCTCTCTTATATACTTGTGAAATTGATTTTTGAACCCAATTCTGAAATGTACCTTTATTCCTATTAAATTTTATCTTATTTGATTTGCCCAATTGTTTTAGTCTGTCAAGATCTTTTTTGCATCCTATTATCCAATATATTAACTATCTCTGCCAGCTCTGTGCAGTCTGTGAATCTGATAAACGTGCTACACAAGGCTGTGATCATGCTAAGCTGTTGGCATTTGGTTTATTAAAATATGCAAACAGTATATGTGACTCAGTATTTTCTTATCTTGTTATATTACCAGCTCTACCTATGATTACTTTCTCATCCAAATTAGATGATATTAACTCCTTAAAGACTAACCTCTGGACTTCGTCATTCAAAGAGTTCCAAAAATACCTGATAGCACCATCATCTAGTCAACATCTCTTTAACTTGTCCACATATTTAACATGTGTCAAATACTTTCCTGAAATCAAGGCACACTGTACTTACAACTAAGCCCTGAGCTACTGAACCTGACAAACATATTAAAAAATGAATGAAATTAGGTTGGTTTTTTTTTTATCGTGAATCTATTTTGATTCTTAGTGATTACTAAATTCATTTCCAAATGTTCACAAATGATTTGATTGATAGTATTTTAGAATTTTGCTACGAATCAACAACAAGTTTACCAGTGTCTTGTTCCCACAATCCATATTTTCCCTCTTCAAAAAAGAAAATTGAGATATTTTCCCACCTCTAATCTCTTGGTACCTCTTTTTATTCTTGTGATTTTTAAAATATTACCAGTAGTGTCTCTGAGATCACATCTCCAAGTTCCTTTTAGTATCTAATTCATCTGGTCCTGGAAATGTGAACTAATTTAAAGTGGCTGAGTACCAACTATCTTCTTCCTTACTTATCTTCAGCTACAAATGCTTCTTCATTATGTTTGTTATACACTTCCACTTAAAGATGAAGAAGAGATTAGTACATGGGAGTTTAATGACTCTGCCTTTTGTCATTTGTTAAAATTCAACAGTATGCCTGAATGATCAAACTTTTATGAGTCTATGTGCCTCAACTATGACCAAATTAGTGACCATATAGTCCTTTTTTGTTGTCTAGTATTTTTTCATAAATTTTAGCTCATTCTGGGTGTTAGCTTTCCTGACACCATTCTTAAGAGTTTGTACTATTTCTTTCGTGCTTTCTTGGGGTTGTGACCCTTTTCAAAATCTCCTGGGAAAATATGCTCCTTTCTACAGTTGTCTCCCTCTTTCCTTTCTCACTGACATTGTTCATAATTATGTAGCCAGGATTTCATGTTTGAGAACTTCCATGCCTTTTGAGTTCCCATATTTCCCTTCAGAGATTCTGGTTATAAGATCATATCTCTGAAATTGTTGACATTGACTTATTAAACTATGCAAACAATATAGGTGACTCAGTGTTCCTTTACCTTGCTATTACAAACTCTCTATGATCACTTCCTCAATTCAATTCAATTTAGTTCAAAAAACATGTGTTAAGTGACTACTATATGTAAGGAAACATGCTGGGCACTGGAGATACAAAAACAAAAATGAAAAAAAGTCCCTGTACTCAAGAAGTTTACATCTTATTGGAAGGTACAAGATGTAAAAAAAAAGATAAATTTAATTTAAGGAGGGTGAGAACACATTTCTAAATCACCAATTAGTTTTTCCCTGTTGTTCTAAATAAAATCTAGAATAGGAATTATTACTTTATCGCTTCTTAGTGAAAAATGTATGAAATGCTCTGTTTTTTATAGGTCCAAGGAGGGTTGAAGTTCCCCTACAGCATTTCTCTGTCAGTTTTGTAATCTCTATTAGGAAAGCATCACTGCCATACTTCATTACATTACATTCTCAAAGTAATAATCTAACTTAAATGTTCTCTATCATGTTTTCATTCTCAGGGTTGTGGACTTCCATGAGGTGAATATATCTTCTTCAAATATCCTCATTCCCCCTCCCCCCGCCCCGTTAAATCTGTTTCTTTTGAACAAATAAATTCTTTGTCATGTTTCAGTCATAAATGTTATCCAACAAAGTGTCAGAGAAACCTAAGAGATCAAATTTAATTTTTTGCATACAAATTCTGAAAGCAAAACTGAAATTAATTTTTGTTGTACGTAATGAAATATATAGATTAATATTAATGGAAAATTACCAGGAAGAAATGAAAAAGCATTTGAACACAGCCCCTTGATAAATGTATGGTTTTTTAATTCACCCTAAATGTTGTAACTCAATAGAGAGGAGAAAGGGGTAAAGATGTTGGGGATGAAGGTAGAAGGATGTATGAAAAGGGAGAACCAGAAGCTGGCCTACTGCAAAAGAAAGGCCATCTTTTGAATTTAAGACTGTTTTCCTGTAGAACAACATGGATTCTGTGTGTGGTAGAGTAAAAGACAAGAAATGGAAGAGTTCCAGAAGAAAAGTTTGCTTCAAGTGGAGATACAAATGTCCAAAGAAGTTATTTCTAAGACTACAGCATGAACCAGATATAACTGGCTATCTGTATTCCAGAGAGGGAGTTAGTGACTGAATGTGTTTTTGGAGAATATTAGAATAATGGAGCAATTGGTAGGACAGTAACCAGCTTTTCCCACATGTTCTTTCTTTTCCTAATGTCTTCTCCCACATTTTTATCCTGTTCCTAGATTATTTTCATTAACATATTAATACTCAATATTTGCAGGTTTAGTTCTTTGAGAAGACTTCTCTTGCTCTTCTTTTTTATAGATACAAAATATACTTTATATAGAAAAGTAAAATATACCTGCTCTTTGACTTCTATATTATGCTCGCCTTCCAGAATAAGAGTGACAGCTTGCATAATTTGCTTTCCATGAGTACTCATTATCTTGTCTATGTGCTGCAAAATCAATTGGAAATGAACAATTAATCTCTCAGGTGCAGAGAGTAAGAGTGAAACAACACAGAGGTTTTCTGAAAGCTAAAGAACAGGAAACAGAATTATTATATCTAGAAAATGACAGAATTATTCCCAAAACTTTAAAACTTTCTACCATTTACACTTCTATTTTTTCAATTACTTGAAGGAGGAAGAGGAATATAGAAAAGCCAGTATTTTGCAACATGTGGACGTGGGAATCTTTTGGTCAGATTGTGGTAAGGAAGAAAAACAGTGACAGGGAATAAAGAATGAAGATATAACAAAACTGGTGTGGGTAATGTGAATAGTATCTTTGGAAAAAAAACATATGCAGAAAAAAGTGAGAATGGTAGGGAAGTATTGATGAAGACATCTGGGAGGTTCCAAAAAGCTATTTCTGGAAGTGACATCATTGGCATGGTTTGAGATAATACAAAGCTCGTCCTATCTCATTCTTTAGCAGGGCATGCCTACTCATCTTCCCAATTTCCATGAAAAGTAGTCATACCTTTGAATGGGGGTAGGGTGGGCATATAGAGTTAGAGAGAATAAGGAATAGGGATCAGAAAGGATACTCCAGGGACAAGAAGCAGCAGACCAGAAGACATCATTAGGAGAAGTGATAAAAATAACATGGACTTGGAAACTGGATGGGGACAAAGGAATAAATGAAAACTAAAAGTGGAGCAACACTCAGACCTCAGGGTAGACAGGGAGAGAGCCATGATGGGAATGGTAGAGAGGGGGCTTCATGTTAAGAAATATTCCAGAATGGATGTTTGGTGCCTGAAGGCAGGTAACTCTGTTGTTAGGGGGCAATATATAAACACACAACTCAGCATACAAGTGGGCTCCTATAAAATATGGCAGACTGATTGATTCCTATATTCCTGAGACTAAAGAAAATAACTGTTCCATGTGGTAAGATTCCTGGAAGCCTAGAAGATCTTACTTACTGGGCGAGTGGAAAGGAGATTTCTGAGAAGTCCCAAAGTCTTCATTAACACATTCAAGTCTGAATCTGATAACAACTGGAATAACTGCTCGGTACTTAAACTTCGTAAAATATCTGCTTTTATTTTTTGTTCTGCCTGAAATGCCATATTCTGAAAGATAAAAAAAAGTTATAGTCTTCACATCTGTAACTGTCTTTTAATGCTAAGTTTTCTTAAGTGATATTTTTTAAAGAGGAAGAAGAGACTCTGTAACATCTTTCTCTAGTTATATTATTGATATTATTAGTTGACTCCTAATTATAAAGCACTCAGGTTTTCTAAGTGGAAGTTTTGATTTTTAATCATTCTGGATTTGGCCCCAAAGATCAATTCTTTCCATGTTATATGTGACCATTTGTGTGTTTCAAAATTTTTTGCTTACATATACCATATTCAAAGTTAATAATTATAACAAGATCAAAGGATTTCTGGTACAATTGAATCTTAACAGTGTTCACCTTGGAGGGAAAAAAATGTGGTCCTACAATTTTAATTTTTAAAATAGTACTTAAAAATTATTAAGATTATATCAGAAAGTTGGCTACCAGGTGATATGAATGAAACTATCTACTCAGGAATTTTAGGATTCTGATTCTGATTTACACCAGTAGTGAAAGTAACTACACTACCGAAATAAAAGATTTTTTTCAGAATACTGAAGCACTAAGCATGTATGTAGCAATTATGTAACTGTTAGGTAAGTAACTTAATCTTGTCTTGCTTTCTTCATTGTAAAGTGGAAATAATATTTGTAGATCATAGATTCAGAACTGAAAGGGCCCTTACAGGTCATTTTATCCAAAACCTTCATTTTACAGTTAAGGAAACGGAGGCTCAGAGAGTAACTGACTTTTCTAAGCTAAAGGCAGAATTTGAACCCAGATCCTCTAACTTTAAATTCAGCACTCTCTCCACCGGACCATGCTTTAGGCATTATTCATGAGTGGCAGAGGCTTAAAAAACCCAAACTGGTGGCCAAGTTCCTGGTGGTGGGCTTCTCTGAATTTAGCTAGACTCTCCTTGAAAGGGAGCTCATTAATTAATATGTATACATGTCCTTATAGTTTGATAAGATCTGCTAGCCTATTCTCCACTAGGACAGCCTTTGAGAATTCATGGTTACCGCCATATCATAATGTGGCAAAAGCGTACGTAGGGTCAAAGTCGAGTTTATTGTCCACCTTGCAGGATTTTTGTACAGATGTGATAATGCGAGAGAAAGGGCTTTGAACAGGATGAAGCCTTATTCAAATAAAAGTATAATTGTTCTTTTTGTTTTTTAAAAGCAAGTGCTTTTAAATCATCTTATAAATAGGTCAGTTTAATTTCTATTCTGAGGAATGAAAAGAATACATGATTTACTTAAGGAAGAAATTAAAAAGAAATTCTAGAATGTATTCTTTAAGGACTAGTTATTAAACACCTAAAAAAGAACATAGCACTCACAAAGCATCAGCATGGCTTCATCAAGGACAGGTCATACCAAACTTAATCTTATTTCTCATATTGATTGGGTTACCAAACTGGTAGATGAGTGGAATACTGTAGATACAATTTAGCTAGATTTTGGCAAAGTAATAGTCTCTCATGCCATTCTTGTGAAAAAGATGGAGAGTTTTTATTTAGATGACAGTATCATTTTGTGGCTTTAGGACTTGATGAATGGCTGAAGACAGAGTAGTCATTACTGGTTCCATGTCAATTTAGGAGGAGGTCTCCAGTGAAGTGACCCAGAGATCTATGCTTGTCCCCATGCTGTTTAACATTTATAAAGGCATAGATAAAATGCTCAACAAATTTGCATATGCCACAAAGATAAGAGAGATAGCTAAAACAATGGAAGATAGAATTGGAATTAAAAAAGATTTGATAAGCTAGAACATTGGGTCAAATATAATAAGATGAAATTTAAAAGGAACAAATGTAAAGTTTCACACTTGGGTTCAAAAATCTACTTCACAGGTAAGAGATAAGGGAAATATGAATTGGGAGTAGTTTGAAAGATCTAGGGTTTTAGTGGACTTCAAGGTCAATGTAGGCCAGTAATGATATGAAAGCCAAGAATGCTAGCATGATTTTAAGCTATATTAAGAAAATACTAGTGTTCAGGAGTAAGGAGGTGATAGTCATGCTGTAACAGCCTCATCAGACTACATCTGGAATGTTATGCTGAGTTACAGACACAATATTTAGGAAAGACCAGGACTCTCCAGAGGAAAGCAACAAGGATGATGAAAGGCATTAAGATCATGCTACGTGAGGACTGGTTGAAGGAACTGGAAAAGGGAAAACTTAGGAGGGAAGGATAGTTATTTTCAAGTACTTAAAGGACTGTCATATTGGCAGAGTAGTTAGACTTGTTCCACTTGGCCCCAGAAAGCAAAAAAATAAACAACAGATAGAAGGCCCAAAGTGGAAAATGAGACTTAAGGTAAAGAGAAAAACCTTCCCTAATAATTGGACTTATCTAATTGTTAGATGACAATCAGAAATGGAATGGACTGCTTTGGAAGGAAGAGGTTTATCTTTCACTCAAGGTCTTTAAGAAAGAGCTGAATGACCATTTCTTGGAAATGTTGCAGGTATGGATTAAAATAGATGCCTCTGAGGTCCCTTTCAACTCTGAAATCCTGTGATTCTGTAAATGGCAGAACTAGAAGACTGCATCTCTGGGGTCTGCTTGGTTCCCATTCATCATTTGGGTCCCTGAACCAAGAATCACACAATATTCTTCATAAGCAAAATTCAGAACTCTTAGATATAATATATACTTTACTTCTATTTCTCTTCCCCTCATGCCCACAGACTATAATAAAGAAAACATACCATTAAAGCCCAAATCCCATTCACTCGTAAAGCAGGATTTTCACTTTGGGTTAAACCACAAAGTAACTCTATGGCTCCTGATTCTAAAATAGGCTGTAATTAGAAAAGAATAAAAATTAAACTTATGCTTGTGAACTCAGTGAATGTTCACAAATAACATATTATTCCCCCCAAGCTTTTCCTTGGCCCTTTTTGTTGAAATCAATATTTTCTTCCATTTAGTGAGAACTTAATAGAAAGTTAAAAAAAAACGATCACACACAAATATTGGTAAATAGTCATTCTCTCATAAGAAAATATTTTCTGGATTAAATATCCCTAAATATTACCCCTTAATTCATATATTTTGCTGATCCCGTGTGATACGTTTTCTATTTTAGGCAATTCAGTGACAAGCATCATTATTGTAGACTGTATTACAGAGAGCTGTTCTCACTCCTTGGGTTCACATTCCCTAGCTTCACCCATCACCTTCACCACTCTCAGATATGTGTATGCATGGTAATATAGAGTTGTATCTTCTGTGTTATCTATGGGAAGTGACTATAAAGAGATTCACATACAAACAGATGAGTAGAAATGATGCATCCAGATGAGTGCTCCTACCCCTAAGGAAAGCCCCCTCATAATATCTGTTGAGGTTAAGTGCTTTATTCTGACACTCAAGAGCTGGCTTTAGTCTATTGTTTCAGACTTATCACATATCACTCTCCTTCATATGATCTAAATTGTAGCCAATTAGACTCCCCTCTGTCCCTAATTCTCAAATGAGATAACATTACCTGTCACATGGAAAGCACTTCATCAATGCCTGTTCCCTGCCATCTTTCATCCCATGTTTGGATTGTCCTCCTCAAATATAAGCACAATTCACATGCCATCTCTTCTCAGAAACCTTCTCTAAGCTCCTCTCCCTCCACTGAAAATAATTTCTCCCTCTACAAATTTTTCATAGCACTTTGGACCCCTTCTTTTCACTTATTTCATTTTGTTGGGTTGTTATTTATAAGCATGTCTTATGTGCCCTAATCCCTTCAACTAGACTGTAAATGTCTGACAGCAGGAATTTTGTCTTATGTCACCTTTATATCCACAATGCCTTGTATAGAATAGATGCTTAAAGGTTTGCTGAACTGAATCCTGTGCAAAGTCAGTGTTTATTGTTAATAATGAATGGTTTTGGTTCCATCTACAAAACGAGAGAGATGAACTCAATAATCTCTGAGGCTCCTTCCAACTTTGGGACTCTAACCCCTAAACGGAACCATCACAAGGGATGTGATTTCTACAGCCATTACCCAGGGAAATATGGACAATAGCTCTTAAACACACCCTCTATCTTTCTTCTCTTTGAACAAGCAACTTCCCACACCTTGTTTTGTTTCTGTTTGTATCTTTACAAAAATGTCTCTTTGAACATACTTAGCTCAGTCACCAGGTCAACAATGCCTTCCCAAGTACCAGGCAGATGACTAGAAGTAATGGATAGATGTTTAATAAATCATGAATTCAAGGCATTCTTAGATCAACAACATCAAAGGGCTCCTGAATTCATAAGGAGAAGAGGGTCTGAATCCATGACTCAAAACCCTGCCCCAGGGAACATATTACTGTTACTACCACAAGGATAAAATTCCAGGTAATTATCCATCCTATTTTCCTTGAATGGGTTCATGCTACTTATTTGGCAAATCAATCAGAAATATGGATGACTTTATTTCATTTCTGAATACACAGTTTTGAAAACAAAAAGGTTAACATAAGTACAATTTTAAAAATATATATATTTGTGATACCAGGTACTAGAAATTATAATAGTTTAAATGGTAAGAAAAAAGACAAATAATACTCTCATCTGAAATACAATTTTGTTTGATACTGAAATCAAAGAAATCTAACAATTTAGAAGTTATTCTTTAAATGAAGCAATGAGTAAGGATAATTTCAGATACAATAAAAATGCATTGTCAATCAGCAATAAACACAATACAACTGGGTTATTTCAAAACTGAGAAAAAAAATACCAACCTCTTTGCTTGGAGAGAATTCAAGCAATAGATTACAAAGCATGGAAGATGCTACCACTAAAATTTCATCTGGTGCATTTTGTAAAACCTAAGAGAATTATAAGGAGAGACAATCTCTATTAACGTATAGAACTGTGGAAGTAATAAGATGAACAAGCGAAATAAAAGCAATTTATTTTTGCATCTGATTCTTCATATAAAGATCTACGAAGAATTGTGACTGATTATTTATTAGGACTGGCTAAAATTCTCATAGCTTCAACTTTAAATCCTATAGGCGTCTCAAATGCATCATGTCCAAAACAGAATTCATGATGTTGCCCAAAACGTTCCCTCTTCTATGTTCCCTATTTCTGTTGAGAGTACCATCACCTTTCTAGGCACCCAGGCTCCCAACCCACAAATATTCCTTCTCACTAGGCCCTTGCACTCAATCAATTGCCAATTCTTGCCCATTCTGTCTCCAAAATACCTTTTCTATCTGTTCTTTTTTCTCTATGTACAGTCACCACTCTGATTCAGGCCCTCATTTCCTTCATCATCTTTTATTTGAACTATTGCAATAGTCTCTTACTTGTCTCCCAGCCTCTAGTTTTTTCCCTGTCCAATCCATCCTCCAAAATGACATCCCTAAAGAACAAGTCTGATCCTGTCACTCAAAAAGCTTCAGTGGCTCCCTCTTGCCTCTGGGATAAAATATAAACTCTTCTATTTGATTTTTTTTAAGTCATTCATGATATGGTTTTCCAGGCATACTGCATATTACTTTCCCTCATCTACTCTGTCTTTCAGTCAAACTGGTTTGCTTGCTGTTCTATTCATCTCCCACCTCCATGCCTTTGCATGGGCATTCTCTGATGCCTGGAAAGTATTCTTGCCCCTCTCTGCCTCATGGACTCCTGAGGCTCCTTCAGAGTTTGGCTCAAATGTTGATAGCCTATTCTGAACCCCTAGATGGTGCTCTTTTCCTGGAAATTATTTTATATGTATTCCATATTTAATTTTCTAGGCAAATATTATTTTCCATGAATAGAAATGTAAATTCCTTGAGGAAAGGGACTGTTATGTTTGTGTCTCTACTTAAGGACTACCACGGTACCTAACACATATCAGGAGCTAAATAAATGCTTTTTGAATGAATGAAGGCTGCTTTGCCCCTGTGTGTATAGAAATGTAGACCCTTCAAAGAAATAGACTAAGAAATCATAGTAGCCACTGTGGCCTGGCCACACTCATTGTATTCACTCAGTAACATGGAAGGGACCTTGGGGATCTCCTGGTCTGACCCCTTGATTTTATGAATGATTTCCCTCAGGCCACAAAGTTAGTAAACAGCAGAGCCACAGCATGAACCCAATTCTTTGCTTCCAAATCCAGTGCACTTTCCACTATATAACATTAATCATTGGTAGATTACTGCAGAAAGTTAAATAATGAGACTAGCCTTGGTAGCAACAGTGACTTTATGGTCTGTTTCCTGGAGGGATTTGTTAACAATAGCATGTAATGCTACTCCAATAGACTATCACATATTAGGATTCTTTCCCTGTGGGTCCCAAGATGGTCTTTAATGCATTTATAAAAACCAGTATCTACATTGAATGATCACTTATCTAAACCATCTGTACTCACAGCTCACAAACTCAGGGTCCTAGGGACAATAATCAAGAAGATACAGTAATCGCAGGAAATTACAGAGTGTTATATACTTTACCCACTTCAGTTAAACAATGAGGTTATTTTGCAGCTTGAAAGTTCAAAATGACAGGATTTAGAGGCAGATGACATAAGATGGTTTTCACATGCATCTTTGAAAATATTAAGCACTCAATAAAGTCAAATCACTGCCAAACTAAAATTATTTCAACAAGCATAATTATTAGTTAAAATAAGTAGATTCTTGCATGAGTATGGAAATGCCCACTCCTTAAGTGTATACGGTTGTGACTTTAAACAATACTTTCTGTTTTGATAGGATATATTCTACAATTATTACCTTTTTAAGAATTTTCTTATTGTTCATGGTCTTTAATTTCCTCTTTTAATTAACTTTTGCATGCATGTTAGACCAAACAGGAGGTATTTTGAGTACCTCTATACAACATAATAGTAAAAACTATAATAAAATTCAAAAGCCAACAACTAATATTTGATAAAATTTATTTTTAGCAAAATGATAAACAGAGCAAAAGTTCTGAAAATTAACTTTGTTATTAAAAAAACAAAAACAACCTTGAGAGGCACAGGACACTTGATAAAAACAACAGCAAAAAGATTCCACATATTACATATAGTAAAGAGTGTATATGTAAGGTAAGATGAAGGGGTATAGAAAGGGAAACAAAAAAACTTGAAAAATCAACCCTAAAATAACTAAGAATAATTGAACCAAAAATAACAGATATTATGACATAAGCTTTCCCTTTAAATATGTGGTCCTTTAATTTGTGACAAAGTAAAATGCTATTACAAAAGTGGTTAAGAATTATTTTTCCATTTAATTGGTTTTCCCCCAAATTATATTGCTAAATAATTTTTCATAAGGTTTTGTTGATCTTTATAAACCTTAAAATTTATAAACCTTTAAAACTTTGCCCTAGGCAGTGCAAGAAAATAACCATTTTAACAGAACAGCACAGGTAGGTTAATCCAGAACTCATTAAATGGCTTGGTGCTTCAATGTCAACTTCTCTAAATACTTTCTTTTCTTCTCTTAAGTCTCTAGGACTACCTTTCTATTTTCTTATGAAAACTGAAGTCATCCAATGTGAACTTATTGAGCTCCCCTCTTCTTTCTCTTATGAATCTATCAATATCCTCACCCACCTGTTCTTCCTTGCTGAAGTTACCTACCTGTATCCTTGATCCCACTGCATCCCAAATTCTCTGGAATTCTGGTCTGTCAAAAAAAATTTTCCCTCATACTTTCCCCTGCCAAAATCTAAATGCGGTGAATCTACATTTATTGCTATTTTCTTTTATATTTCTTTTCTCTAGCCTAGATAAGTGTGCAAAATCCTCCTTGTCCCATCCCCTCTATCCAGTTTTTTAGTTTGAATAACATCCAATTGTGGTGCCCCTTTCCAAGTAAATATTACTTTAATTAATTTCCTTGTTTACTCCTTTCCCTTTCTAGTATTCTCTAGGTTCTATTTACCAATACCAAGACTGGTCCTTGAACACTGAAGCAAAAGGCTATTTGCTAAATAAATATGCCATGAGGAACTGAAAAGTGTTATTTACCAATTCAGTTTGTGATCAACAAGTCATATCACAGAAACGCAGAATCTCAGTTATATGCAACTTCAGAGTCTAACACATACATGAACAAGAATTTGATCTATGACATATCCCAACAAGCTGTCATTGAGCCTTTATTTAAATACTTCTGGGGCAAGGGATACCTGTATCTCCCAGGGAAATCTGTTCCCCTTTGAGATAGCTCTAATTGTTAGGAAGTTTTTCTTCACATGAAGCATAAGTCAGCCTCTCAGATACTTCCATATAAGGCTCTTACTTTTGCTTTCTTCAGGCAAGCAGATGTCTAATCTCTAGTCCATTCAATAGACCTTCAAATACTTGGAGACAGTTTTCATGTGTGTCCTCCCTAAATGTGCTCATGTGACATGATCTTGAATACCATCCTGGTCATCCTTCTATAGAGGCAATCTCACTCATTAATGACTCCCTAAAATGTGGTACGTAGACCTAAACAGAATATTCTAGGTGTGGTCAAAATATGGAAAGAGTACAATGGGAAAATCACATAATCTACTGCTAGACACTATGCTTCTCTTAAAATAACCACAGATCACGTTAGGTTTTTTTTGTGGGGTTCAGGGTGGGCAGGGGAGATGCTGTAGCACTGTGTTGGGCACTTTTTCAAATTAACTACTATCTAGCCAGTAGCTAAGAGCTAATCCCTGTGAAATTTTTAACCCCAATTTATGACTTTACATTTGTTCTTATTAAATTTCCATCTTATTTCAGTTGAGCTGGTATTCTGGCCTGTTGAGATATTTTTTGGATCTTGGTTCCATCATCCAATGTATTATTAGTTCTCTTGTCTACCTTTGCAAATTTGATTTGCATTTCATCTATGTCTTTATCCAAACCACTGAAAAAAAACTTTGAAAAGCATGAATAGAAGCACAGATGCCTTGGGCACTCATTAGAGACCCCCTGCCAGCTTGGCATTAAACTATTAATGTCAATGAATATATTTGGGACCAGGCATTCAACCAGTTCTGAGTCTAACTGTTATCATTGTCTGGCTGACATTTCTCTATTTTGTTTATAATAGCCATGACCTGTTCAATTCATTGCTAAAATCTAGATAATTATTTTTCACCTATGTCAAACAAGATAATATATGGCAAAGACTCTGCAAACATTAAAAGGCTTTAAAAGGGGGAGGGTAGCTATTTTTGTTTAAAAAGGAAATGAGGTTAGTCTAGAAGGACTTGTTCTTAATGAAACCAATCTCTCATTTTTTCTAAGTGTTTACTAACTAGTGGTTTTCTAAGTGTTTGGTAGACTTGACCAAACTAGTGATTTGCCTCAGTATTCAAGAAGAAAGCCCTTGTGTGACAGATTAGGTTGGACAATACCTCAGTAAGGGAATGGGGCTAGCAAAGCAAAAAAATAAATGAGCATTTCTTGTAAGGGGTACCTTTGATGACAATACTTTCTATAATTTTGCTGGCTATGATGGTTAGTAGTTTGTAAATTCAAACTTTTTGTTTTTTAAAAATCAAGACATGTGCCCTTCCCTGGTCATGCAGCAATCTGCCAGTTCTTTGAATACCCTGGGCATACTTAAATGACTTCATCAAGTATCCTGCTACTCTTTTGCTATCTCACTACATATCTTGGATTTTAACTCTCCATTTTTTGTTCTGTCAGTTCTGATGTGGATTCTCCTTGGTAGACAAAACAGGAACAAAAGAAGCAGTAAGTAGTTCTGTCTTCCCTCTGTCGTCCTTTATCACTGTCTCCGCTACCCAACACAGTTCTATCCTTTTTTTGTTCTTCATCTTTTCCTCAATATAGTTAAAAATGTTGTTTTTCTTAGCATTCCCCAAGCCCCTCATCTTATCCTCAACTTTAGCATTCTTGATAGTAATCTGAATTTTGCCACATTTTAAAATTCATTCTCCATTCCTTGACTTTGCTTCTACATTCTGTATGTTTTTAAAGTACCTAAGTGGTGGAACCACCATGTTTGGATATGAATTTTTAAATCCTTATTGTTCTTGATGAGAAAGTGGGCTTTGCTTGTAAGATGATAAAGTTGGGAAGAAACATGAACTTGCCCAAATGTACAGAGAAAAAAAATATTCATGCTTGTAATTACAATTTTGAAAGGAGGAATATTCCAAAAGGTTGTAAAAGATCACAGGTAATGTTAATAGCAAAACCTAACCAAACTGAGAAGACATGAGTGATTACTGAAACATAAACATCCTTTCTCATCTACATAAAATCTGTGCCAGGGTGGCTTACTAGATCTGTGATCCTATGAGTTCTAACTCTAGAGCCACCTCTCACTCCTTCCATTTGATCACACTGTCTACCATTGAACCAAGTCATCTCACAGGTCACCCCTAACAAGGAATCTTAGACATCCTTTAACATGTGTGTAACAGACACCTTCTTGAAGGATACTCTTTTAAAAATGGCATTTTGCCTTGTCAAATCTCTTTTTGTTATTAAACAATAAACAGGATTATCTTGTATTTTTTTATATATCTTAGCCATTTGTACAAATTGAAGAGGTGGTCTACTGAAGAGAATTGTCTATAAGAGCATTTTTTCTGTTTTCACATTTCCATCAAAGATATCTTCATTAAATGACTAGACTATCCAATTATTTGTTCATTCATTTACTTAGGTGCAGATCTGTGATTTCTTTGATTTAGGGACCTCCCCAGTAAAGAAAATCCACCAATGTAGATATGCAACTATTCTGCAACTTCTAGTCTTAGAAAATTGCCTGGAGAAATTCCAGGGTCACACAGCCAGTATAAGATCTAGAGCTGGAATCAGAGGTCACTGAATCCAGCACTCTCATTTTACTGATGAGAAAACTGTGGCCCAGAGAGTCCAAGTGGCTTGCCCAAGGTCAATTCAGTTGTTTTTTAATTGTATCCAACCCTTCGTGACCCCATTGGGGTTTTCTTGGCAAAGATACTGGAATAGTTTGCCTTTTCCTTCTCCATCTCAGATAAGATAATAAATGAAAAATGCTTAACACAGTGCCTGCACACAGTAAGTGTTATATAAATGTTAGGTATTTCTATTATTTTTATTATTGGTAGGAGTGACTACAATGATGAGATCATGGAGTCATCAAAGTAATGGTTTTCTGAGTAAGGCATTATGATAAAATTGCTATGTTACAATATGTGTAACTATAGAAGCTCCTCACCAAACTAAATTAAGGTTTTCAGAATGTCCTACAGTTGATAAAAGACTAAGGAGCAAGGTCTATATTACTCATGTACAAACTGCAAATTAATTTCCTTTATAACTCATAAACACTATAAGAAAAATGTTAGCTAATTTTAAGTATGCTGTGTAAGCTCAAATGGAAAATTAAAACTTTAAATAGAAAGGAAGATAAAGCAGAAACATGTGCAAGTACTAATTTTTGACCTCTGAAACACTCTTTGTTTTAGATGTCTCAACGCGAAATGCTATGTTTTAACACATCGATTATTCAAAAGACCCTACACACAAAAAAAGTCTAAGTGGGTTGGGGAAGTGAGCTGTTACAAAGGCAGGCCTAATGACACGTGCTTGCAGCCTTCCTCCCCTTCTCTTACCTTCATTAAAGGTTTCCACACTGCATGATCCTGAAAACTGGTTCGAAGCTGCTGCACAGACCTGGATAAACTGTGCAAACATCTACAAAGAATAATCAAAATTAGCTTCACACAAGGATTAAACCTTTAGTTCTCAAACATAAACAATTGGGGGTTTCATAACAATTAACATGTTGCAGACAACACATTTGTAAGTATTTAACCTCTTCAAGTACTTTTGGAAGTAGATTCTCCATTAATGGTATATACTGCATTTAAAAGTTTATGTCAGCTTAAGTTCAGTCCATTTGGTTTCTTACTTCATGAAGGACCAGAAAGTTAACTGAATTAAATATACTGCAAAGGGTTTTTATTCAGACCATTAAAGCTCATACCTGACTGCAGCTAACCGCACCTTGATACTAGACTCAGACAAGCCATTCACAATTCGGTCCATCATATTTTCAGTCTCAATGATCTGGAGAAAAAGGTTAATTCTGCATAAATAACAACATGAAGTTGACAATTTATTTAATGCTTGTAAGTGTTAGTAGTTCTCCCCTCCCCCCTCTTTCAAATGGTCATTACAATTTAAATGCTGCTTTTTGGTAAGAGTTTTTACCTTACATACAGCAACCTTGTACTGGACCTGGGCAACACATCAGAAAGGTACACCTACCAATTCTGAGCATCTACCATCATAAATGACAGACACTGGGCAGGCTTTGTTTTTAGAAAAATAAAAACACTTAAGACAATAAACAGCATGAAGAATACAGAGACATTTCACTTATAATGATCTAAGACAGTTGTTTGTCTTTTTTTAAAGTAATGATGAAAATGGTTTCTAGTTTGGTGAATTACTATTAGACCAACAAACATGAAAGGGAACAAACAACACAGACTCTCCAAAGAGATGTACAGATTCCTACCCAAGCCATCCTGTTGAGTGGAAGATTTTCTAACATTGATCAGTGGCTTACTTTCATCTTGACATTTAAACCAAGCATGTGCTTTTTTTTTTTTAATTAACTACTGTCTTCTTTCACTGAAGCCCTTAGTTCAGTTGAATACCTGGAAAATACTAACTACAACTTCTACAAAAGTATTTATCACAGTCTTTTATAAGGAGGGTAACTCACACCTTATAAAACATAAGTTATCGTCTCCAATAATCTTGGTTAAAAGAGTGGGGCCATTTAGTTCATGGTGGGTACAACTAAGAAGCTGGTTGGTGTCTTGAGGGAAAAGTGGGCAACTGGGTGGGAGTAACAGAACATTCAAGGTATATAGGAAGAGATAGGACTGGCACAGACTCATAGAATGTTACAGCTACAAGAGGACTTAGTGATTGTCTTGTCCTATTCCTTCACTTTGAAGATTTTGAGTTGAGGGCCAGACAGGTGAGATCATTTGCCCAAGGTCAAGCAGGTGATTAGTGACAGAAAGAGCTTGGATCTTCTAACTCAATTCACCACTTTTCCCATTATACTCATTGTATGGGTAGAAGCAGAATAGCTATGGGTTGGGGAGGACATTTGGTCTCAAAAACTGAAATCCAAACTTCATCTAAACCAACCCTTATGATCTGGTCAGATAACACACTAAGTACAGGTTCTAAGATACACATGCCAGGGAAAGAGATGAATCAATATTTTATAATTCCAGTGGAGCCTTAAATACTTTTTACCTTAGTGATGGCAAATAGTTTTAAATACCAAGAAATATTCTGCATGTTGTCACCTTCCCTTTTCTGTAAAGGAAAAGACCAGATGTTGGAGAAGACTGAGAAAATTTCTGGTACTGGGAAAACATGCTTCTTGCTTGGAACATCATTCTCACATTTTCAGTGAGTTACAGGATCTTTCTACTTAGTTCTTCCTTGGGGATCTCAAACTAAACATATCTATAATTTTGCCAACACTTTCCCCTAAGTCCATTATTTCTGTCAAACAATATGCTGCCAGTCTCCAAACATTACAGCAACCTGATTCCTCCCTTTCCCTCAATAGCTAGTAACCAAACTATAAGGATCCTTCCATTATAATATCTTTTATACGCATTTCTTATTTTCCCTTTTTACTTGCCACTACCTTATTTCAGTTTCTTGTCACTTAATGACATCATAGAATACTATTAAACTCCTGGACGACAATCTCTCATCTCTCATACATAAGGGGCCAAAATAAATTTCCAAAAACAATTTGACCTTTTCACTCACCTGCTAAAAATGTTTAATGACTCTCCACTGCCTTAGGACAAAGTCAAGGCTTTAGTCTGGCACTAAAGTCTGGCTCTAATTTACTTTTCTAGACTTATCCCATGCTATATTTTTCATGTACCCTAAGCTCTAGGGTAGACAGTCTGTTTCCTAAGTATTCTAGTATTCAAATAAGTGCCTATGAAAAAGAGTATTTACTATATACTAAAAACTTCCCACACTTTCCAGGCATTCCTGATCCCTCCCACCACAATCACTCATTTAAAAAAAAATACACACACACACACACACACACACACACAAATATATATGTACATATCTCAACAGTATCTATCACATATTAAGGTACTGCTCTAGGTGCTAGGGGGAGCACAACTAAGTATGTATAGTATGGTCCCTGTCAGCACAGTGTTCATAAACTAGTTGAGGAGCTGAGTTCTGAAAAAGCCAATGTCAAAGACAGGACTCCAAAAGTCAGAAAGGAGGATGTCTTGAAATAGGAGGCCAAATCTATATAGCTGAAAGAGCTAGAAATGAAGAATGGTAGAGGACTTGCCAAAAGGGGTTAAGCCAGGAGTGCTTTACTTGCAAAAAGCTGGGTACTCCCCAAACCCAAAACTTTCAGGATTAAGGACAAGACATCAGTAAGATCATTCCCTGGAAATAATAACTGGAGACGATGTCATGAGGAGCTTGAGGGAAGACCTAAGAGAGGTTAACTTCTTTAGCTACAGCTAACCAAAGTGTAACCACTATAAAATTGATGAGGTCTGTCAGCTAGAGGGCAAAGGTCCATTTCATTTGGGGAATTGGAATTATGGTTCTTTTCAACAGGATACATTTTCAAAGAAAAGAAATATGTTAAAAGACAGTAGAATGTGGCAGAAAAGGGACTGGATTTGGAGGCTGAGGACCTGAGTTTGAATCTTGCATGTGCTACATACCACCTGTGTACTTGTGGACCAATCACTTCACCTTTCTAGGCTATCTAATTTGCAAAATACTTGGGCTGGATCAGATAATCTCTAAGATCTTTCTTAACTCCGGGACCTATGATCCCATATTAATGAGAACTTATTCCATGAGTAGTGGATGGTAGCCCTTTTTGTCCACCTCTAGATCTGACATGACAGGGGAAAAAGACAGAAGGGCCAGGTATGGTTTGTGACTAACCACAAGACATAGAACTCCCTGCTTAAATTTTGTACTCTGAGGACCTGACAACAACTGAAAAAACAAAGATCTTTCTGATGTTGGCCCAAATTCAAATGCTTTTTAGGGGAATCCAGTCAAGACCTCAGTAGTCATGAGACTGATACTAGTAGCAGGAACAATATTGATACCTTTATACAACTCTTTATAATTTTAAAAGTGTTTTCACATATATTGCATCATTGGGCTCAATTATCATGAGGAATAGCTTTAAAACTAAAAAAAAAAAATACTGTTGTCATTAAAAACAAAAACACCTTATTCCTGCTCCAAACCCCTTGCCCAGAAGAGTCTTCTCTTATAACAAAGAAACAGTCAAGAAAAACAAAGGGACACAATCAATGACAGTGCCTGACAGTATTATTCCCATTTACAGAGAAGGAAAAGGAGGCTCAGAAGTTATATGGCTAGCTCAAGGTCACCCAACTGGAAGATCCAGAGTCAGATCCCAGATTTCCTGACTTAGTCCAGTACGTTGCTCAGTAAATCATGCAACCACTTTGGGGATCCCTCCACTCTGCACCAAAAGAAAAGATTGGTATGGCACAGGACATGCTAGGACAGAAGATGATCACTCTATCAGTACCTAGGCTTCCTTAACAGTATTAGTATTCAATCGTCACCAAACCATCCAGTTTTATAAGGATTACACAGTGGTAAAAATCATTACTGAAACAAATACATATCCCATATCCTGGATAAATTCTTGGAACCAGTAGTGTGGTAAAGTGAATTCTACTTTAAACTGATCTACAGGTCTCTAGTACTCAGAGAACTAGCAGAATTAGATGTTTAGCTTAAGACAACCTTTATCTGTTGTCTTAAACCCAGTGATTTATTGTTATTATTACCATTACTACTACCAATGATGATAATTGGGAAGTACGATGAAGTGGGAAGAAAGCTAGCTTTGGAGTTCAAATTCAGTCTCTGACACATGATAGTTGTGGGATCCCAGGCAAGTTGCTTACAACTCTTAAGTTGCTGAAAAATTGTAGAATTGCAACTCATGGAGGTTTCCTCACTGGGGAACTTCCTACACTGATGAAATCACAGATCTAGACTAATAATAATAAGAACTGTAGTTCTACAGAACTTCTACTAGTAGAAGTTCCAACTCCAACTTCTATAGAGTTCTAGCTGTGTAGTTGAAGGAAGTAACACTGTAGTTTTGTTAATTTGATTTACTCAAAGTTATGTTCTTGGATTTTAGGGAAATGGAAAACGGAAAACTTTTCTTTGGGACAAAGAACAACAAAAGATGTAAACTTTCTTCTTGAGACTACAAGGATAGAAATCACAGGTTTCTGCTGAGTTCAGGATCCCAGACAACTCTCCTCATTCCCTTGTCCAATGCCAAATTCAATAAGGTATCTTGGACTTTTGAATGATAAGAGGCCTGATAGCTTAAAAGGTAAATCTAGGAAGAGATAATGTGCTCATTTTCTCTCTCTCCTTTTTTCTTCCTTCCTCCCTTCTTTCTTTCTTCTTTCTTCTATCACTCCTTTCAAAAATTCATTTGACACAGGGTTGGGGTATTATTGCTATAAAAGCAGAAGGAAGTAAAATGATCAAATGTTCATCTGAAGAGGAAGCAAGTAATTCAGAGGCAGCAATCTAAAATAATAAATTTTAAAAAGCTATAAACTGCTTGAGAGAAGGGGATACTTTGTTTATGTCTCTATATTGCTAGAGCTTAGCACAATGCCTGGCACATAAAAGACATTTAACAAATACTTGTATTATTAAACTGCATGTCTAGCAATCTTATAAGAATTGGGTAATTTACATCCTTTCATCTTTGAAAGAAGGTCACAAGAGTTCTGAAATAATTTAACCAAATGAGTAATTTTAATTCAAAGCTGCTGGAAGCCCTCACAGTTCAATAATAAGAATACATAATTCTGTAATTCATAATGTTACTAATGCACTCCTCCTTCCAAAGCTAGAAGTGATAACCTGAGACCTTTGAGGGATTAAAAACAGTCATCTTTTGTATATTGTAACTAGGCAAAGACAGCTTTAAATGATTCCAATTCTGTATAATATTTGATGGCAACAGAAACAACATCAAAGTTATAATGTTGCTAAGAAGCAACATGGGCAACAAGACAGTTCTAGCAAAGAGGGTTCAAGACTAGGTTTCCAGTTAATTGGGGGTATTCTGGCAGATATGGCAGATCTAAACAGTCAACAAATCAAATTCAAGGAAGTCAGTTAGGAAAAGGATACATAGGTCAGAGGGTAACAGTAACACTATTAAACAGGCCTGACCTCTGTTCCTAGACAAAAGGATGCTATGTGGCCAAATGGGAAAGGTGATGAAAAACTATTCATCGTAAGTTGCTGGAGATGGGGAAAATTGTATATACTTGACATTCTCTGGACCAGTTTAAGGGCATAAGGTCTTAGGGCTAGTGCTAGGTCACTGGAGATTGATGATGGGAAAGCTAGCATTTGTACTTAGAAAGTATTTGCTTTGATTGATAGACTACATAGAGGTAAAGAGAAAATGTAAATTTGATAGGTTATCAATACAAATGGCATTAAAAGTTTATCATTACTATTGTCTTTGCTGGTACTTATGCTGATGGGAAAGTTAGGGCAGCAGGAGAAGGAGGCACCAGGACCCGCATCACTTTATTCCCAGATCATGATCCAAAGCACATTTGGGGTTTGTTAGATCCATAATAACCAAACAAATCCAGGAGACTTCTTTTCTGATACTCTGAAATATTTTTAATAGAAAGTGCCTACTGCTTCCCACACAAAATAATTTTTTAAACCTTGTTTTATAAGGACTGCAAGACTGTGGGTGGCCCTGAACCCACAGAACATAGTCATTGCTTGATTTAATAACAGAAGCACCTGGAGGAGATGGAGTCTTCCTGCTTTAAAGTTTTCCCCAAGAGATCCTTCACTCACTTCACCACAAAGGATACTTATTGTGACTTGTAGGATTTCTAAGATTTGGCAGAAGCTGGCAATTGATAGTATGCAGGGGTGAAAGGGGAAGTATTAAAAATGACTTTAAGGTTTTGTGCCTGGGTGTTTTAGATGACAATAGTGCTATTAACAGAAATACGATAGTTAAAATGACTAGGAAGGTGAGGGGGATAAATGGTGATGAGGGAATTACAAGTAAATATTGAATTATGACTAGAAGTAACATGTGCTGGGAATTATCTCAGTACTTCTCTCCATGACGAATACTCTCACCTTTGAGGTTCTGGTTTGCTGGGAGTAGGTAGCTAGAGTGGAAGGCTTGAATAGCTCATGGGTACCAATCAACCTCCCAAGATACACATTGTCCTGATTTTTCAAAAAAGACAGTTGTCCTCTGACTTCCTTAGACTTGAGCATCAGCTAAATATGATACTTTTCCCCCATCTCTATTCACCATACAGCAAAGGGGAGAGGTAAGAGCGGGTTAATTCAGGGAAAGGGCTGGTTATCCTGAACAATTTGGGGAGAGAGACATGGAGCAGGTTGTTAATATTTGAATAAGGCAATCTTGTAGGCAAGGGAGAAAATTCTGTTTGTGAGTATTATGCATGGGCAGAATCAAGGAGATTCCATACATAATGACTTCATGATAGAGATGATAGCAATAAAAAAGCAAACTTATGAATTGCCATGAGCTATCTCAGTCCTGTTGAAGTGATAAACACCTTCCTCTCAGTAAAGAAGGGATGACTAGAGATGTGGAATGCCGTATATGCTTGTCAGACAAGGTCACTCTGTCAGTGGTCTGCCTTCTCTCAGTAAGCCCACTTGGCATTCTTAGGCTACCAGAGCACAGATCACGTGCAGAAGACTGTCCTACCTACCTACTGTTAGTAGCCCATAACAGGGTCAGTAGCATGAGACATTCTGAAGGAGAAAACAATTGGTGTAAAAGGGCTGGACTTAGTCAAGCATGCAAAAACGATTACATAAGAACTTCAGGAGAACTAGGAGGGGAAATTAAGCATCCTAAGGGTACCTTGAGGGGCCTTAAATAATGTTCAAGCATCTGATTAACTCCTTTGGTTTGACTGGAATGGGCCACATCTAGCATGTATGCAAGCCCATCCATTCCAGGCAAGTCTTTCAAGATCAGAAAGAAGACTAGAACAACCACTCAAAAACGGACCCATGAAAACACAATGTACTGCCTGCTAATATTATAGGTAGAGTCTTTGTAAAAAGAATGGAACTAGTATTCACAAACAAGGACTACTACTCAATTAATGGTATGTGATTAGGCAAGGGAGGAACTTTCATTACCTCTAGGATGCTGACAGTAGCTACACTAATCCTTTCTGTCAAAGAATTTTATCTTGGAATAGGAATACTACCACTTTCTACATCCTGTCAAATGTGGAGCCATCACATGATCTAGCTATGTAGTTTTAATGTCTTGCATGGTTCCAGTGGTCTAGAAAAGGCTATCAGTGCAAAGCTAACAGACCTGGAGAGGATATGGCCTGGTGGGAACATAGTCATTCTTTGATATAATAGTACCTATAGGAGGTAGGAGTCTGCTCACTTCACAGTTTTCCCTGAGAGATAATAGTATATAGCATTTACATAATGCCTACTATGTGCTATGCATTATGCTAAGTGCTTTACAAACTATCTAATCTGATTCTCAGACAACTCTGGAGGTAAGCACTATTATTATTCCCATTTTATAGATGAAATTGAGGCAAACAATTGTTAAGTGACTTGTCCAGTGTCACAGAACTATTAAGAGTCTGAGGCTGGATATGAACTCAGAAGATTCTTCAGCCTTCTTACAATAAAGGGAACTGCACCAGAACTTTTAGGATTTGACAGACATTAGCAATTGATGGTATAAGGGAGGGTGCCCAGGAGGTTAGGATGCTATCAACAGAAATAGGTAAGTCAGAAGAAGAAATGGGAGAGAGAGTGGATGTTTTGTTTGAGCTATGTTGAGAATTGCTCATACTGGGAAAAGTTACAATTTCCTTTTCCCCTTCTCCTTCCTAGACATAAAATAAACCTCACAAAATCCTTGAAAGCAGAAAGATGAGGATTTGAAAATAGATTTAGTAGTATAGATAACATGCAGGCAATTTTCTAAAAAGACCTTCTTTCCTATACTCCATTTAGAGATTTGTTCATTTTGTATTTAAGCACAATATAACAATTCATGCCTATATAGTGCTAAAGAGTTTATAAAGCCCTTTTCTCACAAACTTGAGTAAATAAATGACCGTGCAAGGTTCCAGGCATGGCTAGGTTCTCTCACAGAAGATAAATATTTTAGTTAATTGCTTTTCAGAGAAAATGCTCAATGGAAGTGAGTAAAAATAATCATTGTCATTTATAGAGTACTTTAAGATTTACAAAGTGCTTTACATACATTGTCATTTAATTTTCACAATAACCCAGTGAAGGAGGTACTATAGTCTTCATTATCCTCACCTAACAGATGGGAAAACAAAGACTTAGATGGCTCAGTAACTTGGCCAAGGTCACAGAGCTAATTATTGGAGGGGGCATTTAAACCTAGGCTTTCCTCAATCTAAATCCAGCATTTTGTCCAAAATATATTGCTTCTCAGATCAACTAACTTAATGCCTCTTATTTTAGACAGCTTATTCTAGGAAAAGAATGAGAAATTTGTTCCACTCCTTCCCAGCTGGTGGTACAGAAGATAGATCGCTTTAGGGCCTAGAAGACCCGAGTTCAAAAACAACCTCAGACTCCACTTGTATGACTCTGGGCAAGTCACTTCACCTCTGTCTCAGTTTTCTCATCTGTAAAATGGGAATAATAATAACACCTATGTCTCAGGGTTGTTATGAGGTTCATACAAGCACATAGTAGGTGTTTAACAAATGCTTATTCTCTCCCTCATTTTTTCTGCTGCCCCTTTCAGCATCTTAAAGTCATGGCCATCTCTTTATGAAGCTGGGATTGACAAGATGAAGAAAGGTGAAAGGATACAGAATATAGAATATTTGTTGAGTTGCAAGACCTCAATTTATAGACATTCATTGCATTTATATCTATGTCTTTCATGGAAAAGCAACCTTGGTGAAGAATGAAGTTCACGGGAGATAGTTTCTAATGAAGAGAAACGGCAGAACACTCTGAGGTCAAAAAATTGCCTTCTAGATTAGAGCTGAAAGAGAACTTAGTGATCATACAGTCCACCCCATCCCACCCCCAGGCTCAATTTACATATGAAGAAACAGAGGCCCAGAGAGGTTAAAGAACTTATTCAGTGCCTCACAGGAAGTCCTTAGTAGACTAAGGACTTAACTCAGGTCTGAGTCTAACGTTGTCGATTTAAACCATCCTGTACAATAGGGAAAGAACACATACCTCATTTGGAATAAGAGATGCTGCTAGAATTTGTAACATCACTCTAGAACAAAAGTGTCCTATAATTTGTCCCTCAAGTTACCTCCTGATTATACAAATTGTCAGACAGTTGATTTAAAAAGTCAACTGAATTGTACTTGGGTAGCTTGGGCCTACTACCTTTCCCTTAACCTCCTTGTTGACCTTGTAACTTGTTTTATTTCTGCCTGGTCCATTCAGGCCAGGTCAAAGGGAAGATAAGCCTTTCTGGTGATACACAGCATACAATACATTGCGATAGATCAGAGACACAGGAGTCTTGCCTGTTTCTATTTCACTTCCTGCTTTATATGCCTCAGAAACTGACCATAATTTGTTTTTCTTTGTTCTATTCACTTTTCCTATAAAAACTACTATCACCACAGGAAATTATATTTCTAAAATCTAAAATAATAATGTAGATACGTCAGAGTTGGTAGGAGCATGATGTCAAAGGAATAGCATAGCCTTTGTTTGGAGTCAGAGAATCTAGGTTTAATATAACTACTATATGCTACTTATATTCCTTGACAAAGGTAACTCTCTGGACAAAGATATCCATCCTCATCTGTAAAATTATCAAGCTGATCATACTACATAACCTCCAAGGTCTCTTCCAGCTCTAAAACCTATAAATTTATAAATGTAGGGGTACATATAACTTATTTATTTTAGAAAGTAGGCAGTTCCTAGGTGATAACAACTTACAATGGTCAAACTGGTTGACAAGGGAACTACAGAGAGTTAACGATACCATGTAACAATGTGATATCAGCCCATTCTAGCAGATATCAAATAGTACTATTAGGAAAGCCGACTTTCTCTTACCCTGGTGCTGTTGGCACCTAATTCCTTCCCCTACTATTAAATGTACTGGCAAATACAGAGTGAAGTCATTAAAAAAAAAACTGTCTAGAAACAAATTCCATGGAATCCCAGAACACTTCATATTTTAACTGTAGAATGAATTCAATTCAATAAAGACTGGTTAAGCACCTGCTGTGTGTAGAAGAACCCTGTGCTAGACATAGGGGAGATAAAAAGGTTAGAAAAGAAACAGTTGCTCTGTTAGAGGTAACAACATTACTGCTCCTTCCATAACAAACCAGATTATCAAAAAGCCCACAGCCACATTCTCACTTTTTTCAACTGTTCATCTCTTAAGTAAAACTTTCTTCAAAATCCAAACAAGTCAATCATTATTTTTAAGATTTACAGATCTAACAGAGATCCCATTTTCAATAACTTTTCTTTAAGTATAAAATCTATCTATTTCTTAGCTCCTTTATCATACACATACTAGCAAAAATCACCAACCTAAACAATATGCTTTGCGCTTAAAAACCAAAATCCCTGCTAGTTTTTCAGGTTATTATTTCACAAATTCTGAAATAATTAATTCTTATTTTCTTTCAGAATATTTATATCATGAAAACATTATTATCAATTAATTTCACTTCTTTTACTCTGTAGGACAGAGGCCCTCAGACTTCAAAAGATTTCAAAACCTTATCCTGTTTTAGGAATTCATTTAAAACACTTACCTTTATGGGAACCTCAAGGTTCATTTCATTGATTTCAATTTTAAGCGGGAAATGGCCTTAGAGTTCATCTACCACCTTAAAGATGAGGAAACTAAGGCCCAAAGAGGTTAAATGACTTGACTAAGATCACATAGTTTAGCTAGAAGGGAATGACAGACACAATCCTAGTCAAGTCTCCTGGCTCCCAGTTCATTATTCTTTAAAGTGATATAACCTCTAAGGCAATCACATCACAAATCAAAGTATAATAAATACAAATAGATTGCAAAGAATCATATAATTTTGGAGTTTGAAAGGACCTTAAAGATTAGACAAATCCCCACATTTTACAACTGAGGAAACAGGTACAAAGAATGTTACTTGCTCATGGTCACAAAGCTTAGTGGCAGCAAAGCTAGGACCAAAATGTGTTCTATCAATAAAATTATTGGGTAAAAACCTTCAAAAGATCCAAGCTATTGGCTTTAGTTGTAAACTTAGTCCATTCATCTGAATAAAGTCCTTATGGAAGGAACAAAGTCTTGAAACCGAGGCTTAAAAAACCCCTATGTTTTTTATATATATATATATACATACGTATATATATATATATATATACACACACACACATATGTAGTAACCACTTAAGAGGACATGATAAAATAAAAGATTAAAAAATCCTCTTTACAATAAAGGGATGGCCAGGAACTTAATGTTAGAACTATACAACCATAAAATGCTTGCTACCAAGGTAAAAGGTATCATAGAGGGCATCAGGATAAATACCTTTCACAGATTAGAAAATTAACCACTTAAAAGTAAGAAAATTTGATCTAAAATTCTAGTTATACAAAAATCATATAGTTGTTAAATATAGAATACAAACCCCTCTAATATTATCAGATATGAGGAGATACTTTAAAAAAAAAAAGATAAATAAGGCTTCAGATAAATGATGACATTATTTTGGAAAATCACCAAGCATGTAAATAACAGTGTTATGTTAAGAATAATCAAAAGTTAGAGAGCGTTTTGACTCTTCTTCTTTGTTAACTCATTTACATAACCAGTTGTCACTCTGTTATGAAAGAATCTAATTATATAAAACTTTACATGTTATTTAATACAAAAGATAACAAAAAATATTAGATCCTTTAGGAAATAAGTGTGCTACAAAATAAAACTCGTATATTCTACATATGCAAAGACAATTCAGGATTTTAAAAATTCTTTTAAAACCAAAATAAATAAGTACAATGGAACAAGTTAGAAGAGAAGGAATCACTAAAGTTCATTGAAATGCAAATTTAAATTTTTCTATATGTTTTTTAATATGAAAGTGGTTTGATCTGAAAAATATTCAGATTTTAAAACTCTTGAGTTTTTCTGGTTTAAAATCTCCTTTTCAATTCTTCTTCCTAACTTAAATGTCTGTACTCCTTGTTTTTCTTTTATAGTGATAAAAATTAAAAAAAAACATGGAAAAATTCATATATCCTTGCAAAATATATAATTTCTTCCCTCCCCCCTCTTCTACTGCTACGGAAAAGCTGGCATCAATACTTTTCTCTCAGCCCCTTTTTCATGAACTTAAAAAAAAGAAAATAATCTTCCTGTAGCTTTTCATGCATGAGTATCATATAAAACTACAATGATGAAAGGCTGATTTTTTATTCATTTGGGTCCAGGGATGAAGAGTTTCTGTCTCCTTCCCATTTTTCTAACTTCAAAGACACCTAAAGAATCATAGTAAATGATTTAACACTAACAAATTCTAAATCATAAATTAAATTTGGGGGCAATGCCACATAATAATATTGCTACTTCTCACTAACTTTGAGGACAGTTCTGTACATATTCCACTATTTATCAAACATTGCCTTTCATTGAAGGACAAAAATAAAAGGCTTTTTATCAAAGAAATTCAATAAAAACCCATTAATTAAGACTGATTTGGAATTCAGACAAGGTATACCTGAGATGAGAAACATGAGAAAGTAGGGTGATTAGTCTTTGAAAGGTCAGCTGATATTTGTAGACAAGAAAGATGGGGGTGGGGGAGGAGTTGACTCTATGTTGGAAAGAACAAGTGCTTTAATGTATAAATTAAAATTGTTTCTAATTAGCATTCAAAAGTTGTTTGAGACATTGAGGGGTTAAGTGAATGGATCAAGGTCATTTAGCAAGTGTGTTAAGAATCTGGACATGGATCCAGATCTATGTAAGTCAGGTTGGCTTTTTATTCACTAAGTTGTTATTTATTGCCCCCAATATGATGACATGAATATTTTCATATATATTTATAAATACATATACATAAGTCAAAGGTATTTCATCAAATTGGAGGATAGCATTATACAAGTACAGTTTATTTTACAAAAATAGGACTGATACATAGGAAGCCATTTTCAAGGCATCAATTATATTTTCCCATTAATTGTTAATATAAAAATGAAAATAAGTTTTCAAAAAACAAAATTGCTCCTGATATAATAAAAAGATTCACATTTAAAAATGTAGCAAATCTTTTAAAGCACACATTTAAGAACAAAAACAGTAATATTTTGATCAAGTGAGATTAATATTTAAAACAAGTTAAAAAAATACAAATACTGTACCAGAAAACTGTGTTCCCTTCAGCCTAGATCCAAGTGAGAAGCAGATGCACCTTTGTGAGCTGGCCCTCGTTTGATATACAGATATTTCCTTTAAATGGCATCTTTTAGCTCTCTCATTTTACTTCAGATACAATGAAACCCCGTATTGATATTATCACAGTTTACACTTTCCCACAATTCAAACTTTATATCCTGTACTCATCAAATTTCCCATTTTGCTATCTAGGAAACTAGACCTTTAAGTTTTTTATACAAGCTGCCAACGGGCACATATTTTGTTCATTAGAGATCAAAAGTTCTGCAACAGCAGTTCAACAGCTAGGGTATATTATCTACCCTGAATTAAAAGAAAATGCTTAATTTCTTTGAAGGCAGCTTTTGGGTTACTGCCCATGTATCATTATGAAGGAATTTTCTTAAGAATTTTCTATGTGCTCTCCAGGACAAGAAAAGTCAACAATTACCAAATTACTCAGCATATTTAATGCCTTTTATTGTTATTAAAGACACACAATATCATAGGTAAATTAATTTCTCACAATTTGCTCTGTCTTAATAGTATCCAGGAAAAAAAAATGAGGGATATTATTTTTAAAATCCTAAGGTTATCAACAAAAAGCTATATTATGTGACCCTTAATAGGAACTTTTTGTCCAATGTTTTGTTCCTTATATTTGGTGAGTTATTCCTACTGTTCTTAATTATGAAACTAAAGATTTCTGTTCTGGTTAAGGATGTTTTAATATTAAGAAATCTGTTCCTTTGTCTGACATCTTTAAAAATTCTTCATGCTGAGGGGGGAAAAGACATTCCTTTCACTTTTAGTCCTCTAATAAGCAGGAAGTATACATCTCTAACAATATGATAAAGAACATTAATAATATACTTCAAAGACAATGCCAGCATGTCCCTGAAAACTGAGGTTTCCTCAAAGTCCTAGTTTAAGCAACTTCCCTATATGGATTATCCAGGTACCACTCCCGCTCTTGTGTCTGTCCTCTCCCAGTATGATGGCCTAATGATCCATGTCTTTCTCAGTCCTACATTATTATATCTTCATTTAATATGAAGGACATGTACTACAGCTCACAATTTGAACTATTCCCTAAGTTAGACAGGCCATTGCTGTTACTGGCTCAGATATGGTTCCCCTACTTCTCCTCCTTAGTATCAAAAATCAAGCATATTCTTTATAAAACCTAATATTCCCAGCTCTCTCAATAGCAAAATATCCCCATTTCCACCCTGAAGTGTAATGGCAAATTTAGGAATTTAGGCTGAAAAAGAGTTAAGAAGCATCAAGATAAAATAATAGCATCCTTCTACACAGTGGGGCAACAGGTAAATTAAAGAAATTGGTTTCCAAGATATTCTTTCTTTAATTTTCAATTTCTGTATACTTTGTTTATTTAAGTGGGACACATCTTCAAAGCATCTAGACTCTCATTGCGGACAATGACAAATCCAACCCTCAGTCTGTTTAGTTTTACCTCAGGTTCAGGGAAAATGTAAAGTATCATTTATATCTGTAGAGGCAAAAATGTAACAGCTTTAAAAATTTCTAGGAACTATGTTAAAAAGTCGCAAGATAGGAGGGCATTCCTCTAAAATAGAGGCCCTATATTTCTTCGTACATGGTATCATCTCACAGAGAGAGGGAGACTGTGTGTGTGCATGTATGTGTGTGTTTCCCTACAACTTTTCCCTGTCCCTTTCCCTACATTTCTCTCATTAATTTGAAATGTAGTAGAAAGAGACCTGGAGGAATCTGGAAACACAGATTTGAGGCTAGGCTGTGAAATTTATTAGGTAAGTTACTTGACCTCTTACTATCCTCATTTGTAAGACAGAAGTAATAATACTTATGTGCTTAATACTACCTACCACATAGAGCTGCAGTAAGAAAAGTGCTTTATAAATCCTAAAATCCTAAATAAATTGTGAGATAGTATTGTTATTCTGTGTCCTGCCCCTACTCAAGTGATCACTATAATTATGCAGACTTGGAATACGCATTTTATTATTTGTATAATATACTTACTGAAAAAAGTTCTATTACCACCCTTGCCCCCCATTCTTAATTATAAGTAGATCAGTACATCATTTTATATTTATCTCTCCTGAAAAGAAAAAAAAACCCCTCAATTATCTTGTTTTCAAATGCTGTTCCCTCTGTGGATCTATGAACTAAATTTTTAAAAAGGTCTCTCATCTCTGACTAATGCTAAAAATAAGCTCTAAAAATTATCTAGCTTTTAGGAAATAGGCAGTGTTAAAAAAAAATAATG
The DNA here is from genome assembly GCF_028583685.1 of Petaurus breviceps papuanus. Taxonomy (NCBI): domain Eukaryota; kingdom Metazoa; phylum Chordata; class Mammalia; order Diprotodontia; family Petauridae; genus Petaurus; species Petaurus breviceps. Next base: position 3,596,904 of record NW_027187285.1, read on the forward strand.
TTAAACAATGATTTCCAGACTCTACACAAGTAAGAATATAATTGGCATCACACTGTATAAATATAAAAATAAATAAGTACCTTACAGAGAAGATAAATAAAAATCTGTCCAAATATAAACTTGAACAAAAATAAAACAGAAATAAATGCATTTAAAGGAGTTAGTCTGCATCATTTAAATACTTAAAATAAAGTTTTACCACTTTCTGAAGCTGATCTCCAAGAAGGTCTCATCACCACAAACATACTATATTTTCCATGTTACAATTTCTCTCTTTGGTAGTTACTACAAGCTATCAATTATTTAGAGACTGAAATTACCAGAAATCACATATTGTATATCACGGAAGAATAGCATACCATTTGCTTTTCAGCACAGCAAACTACAATTTATAATTAAAGTTATTCTTTATTTTTTTTTTCATGTTTCTACAGAAACATTCAGGAATTATCCTTGAAAAGTGGGGGGAGGGGAGATATACACATTATATACACAGAAATTTTTTTAATAAGCTACTATTTAGGCTATGTTGCAAATAACACTAAACACATTATGTCACAAATTAAGTCAATAACTTTAAAATAGTGTTTTATTAAGAAAACAAAAATTTATACATAAGTACAAAAAAGGACACCCTATTTTTCTACTGGCCCATCTGTCTGTCTCCCTTTTAGCCCATAGCATTCCCTGAAAAACTCTTTTGAAGCTTTATCAAATGGACAAAATAATTCTCCAGTTTTCAAGCAGCATACCAGTTTATCAGATCTCATAGGTTTAATACAATTATAAATTTCCTCAATATTTCCCACATTAAAATTTAAAAGTTTTGAGTTTTTAAATTTTTAACCAATAATGATGAAATTGCAGATACTCGACATATTGACAAATTTTTAATCTACATCAGAGTGTCACATGAAGCCCTTGCTTTGGAATACAAAATACCTAATTGTATGTAAGAGGAAGTGTCAAGATTCATAAACCAAATCAAATTTCGAAACAGACAGCATCAGATGTAAACTTGAAGTGACAGTTTTGTCTGTTGGTGTTTGGAGATGCAAAACAAATTTTTTCAGATTGTCTTTTAAGCACTCTTCTAGTTAAAAACATTATTAATGGTGCCAAATAAAGGTGCATAGAAAAAAAAAGTATGCTAGTTGAGTCTAATGCTATTATTATTATTTTTTTTTCCAGACAGCCCCTCTATGGGAGTCATTACATTCTTTTGCTTTGACCATATTCTGGTGAAGGTGTTCTTCACTATAAATATAAGGGTTGCAGTATACCTTTGAATCATGTGACTTTTCAGTATGCTTTAAAATTATATCTTATAGTAGTGACTCAAAGTACTCTGGATGAATATAGCCAAGAAACTACCAAATTCAACTGCCTGATTCTGGGTCCTTTATATGGATAACAAGAGAATATTTCATTTTTCTCCCTGGTGACTAGAGAGGTCCCACACAGAGTGTATACCAGATTCCCTTTGTGAGTGGTCAGCACTCCAGTGTCTTTGAATGTGGAGCCGAGCCAGAGATTTACACTATGCTCTTCTCCTTGCCCAGTACCAATAAAAAAAGTGAGACTTGTGTAGGGCTAGGTTGCAGCAACAACATGAAGGTGCTAAACATACCATTGAACATTGGTCAGGAGCTTAAAAACTTCAGATGACCACTCACTAAACCATAAAATCATCATTCCACAAAGCTTTTATTCACACAAAACTTGCACAGCAGCAAAAAAATTAAAACATAACTAGGCCACATATCAAAGAACAATGTACAATAGGAGACTTGAATTTCTCAATGGTATCAGAAAGAAGGTATTTCCATAAATAACATTTACAATTCTAGTGTTATGTTTTTCAAGGTGTCTGAAGCTTCACAGTGCTAGAGTAAATTTCACCAGAACACATGCAAAAAATGTGCAACATGAGAATCCATATTAATGTCACATAAAAGCACACCAGTTATTTGTCATTCCAGCACGTTCATGCCACACTACGTTTCTAAAAACAAAACAAACAAAAAAACCCACATCCGGGTCCCATTCATTCTTCAATTATGCTTTTAGTCCCTCTGTTTTATTATAGTCAAACAGTCACTGTTAGTGCTCTTCACCACGCCTTTCAGGATGATGTCACGCCCTGCCTGCTGGCTGTCAGGACTGGGGGACGCCCCTCTCCCAGACTCACCTTCTTCCGGATGTCTTCATCATTAGCTCCAAGAGAGGCATAAAGCTTGAAAGCAGCCTGGCGAAGTTCATGAGCATGCTTTAAATCATGGTCAAGCTATGAAAAAAACCAAATATGATCTGTCTTAGATATTTAATGATCTGAACTTTTGGGAAAACATATATTTGACATGAAAAGAATAAAAGCCCAAATTTATTACCATTTTAGGATGATTTAATTAATCTCAAACAGGCAAAATGGAAATGCTGGTACCTTTTCAATATCTGAGAAGCTTTTAGGCATTCATGACCATTTGTGAGAAATATTAATAAAGAAATAATTTCAATTATCACAGTCATTATAGCCACCTGCCTAAACTGTATGTTTAGATATCCATTTTGATTTCTGTTCAAAGAATTTGTTGCTATTTTTCCATATCAATTATAGAATGTCTCACCATGCTAGGAGAAGAATAAAGGGAAAAAAGTAGAAAAAGATATAAAGGAGAAGAAAGGAAAGGAAGAAAAAAAAAGCAAGGTCAATATCATAGGGAACACAAGAATATCATCAGAAATTGTTTCAGATGCCTTATGGTGCCACCTGTGACATTAGACCCCAGATCTAGAGGAAGAACGTGTAGCAACAAGTGTTTTGTGATGCTGAGGAAAATTAGAAAAGTTGTTATTTTATCACCGTTGTCACATGTCACTCCTTGAAGGTCTACCTTGCTTTTTGCATTTTCTATCTTTTCTTTGGTGGTGAGGGTAGAGGGATATCTTTGGGAGAGATCAGTGAATGTTTCTTTTTTCCTAATTTATATATATGTGTATGTGTGTGGGGGGGTGTATATACACACACACACACACATATATACACATATAGATATATAAATGGAAAAAATGAGATGTCATAAACTATACAACTAAAAAGGGTAAAACGATATTAATTTTTAAAAATTATATATCTACAACTGTTTTAAATTATAATTACAAACTGTTAAAAAGTTTGACATTTTTATATGATCACTAAAAAAGCTTCTCTCTCTTAAACATGAAGAGAAAAAATAAAACATACCCTTTTAATATCAGTGATTGCACTGACTGAACTGGGATATTTGAAGTAATCTGCAAGCATGGCAATTAGATGATCTGTTATGCTAGCAATTCTTTGTAGTTCAACATCTGGTTCAATCAGATAGGCAAGTGTTTCAGCTCCTTCAACTCGCTCCTCTAGCAATCTCTCCTTGCTGCACATTCGAACCAAACAAGGCAAAGTCTGAAAAACATAAGAATTACTTGGATGTTTTTTAAAGATAACAGATTGTGGGGTGGCTAGGTGGCGGAGTGAGTAAAGCCCCAGCCCTGAAGTCAGGAGGACATGAGTTCGCATCTGGCCTCAGACACTTAACACACACACAAAAACTAGCCGTGTAACCTTGGGCAAGTTACTTAACCCCAATTGCCCTCCAAAAGGCCAAAAAAAAAAAAGATAACAGATTGCTAGCTTTATAGATATCATTCAGATCTTACATTCAGAATATTTAATGGCTAAAATTTTCAAACAATGGCTGTCAGAAAATGATTTAGAATATTTTTTTTTCGAAGTGACAGCAAATTCAATCACAGCAGTGTGGCAGAATGACGAGATTGATGGAATTAAGTCAGGACAATCTGGGTTCAACTTCTACCTTTGATGTTTTGTTAACAAGTATGACTCTGGGAAATAATAGCTCACGTTTATATAGTTTTAAAGTTTGCAAAATACTTTACATATCTCTCATTCTGATTCTCACAGTAACCCTATGAAAGAGCTATTAGTATACAATTTTGCAGACAAAAGTTAAATATCTTAGAACCAGAGGGTAAAATAGAATTTAAAAGAATCCACAGATCACCTTCTGAAAGAGATCCCAAAATGCTAACTGAGGAATATTAGAGCCAGATTCCACAGTTCCAAAGTCAAAGACAGAATACTGCAAATAGCCACAAACAAACAAACAAATGAAACCAATACAAATATCATGGAGCCATGGTTAGGATCACACAAGACTTAGCAGTTTCCATGTTAAAGGAGCAGTACACTTGGAATATAACATGCCAAAAGATTACAACCAAGAAGAACCTACCAAGCAAAACTGAGTATAATCCTTCAGGGGGGAAAATGGATATTTAGTGAAATAGAGGACTTCCAATTACTCCTGATGAAAAGATCAGAACTGAATAGAAAATTTGACATTTTCATACATAAGACTCAAGAGAAGCATAAAAAGGTAAACATGAAGGGGTAATCGTATGGAACTCAATAAAGTTAAACTGATTACATTCTTATGTGGGATGATACATGCAATTCCTCAGAATTTTGTGATTATTAGCATGGTTAGAAGGAGTCCACATAGATAACATGGGTATGAGTCAATTATGTTGGAATGATTTCTAAAAAAAAAATGAGTGAGAGAAAGGGATGCACTGGGAGGAGGGGGGGAACAGGGAGGCAGAATGGGAAATTTTTCTCACATAAAAGAGGCACACTCTCATCAGAACTGGTCCAAGACTCACTCTAATCAGAACTGGTCCACAAAGGGAAGAATATATATACACACTAAGTTGGGTAAAGAAATCTGTCTTACCCAATAAAGAAAAAGGAAGGGGAGGGGATAAGAGATATGGTGGGGAGGAGAAGGGAGGGAGAGATTATGAAAAGGAGGGCAGAGTAAATGAGGTAGAGCTCAGAAGCAAAACAGACTTTTGAGTAGCGACAGGATAAAAAGAGAGCCTGATAAATAGAAGAAAATGGGATGAAGAGAAATATGGAGTAATCTTCACTGTCAATGTGAATGAGTCATCACAGGATGAGTCAACTCATAAAATGGAAGCAGACAGGAGAATGGATTAGAAACCAGAATCCAACAATATGTTGTATACAAGAGACCATACTTGAAACAGAAAGATGCACACACAGTTAAAATAAAGGGCTGGAGCAGAATAAATTAAGCTTCAGGTGAAATAAAAAAGAAAAGGCAGAGGTAACAACCTGATCTTAGACAAAGCTCAAGCAAAAATAAACCCAATTAAAAGAGATAATCAGGGAAACTACATTTTGCTAAAAATTACCATAGACAATGAAGTACTACTGAAAAAAATGCAGCAAGTTTCTCTGATAAAGACCTCACTTCTCAAATATATATGGAATTGAGTCAAATTTTAAAAAGAAGAGTCATTCCCCAATTGATAAATGGTCAAGGGATATGAACAGTTTTCAGAAGAAGAAATAACAGCTATCTATAGCCACATTTTAAAAATGTTCTAAATTGTATGTATCCCAAAAGGATCAAAGAAAAAAGAAAAGGACCTATAAGTACAAAAATACTTATAGCAGCTCTTTTTCGGGTGGTAAAGAATTGGAAATTTAGGGAATGTTCATCAACTGGGGAATGGCTGAAGAAGCTGTGGCATATGATTGTGATAGAGTACTATTGTGCTATAAAAAATGATGAGGGGGTGATTTCAGAAAAACATGGCAAGACCTATATGAACTGATGAAGAGAAGAATCAGGAGATCATTGTGCACAGTAACAGCAATGTTGCAGTGATCAACTATAAAAGACTTGGTTTCTCAAATCAATAACATGATCCAAGACAATTTCAAAGGACTTCTGATGAAAAAAACTACTATCCACCTGCATAGAGAGAAATGATGAACTCTGAGTACAAATTGAAATATAATTTTCTCAGTTCTTTTATTTATTTTTTGCTTTGTTCTGTAATGTGACTAATTTGGAAATATGCTTTTCATGATTTTACTTGTATAACTGATATATTGTTTGCTTTCTCAGTTTCATGAGGGTGGGTAGGAGAAAGGGAGAGAATTTGGAACTCAAAACAAAACAAAAAGAATGGTAAAATGAATAGACTTTTTTTTTAAACTGTACCCACTGGTTCTGTTTTGCCTTTGTGTTTATTTATACCCAAAGGGAAAGGTAAGAGTCTTAATATGTTACACATTTCTGTTATGGAAATCATAGTTTCTTTCCTTAAAGGTGTATTTTATCACTTTTCATATTTATATTTCAAACTGCAAAAACATAATATAGTTTTAAGTACTTAGTAATTCTGCCCTTCATTATAGGTTTCCCCCTTCCCCCACTCCCAAATTACCTGTAATGAAAGTGTTTACTCTAAATAGCTCTGGGGTTTCCTGTAGTACATTTTTCAGGGGCATGATGGGAAATTAAAAATCCTTTAGCACAGTGGGAATCTCTAATGATAGATTAAGCTGTTATTTTGGCTAACAGTCTTATCATTTCACCTTTGAAAAGTTTCAGTAGTTACCATCCATACATGGTGATTTATCGATATTTGGTTTGCCAAATAATATGTTCTGTGTTTAATATTATTTGATCTAATACTTCTGGGTTGTCCATTATAAAAGAAAATTTAGGAATGGGAATCTTAGTTAACTAATATCTTCCATGAAATTTTTCTCTACTATTGTAGACCCTCCACTGATTTCTGCTATCTCTGAAATTCTATTACAAGAACAGCATTTAACTGTTCCGTTTTAGTTATGTTGGTTTTGATTTTATACACACTCAACTATTTTTTACATATTTTACACACAGCCATTTTAATCCCTAGACATACAAATGTGTATGTGTGTGTGCATGCATGCATAAGAAGCCCAAGTGGTGCAGTGGAGACAGTGCCTGGCCTAGAGAAAGGAACAGCTGAGTTCAAATCCAGACTGAGATACTTACTAGCTATGTAACTCTGGTTAACCCTGTTTGCCTTAGTTTCCTCATCTCTAAAATGGGCTGGAGAAGAACATGGCAAAACATTCTAGTATCTTTGCCAAGAAAACCCCAGATGAGGTCATGAAGAGTCAGACAACACAGAAAAAAATGACTAAACAAAACAACACATATATGTATGTGTATATATGTCTGTGTGTGTTTGTTTTACATAGATATTTTTGTTGTTGAGTCATTTCAATCATGTCTAACTCTCCATGATCCCATTTGGGGTTTTCTCAGCAAAGATACTAAAGGGGTTTGCCATTTCCTTCTCCAGCTCATTTTAAGATGAGGAAACTGAAGTAAACAGGTTTAAGTGACTTGCCTAGGGTCACAGAGCTAATAAGTGCCACAGGCCAGATTTGAACTCAGGTCCTCCTAACTCCAGACCTGGTGCTCTATCCACGACACCAACTAGCTGCTCCTATATAAATATACATCTATCTATTTATATAAGTATATGTCTCACACACACAGAGATACATAAATATATGTAATATATCTTTGCTATATTTAAAGACTCTTTATCATAGGCTTTGAACTCTATGGAAGGTATTCTCCAAATTCTTTTCATGTCCCTTATAATATCCAATTTGTCTTAGTTTTCATAAAGCCTTCTCTGTGCTTACTTCTCAACTCTTTCGTTTTAAACAAAAACTGTCGTTATTTTCTGTAATCAATACTTCCGTTTTGCTAGTCAGCTGGGCAGAGTTGCCTATTCTTGAGCACTGGCATTTTTTTTCTTTTAATGTTGCGCATCAGCTTAAAGAATTGGAAAGCAGTTTAGCAGAAATCAATTTCAGACCAACATTTTATGCCATATACCCTGATAAACTCAAAACAGATATGTAACTTGAATTTAAAAGAGTACACCAATAAAAAGAGAATGAAATCTTAAAACTACAGTTGAAGAGAGAATCCTTAGCCAAAAAAGGAAAAGGGGAAATCATGAAAAAAAAAAATTCTATTCCATGAAAATAAAAGGCTTTTGTACAAACAGAATCAATGTGCCTAGGATAATAAAGGAAACCACTGACTCAGGGAAAAAAATCTCTCTGTCACAACATCTGTGATAATGGTCTGATAGCCAAGCTATATTTATCTGTATTAATTTCTTAACCAAGAATACTTTCCCAGTGGATAAATAGTCAATGGATAGAAACAAACAACTTTTTTTTTTAAGCAATCGGGGTTTTAAGTAACTTGCTCAAGGTTACACGGCCAGTTATTTCTGGGTGTGGTGCTGAGTGTCTGAGCCTGGGATTCGATCTCCAGGTCGTCCCAAAACTAGAGCCGGTACTCTTACTCGCTGAGCCACCTGGCCGCCCCTAAGCAATTGGGGTTAAGTAACTTGCTCAAGGTTACACGGCCAGGTGTTTCTGGGTGGGTGCTAAGTGTCTGAGCCCTGGATTCGATCTCCAGGTCTTCTCAACACTGGAGCCGGTGCTCTTGCTTGATGTGCTACCTGGCCGCCCCAACAAACAATTTCAAAAGAAGTACTGTAAACTATGATCAACCATATGAAAGACTGCTCCAGATCATTACTAAGAAGAAAAATGCAGACCAAAACAACCCTGAGATTTCACTTCATCCCCAGCAAACAAGCAAAGATGACAAAAAGTGGAAATAGTCAGTGTTGGAAGGGGTACATGTAGGAAAACAGGCTCATTAATACACTACTGATTTAGATGTGAATTGGTCCAACCATTCGAAAAAAAAAGTGGAATTATACTAAAATTGCTACTAAAATTAAAATGACCATACATTTTAACCAAAGATCCTATCACTGCAAGAACCTGGAAAGAAGTCAACGACAGAAAGGTGCCACATAAATCAAAATAGTTATACTGGCATTTTTGTGGCACCAAAGGATAGGAAATAAAGTACATGTCTGCTAAAGGAGAAAAGCAAAACAAACTCTGGTCCACAAATGTAATATTGTTATACCTAAAAAAAATGACTATGAAGAATCCAGAGAAGCATGGGGAGACTTCTATGAATTGATGAAACAGAAGTAATCAAAAGAGGAAAACAATGTAAAAATGGCTACAATAGTGTAAAACAGAAAGAACAGTAAGAAGAAACTGAAAGCTATGCAATAATTAACTAGAATTTATATGAGCACGTCAAGGGCAACAAAGTGCTTTATATATGTTATCTCATTTTGATCCTTACAGCTTATTATCACCATTTACACTTTATGGGGTCTATCAGTTTTATAAGTTAAAAGATAACTATGTACATCATAAAACTTCTTTTTATTTTTCTGCTAATGGCAAATTATTATGAAATAAGGACCCACGCAAAATCATATTTTTCTTAAGTTACTTTATTTTAGTTACCCATTGCATTTGAAAGCAACGAAACTGTTTAAAAATATTTCTTAATTCACATTTTTCATAAAGTCAGACATAGTCGTTATTGTAAAGCAGGCAGATTTTGTAATACCAAATTGTATTTGCCTTTAGTTACCACATAAGCTCATTAACTATTACTATGCTTAATTTGGAAATCAGGATTTAAACTCGTGCTTCAAGAATCTGTAATTTTGTCCATGTCAGACTAGGCCTCCCTATAATATAGCTTGGCAGCTGATCTTTGTGACTTGCTGTAGACTGGAAAACGTATAGGTCGAAATGATGAAACTTTCTGAACTTAGCAAGGTTGGTCCTTGAATGAAAGACATCAAGTCTTGTCATCGGGCCTAACTCTCAAGTTTTTTGAAGCCAATGATACCTGACAGAACTTGAACTCCACTGACACAGCCTTTGAGAACTTTCATGTCACGAGACCAACAAGGCAGAGAACTTGACGTCTTCTCCAAGCCTCATGACCTCTTAAACCTCTCTACAATAGGAATTATGCACAAGAGATAGAGCAATTTCAGCTGTCTCTGTAGTCTAGGTCACAGGGCTTCTTAAACTTTTTCCACTCGCAACCCCTAATCAGCCCCATATGGGGTTGCAATACAGTTTAAGAAGTACTGGCTAGGACACCAAGAACCCAAATAAGGTAAAAATCTGATGAACTAAAAAACAGGAAAAAATTCCCTAACCCCTTAAGCCCTCCCTCCCTATCACCCACCCCACTCCGAGGAGTTAAAGTATACACCTAGACCCAAATACACACAATAAAACTCAATTCTGCACCTAACACTCTTCTTCCTGCCCCTACCTCCTATTGCCAAGGAAATCTAAGTGGCAGAAATCTGCTCAGGCTGGGAAAATGGCATAGGATCACTTGATACTGCAACAAAGCTTGAGCAGAGAATGAAGGAACAGAGCGAAAGGGGAGAAAGCCACAAATGTGTGTGGCTGCATGGCACTCCATTAATCTTGAGGGAAAGAGTCCAGCATTTTAGAGACTGGGACTGATAAATCATGAAATGCCTATTGAGGGAGAAGGTTGAGTCATTTTTGAGATCTAGCTCCCAAGAAAACGGCCAGCAAAAGGGAGAGAGTTAGAATGTGAGCATTTATATAGATTTAAGTGTTTTACATATGTTAATCTAAATGTCTGGTTTTTTTTTTTAAAGATTGAAATGATTAAAGACTAGAGGAAGAAGAAAACTCAAATAAAGACCTTGAGCATAAGCAGATAAATCAACAGGGAAATTATTAATAGTAGAAGGGCATATGGCCTCTGATTCAGGTACAGGAGTTCAGCACCTATGAATAATTCAAAGGAAAGAATCAACACCTGATGAGGCAGAGGATTTTCTGGATTTTCAGGGAGTAAAAGTCAAGGTGGAGTGTGAGAGGATAAAGATTGTAACAGATCTTTCCTTACAAATTAATGGTGGAAGGGGAAAGGTGAATTGTTTATGCAGGTATGTGGCATTCAGAAAGCATGGAAAGATGTTACTGACTGGTTTGAAAGAGAAATAAGAATTGTGAAAGCAGAATATATGGCATGCATAACTGGCAGAGTAGAAAAACTTCAATCAGTGGTGACAAATCCCACTAAAGAAACAAAAGAGAGGATAACTGATTGAGAATGCAAACACACATAAGAATAGGCCAATCTGGAGTGCCATCTTGATCCATGATGAGGCATCATAGTAAGACTTTTAGCCTACTTAATAATGCCTTGATATGAGATTGTGATTGTCTATACTTGTCAAAATGAGATAATGTTAAATACATATAAGTAAAGCAAATTACAAGTAATGGCAAAATATTTTTTGGCTTTATGATGTTTACATATATTCATACATTTTACATATTTTCCATTACTAGAAGATCTCAAAAGTGATTATAAATATGTTTTATTCCTAGTCTTAAATTTTTCAAAACATGCCTAGCACTAATTTTAAAAATCTAAATGATTAACCCACTTATACAAAGTGAAGTAATGTATGCATGCAACACACAGTGCTTCTGTAATATTCGTCATATGTACACATATCTAAATTACCCAATGATCAATGAATGGAGAGAGAAAAATCAGGAGATAACAGTAAATGTATAAAATATTTTGATTCTGAAAAATTAACATCCCATCTAAGAACAATCTGAAATGAAATTACCTTTAATACAATACAATTGTCATCTGTCCGAATTGCTCCAGCTCTGCACATATATGTTAAGCTAGAAATAAATGGAAAAATATAAACTTGCTACTAGGTTTAGAAATCTTTTGAAAAATTGTTTCTAATATTTCATATGAAAATCAGATAAATTATAATTTACTAGTAACACACTTCTTTTCCTATATTCAGTCATCAAATGTTCAAACAAAACCAGCTATTAGCACAGACAGTGCTGGGGAGCTAGCAAAAAGAATGAATAAAATAAAGTGTAAAGATTACATTTCGAAATAAGTATACCATGAAAGTCAACTCTAACAGAAAATGTGGATTTACATGCAGTTTAGCTGTCACAATATGACATATTTCTAATCCAAAGTTATTCATATTATACCCCATGTGGATATTAAATACATCTTTTCAGAATTATGATTCTACACTATTGACAACTTGAACTACAAACACTGGGATGTTTCCATTGAGGATAATAAACATATTACATGTCAGTTGCTACAATGTATTCTAGAGTTTAGTAAGTGCTATTCCAGATGAGATCTCTACTAATTTTCAACTCTACTTAAGAATAAATTACTCAAGGGAGAACAAATATTTTCTTCAACTCCTCAAAGAAGAGAGAAAGCAGTCGAGAGATATCCTGCTAATACTCTGAAATATTATACATGTACTTCCTTTCCCTTCATGTCATCTCAAGTTTTACCATTTTGCTGATGTGAGCTGCATTTCAATAGGCTTATCCCTCTGTAACATCTTCACAAAAATCTGGGGTAATAATTCTCCATCAACCAAAACTAGAAATAAGAAAGCAAACAAACTAGAATTTGGGAAATTCTTTAAACATATAAAGTTGTTCATTTTAAAAAATAGAAAAAGCCAGTAAAATTTTTAGCTTACCATTTACAAGGGTCATGGATACCTGGGGATTTTCAAAGGCTAGAACTGAGAAGCATTTCAATGCCTGCATTCGAACCTGTTCAAAAAGAGAAAAAACAACCAACCTCAAACCAGAAAAAGTACATTACTTCAGCATTTACAAAAACTGATCTGTAATCAACTAGAATATAAGCTTATGAAGAAGCAGTAATACGCATAAAATGATAAAAGGTGCAAAGAAATCTACATTTTTAAGTGGCTGAGTAAGTACAACAAAGTACAATAAACGTATAAGCATCACTTAAAATAGGACAATTTATATTAAAGTAGTACAAGAATGAAGACTAATATGAGAAGGAAAGTATTTAAAATAATCAAATAAACTAAAGCAACAGTTTTTAAACACATAGGAAATGATAATCATCAAGTACATGTCAAATGATACAACTGAGAACAGAAAAAGAACAATAAGGTAATGAGAAGAGAAGCAATTTCCAGAAATAATTCAAATTATTCTGGAGAACAGTTTGAAAACACTAATTTGTTAACGTTTTGTATACTAAGAATTATTGTCCTACACAATTAAATTCTTAAATTAACTATTTTTTACATTTAGTACCTATATTATCATGCTTTATGGGATTATGAAGACTTTTGTGTTTTTATAACAGGAGTACTCTGCCTTTCACAAAGACTACAATTTTAACTTTTTAAATTTTTCTCCAATCACTATTTTCACTCGTAAGCAGAATGCATACTACGTGAAAATATCAAGCATCCATATGAAAGATAACTATCATGTGAAAGAATTCCCTCGTAAAACAGGCAATAGTCTGTTTAGTTACATATACCACTGCTGGTCCTTTTAAAGTATTTATAAAGGATGATAATATTAGAGTATCTCAGAAACAACAAAAAATTCTTATACACTATCACTAATGTATAGTTTCCAAATGTTTTTCATTCTACATCACATCTGACAATTTGATAATTTCCCATGGTATATGCATACTATCTGGCACATGGCAAGCACTTAAGCATATATCCTGGCAGGACAGATGAAGAAGGCAGGGGACATGGTGGAGAGAAAACTGAATGACTGTTAAGTAGAGGATGAGGAGAGAAGAGATTGGCAGCTGGAAGAATAAAAAATATTTTTAAAAGGGATGATTAAAATAGAACAAAAGAGGAGCCAGCAAAGAAACAAACCTCCCTTGCCTTCCCACAGACACTCATTCTATTCTTATCACTTCTGCTTGTATGAGTTTTTGATTTAGCCAGCTCTAGTAGTCTGGCATCATGCGATGTGGGCCACATACAAGATGATTAACTTAGACTGAAAATTCCACATTCAATGGGAATGATGAAATGGAAACAGCTGTAGTGACCAAAGTTCAAAGTTCAAGAAACTCCATCCTGTCTGGGAAGAAGATGCATGGAATTGGATTGGAATTCTGAATTTCATAGATGGTCAACAAATGTTCATTCTTACTATTGCTGTTAAAGTGTTTTGTATGTGAATAAATCCAGATTTTTTTCAGTGTAGTATTGTTGTATAATAACTATTTATACTCTAAGTTATAGTATTAGAATCATCAGGATTTACATTGGGTAAAATTAGATTTGTACCTGTATGTGCAAAAGTATTTAGAACTTAACTTTTTGTTATAGAAAGGAACTAGAAACTAAGTGGCTGCCCATCAATAGGGCAGTGGCTGAACAAATTATGATAAATAAATGGAATGGAATATTATTGTGCCATAAATGACAAAATGGATGGGCTCAGAGAAACCTGTAAAAGCTGGAATGGAATATTATTGTGCCATAAATGACAAAATGGATGGGCTCAGAGAAACCTGTAAAAGCTTGTATCAACTGATGAAAATGAGGGAGATAAGAACTAGAACAGTTTATTTAATGACTACATATTTCAAAGAAAAACAGTTTCAAAAGACTTTAGAACTCTGATAATACAAATGACCCACCAACATATCAGAGGGCTTATGATGAAGCATGCAGAGAGGTATCCTCAAGGTACAGAATGACATGTTCATTTTTGGATATGGTCAATGTGAATTTGTTTTGTTTGACTAGGTTTATTTTTTTTAAAGGGTTTTTTTTTTATTGGTTTTGCTTTAAAAAAGAGAGGTTAGAGGGGAAAGTGGGACTAGTCACAGTGATAACCCCCCAAAAAAAAGAATTAAGAAAAGGGGATCACTGAAGTATTTTTCAATGCACAGAAAACGATAGAAGGAAATTTAGGAGACAGACAAGCAAGACAGTTTTGAAATTAGCTTGTGGAATTTATTATATACCTTTTAAAAGGCAAAATGCACTTATTAGAGATGTAGGAAGTTTATCATCCTCTTTTGTAAACCAATTTTTCTCATTTTAACAAATTTGTATTTTATCTCATATATGAATATATACACATATACACATTGTTTATATGTATAGATGTAGGATAGGCATGACACCTTTTGTGGGAAGGTATAAGGTTCTAGAACTGCAAGGATACTGATGACACAAAGGACCCTTCAATCTTAATAACTTGCACTAGGCCTCAAAGCAACTTCAGTCAGCCTTCCTATGAAAGTCTAGAGAAAAAGAACCACAAACTCCTTCCAGCCCTCCTTCATTCCCTTAAGTCATCCCCAAAGCACTACATCTGATATACTTTCAAGTATGGTCTATTTTTATGTTAAGGGCTCATTTGATGGAAAAAACAAAGGAACAAACAAAACAAAAATTTATTAATGCCTAAAATTCCTTTAAAGAGGAAAAAAGTTTTTTGTTCTATATTTAGAAACAATTGACTAAATGGTAGCAAAAAATAATTACAGTTAAAATATAATCAAATAGAAAAACTTGGTTTACTCCTTTTTTAATTGGGGGAGGGGAATTTAAGGTTTGAGTATATAAAGAGAACAGGAAAATGCTACATACAAATGGGAAGCACTGTATTAATTGATGAACCTCGGACCCTGCTACTTGTGATAGTGAAAATGGATTAGAGCCTAATCCCTTCCTTTTAAATTAAGGAACCTCGTATATCTCAGTCTTTGTTTCTGTCTCTGTCCTGTCTCCAATACTTAGTATTATATTCTCACCCCCAACCTTCTAGTTGAAGAGCCTAGTGACTTACTTATGTATTCTCATGCTGGCTTTCTCTCTCCCTGCTTTGAAATCTACAGGCACTAAGGGCTATTATTTATGCCTATGAATTTCTTTTATCAAAACCAAACCATCACCTTCTCTACAACTGCTAATAGTGGCAATGCAGCTATTACATTTGCCAAGATTAGGGCTGGCAAAAACAATTGTTTACTTTGTTCCCTCTGTATATGCTTTGTAACTACAAAGCTGCTTTGGAAAGTTTAAAACGATCTCCATGGTATTCTTGGTTTCTTTCTTTTTTTGGGGGGAAGGCAAGGAAATTGGGGTTAAGTGACTCGCCCAAAGTCATACCGCTAGTGAGCGTGTCAAGTGTCTGAGGCTGGTTTTGAACTCAGGTCCACCTGCCTCCAGGGCTGGCACTCTATTCACTGTGCTACCTTGCTGTCCCTGTTTTCTTGGTTTCTTGGAAAGCTTCAAACATTGGCTTTAGATTCAGAGGACCTGGGTTCAAATCCTGGTTTGACATTTATTGCCTGTATGATCTTGGGCAAAGCACTTAACCTCTCTCAATCTTAGTTTCTTGATCTGTAAAATGAAAAGGTTCAAGGGGTTTGGATTGTTGACCTCTGGGGTCTTATCTATCTAATCTATAATCATGACCCTTCGATTACAGTTACAGTTCTTGTGGTTATTTGTCTTTGAGCCAGTCTTTCTTCCTCCTATAATTCATGAACCCATTTTTCAAAGAGAAACAAAACCCAGATCGTAGAGCCAGTACGATGCTATGGAAAGACCTGCCTCCCCAATCCACAGTTGAAGGACAGAGAGCAAAGTGATTAACTCTTCTATTTAACAGTCCTAGACTAATCCTAAGGTGACACAATCACCCTGGGTTTAATGTTCCCAGCAGTTGACTATGGAAACCACCTGAAAACAGATGGTATAAAACATGGGAACAAACAAATTCTGCTTAGGAATGACACATGTGGCCTATCAGGATGCTGGACAACTTCCTCTGAAGCATCTCATAAAAAAAAAAATCAGGATCTATGATATAAATAAGTACATATTATTGGTTTACCAATATAACATGCTGGTTGGGAAACAAGCTGATATCAAGATTTGATTTTAAAATATATTTCAGATGGCCAATTTATGGCTTACCTGCTTATTTTTTTTTAAAGACAGAAAAAAGACTGACTAAACAGTCTTTTAAGCACTGATGACTATTTGACCTACAGTTTAATTTCTCAGAAATATAACACACCTTAAATGTTCATATCAAAATATATCATGTTAGTCTGTAAAGTTATGTAAAAACATGAAAAGTTTTCAGAAATTTCCAATCCAAAATACTTCCAGAAATGGCACAACCTTTTTTTCAGAAGCAGCATACACTTTAAGACATTTCTCCAAAGGACAGATAGTAATTTTCATTGGCATGGGGCCAGGAAAGACTTGAAATACTGTTGATGAACAAAGATAAAAACCAAAACCAACTTCCTGCCTACTGAAAAGTGAAAGCACTTTGCAGTTGTTAAAAAAGTCAGAAGTAAAGCTTTTTATAGATAATAAAATACCCCTGAATATTTCTTCAAAAGGTCACTTTTTCCTGATTGCAAACATTACAAATGCAATAAACTATGGCTTTTCTTGAAAAATGGCTTAAAAAATAATAACAAACAAAATCAATGGCCTGCTATAAGTTTAATATCTTACTTTGTATGATACTGAAGTTAGCAGATGAGCAATGTTCTGTACTGCTCCATGGTTAAATAAAATTGTTTGATGATCTGGTGCCTGTAAGAAAAGAGAATATATTTGTGTAGGCCTAAAATGAAACTTTGTTCAAGAAAGCTTCTCACAACATAGATACTTTTCACTTGTACTGATACTTTTACTATCCTGAAACAACAGGGCAGTTGACCTGCATGCAAGTCCTATACCCTTTGCAAAAGTCATACCTAACCTTTACAGCTGTCAAGGTACCGGGAAACTTGGGGGGAGGGGGTTGCGGCTAGGTGGCGCAGTGAATAGAGCACCAGCCCTGGAGTCAGGAGGCCCCGAGTTCAAATCTGGCCTCAGACACAGACACTTAATATAAAAGCTAGCTGTGTGACCTTGGGCAAGTCATTTAACCCCAATTGCCCTACACCACCACCCCCTCCAAAAAGCAGGAGGAAAAATATTGGGAAACACCCTGCTTTCTAGAACTAAGGCCCACCAAGTAGACTATGCCCTGAGCTTGGCATAACAACAATCCTCTGCACTACCCACTAGATGATCTCACTCTCTGGTAAAATCCCGTAATTATTGTGTTGCTTTGACCAGTACCAGGTGTTCTCTGAGCTCAGACAAGCACCAACAAGTTCTGGTCATAAAGTCGTATTTTGATTCAAATTTGTCACGTTATTGCTGTTACCCCTCATTGTCAGGGCTACAGTTCACTGTGTAGCCACTAGAATATCAAGATCTGCCTACACTAAAGCAAGTCCTTCCACTGAGGTGGGCCTAGGCAAATGTATCTCATCTGCCCCCTTGCTTGCAAGCCATCTCCCTTACTTTGAAATTAAACTTCTGTTTGATCCCTGACTCTTCTTTCTCTAACCTGCTCTGTTCAGCTCTGGCCATACATGCATTAGAGGGTGGTTTGGTCTGGATAATAGCAGTGGGCCTCCTTGTGGAAAACACACAACGAAGCATGAAACCTGCTTTTTCAGAGACAGTCTAGTTTTTCTAATAACTTCTATTAGCTAAATGACTGGCACTGCTGCATTTCCTGTGTATGTCCTTCATATGGGCCCATAAAGGATAGGAGCAGGAAAAATGGCAACTTGGATTCTTTAAATGATGTTCAACTAATCATGTGGTACAGTGTAGAGAATGTGGGGCCTAGAGTCAGCAAGACTTGAGTTCAGATTTGAACTCAGATGCTAACTAGCTGTGGTGAGCCTGGGCAAGTCACTTGGCCTCAGTTTGCCTCACTTTCCTCAACTGGAAAATAGGACTTGCCAGGGTTTTGTGGGTCTCAAATGAGATAACATTTGAGAAGCACTTAGAAACACAGTAGAGGCTATTCAAATTTGTATTCCTTTCTCTTTTCCTTAATGAGTTTGGGAGCTAAGTATCATCCACGTCAAAATGAGGAATAGATTTGGGGAGTTCTAAAATATACCCAGATCCCCATTTGTTTTAACTCATTAATATTATCTATACAATTTGCTGGTAGGAAATGTTACTATAAATTATAACCATACTGTTCATTCTTAATTATTCAGAGGTAAAAAGCAAAATGTGTAAGTTACATATTTGTTTGGCTTCTCTCTGACTTCCAGTTTTTTTTTTCTTATTACTGATCTCAGATGAGAAACATGAATAGGGAAGGAGTAGTATAATGAAAATTACTTTCTTTTATATCATTCAATTCTGTTTATTTTTAAGAGATTCATCAAAGATCTGGCTAAGGAGAGACAGAAACTAACTACAAGGCATTTGAGAACAGCATTACCTCACTCCCCCTGACATGTCTTTTCTTTCTTTTTTTGTGGGGAGGGAGGAGGGACAGAGACAGGGTCTCCCTATCTCTCCCAGGCTGGAAATGCAGCAACCATTCATTGGCCCAACCCCTGTAGCTGATCCACATGGAAGCGATGACTTGCTCCATTTCCAACACAGGCTGAATTACATCTCCGTAAGCAGTCTGGGAGTCCTTCACCCCCAGTGGCTTGCCCTATTGGTACCACACAGTGCAGTTTTTAGCTCTATTGAGCTCAAAACTCTCAAACTGAGCTTCATTCTCTTCTGACAGCAGGGACCACAGGTGTGTGTGCCACCAAGCCTGATCTCCTTTTACATCTTAAAGACATAAATGGCAAATCAGGAAGTTTGGTAAAACCAGGGACAGGAAAGTGAGAGTAAGAGGAAGTGGGTAGTTACTGTACTTCAAAATAGAAAGAACAGAGTAACTTACCTAGTATAAAGGCAAAAGACTAAAAACTATGCTACTCTAAAGCACATGAGCCAAGAAAAGTAACTGGAGTTTCTTAAAGACAGATACAATTAAAACAAAAATACTTGTTTTTTTTCTTTTTTTAAATTCCTTTTTATATTATTTTAAGTTCCAAACTCTCTCTTTTCTGTCGCTACCTTACTCACCCCACTGAGAAGGCAAGAAAAACAAAACCCATTACAAATATGGTAATTCAGTTTTAAATGAATGTCTTAATTTCTTTTCTCTGAATCGATCATGTCATCACAGCAGTAAGTTCTGTGTAGGTCATTTGGAATCTAAGATTTTCATAATTTCAAGGTGATCATAGTACAGTTCTTTGAGCAGATCCTATTCAATTTCTGTTTTTCAACCTACTTCTTCAACCTCCTTGGCTCTTATTTCTCATCCCTCCCTCTACAATACAGCCAAACTGGTCTTCTCTCTGTTTTTCACTCATGACCCTCCATCTTCTATCTCTTTGCATTAATCAGGTCCATACCTGGATCCTCTGCACTTCAGAGAGTTCCTTCTCTTGCTTTAACATGAAACCCAAGTACCATGTCCTACAAGGTGCCTTTCCAATGGCAAACCCTTCCTCCCAAAAAACCCTGTATTCAACTATTTTTGGAAAGGGATAGTCACTATAAATATGACTTAACTAAATTCAAATTTGGATGATTACTTAAAAGGCCAACCTAGTTTTAATTTAACATTAAGTTATATTTTCAAATACCAGATCAGTCATCTTCCCTTTGATAAAAGGTGAATTATATTTACATCTGAACAATCTCCTTAAATGACTGCCGTAATTATCTCCACACTATTGACACTCAGGAAACTAGACTATTTCCTTACATCTATTATTCTTGCCATTAATAAGATACAGGGAGTCCCCAAGTATAAATCTAATAATTATATCTACATACCAAAACGTTATACTCAGCGAAGAAGAACCTAGAAGTCTTAGTGCTTTGGACAGAATAATTTTCATTAGCAGAGAAACTTCCCATAATAATTAAGAAGTCTAACTTACAAATCTCTTTAAAAATGAAATTATTTCTACTAAATAAAGAGAAAGAATAGCATAGCTGAGAGATACCTGCCCCAAAGCCAACAGAATCTGGATTCAAGTCCTACCTCTGAGAAATACTGGTAGTGTGACCCTGAGCAAGTCCCTTAACCTCTCTAAACAACTCTCAGAAGACAATAAATCACAGAAAAGTTGCTGCTCAGCATTAGTAGAAGTTTCCTCTCCAGAGATTATCTTTACCAATGAAATCAGAGGTCCAGTCCTTATCTCTATAGTAAATAAATCAAAATAATTTATCACATAGAGTCAATGTCACATTAAATAGAGAGATGGCTTGGGAACTGAGAAGACCTGGGTGGGGTCCCACTTCTGACACCCAAGTGACTGTATCATCTTGGCCAGGTTCTTTCATCTCTCAGGGTTGCTCTAAGGGCCAGATCAAGTTCAGATCTACCTTAAGAGTTCCCTACAACTATGAAATCAAACTATGGTTGAAAAAAATTTACTTCCTATTAAATTGAAAGTAAAAACTCAAACTTTCCATGTCTATTTGCTCTATTTATAAATTTCAAAAATACTGAAGAAACAATTTCCTTTAGCAATACAAAATTTTGCATTAGAGGAAACATTTATTCTACATCCTTACTTTGCAGCAATGAGAGAAGATCTGACAAATGTATTCTTGTGTATAACGAGATCTACCCAGCAGTGCCATGAGGTGGGGAATAACTGTAGCATCCTGGAAATAAGTTAAAAAGGAAAATATTAACAACAGAAAGTTTAAACTCTATTAATCAGTGAAAATATACTTTAAATTATATTAGCATCAACTATTTAATATCCAACATCTCTGTTTATATGGTGGTAAAGCTGACCCCCTCTGGGGAGTAAGCCAGAAAATCAAAAGTAAAATGGGATAATAAATTTCAGTAGCTCCCTATCACCTCCAGGAGCAAATACAAAATCCTCTATTTGAAATTTAAAGCCCTTTATAATTTAGCCCCCTGTAATGGCAAGCAAAGAAGTACTTAAAGCCTTGTTTCAGCTACTTAATTATTTAACATTTTGCTTCAGTTCAAGTTTCTTTTCACCCTTGCCCATGATTATATCAAGTCTTTGTTAAGAAACAAAACTTGTGAATCCCACAACTTGTGAACCCTTGTTGCTGATGCAACAGGAAGGGTAGGAGCTAATGACCATATATAAGGAGAAGCCCAAGCTAAGAACTGAGAAGAGAACTCTTGTGGTGGCCGAGCTGAGAAGGAGAAAACTTGTGGTATCCCAGTACTCTGTTTGTCTGCTCTGTCTGAGCTGATTTTTGTCTGTGGTCCTTGGTACAGAAGCCCTGGGACCTTACTGGAAGCCCTGAGAGAAGATTTCCTGGTTGTGTGTTTACAGAAGTCCTGGAGGAGGGTTTCAGAGGTCCTGGGACTTTACTGATGGTTTATGCTGACCTCGTAGACCTTGTTTGTGGGTCTCTGTTGACTTCACAGGCAGACAGTGAATTGATGATGGTGCCGGCAGTGTGCATGAATGTTACTGTGGCTCTATTAGACTTTGTCTTCCCAGAAACAGGAACTGCGAAGGACTTGAGATAGACCGGACACCGTGAGCTTTGATATGGAACAGGAACTAGATAAGGCACTGGACGAGGAGCTGGACGAGGACCTGAGAGCTACCTGCCTTTGAATCCAGGTGATAGCTGGGTAGATTCAGGCAGGAGCTGGGACCATGTAAGAGGAACCATGGGAGCTGACAGCAAGCCTCCAGTCAAGATGAAAAGACATTTTCTTGGTTACTTAATGCTGACTGAGAAGATTATGATTTACTGTGACCTAGGGGTAGAGAACTTTCACCTTTGTACTTTGTGTCCCTTAAGGATGATTGAGATAAGGACCTCCTGAATGATATCCTTTGTTTAAAAATGTTTTAAAAATAATTTCACCACTTTGGTGAAAACTTGCTATGTCATAACATTGTGAATGCTGTACTTTGGTTTCTGTGAATGTTTTGCTTTAATTTACTGCTGAATAAATAGAGTTCACAATACTATGTAATCAGAACGTTAAAGCTGTGCATAGCAGCAGTCCTGTGGAAAGCTGCTCATGCTTGGCTTTACACCCCTTCTACCTTTCCAGTCTTCTTATACCATACCCCTTGACACACATTCTTTAATCCAGTAACACTGGCCTCCTTGTAGTTCTATGAACAAGACATTCTATTGTCTCCCAGTATATTTCTTGATTGTCCCCAGGCCTGAAACAGAGCACTATCCCTCTCAATTATACTTACAGATTTTCCTGGCTTCATTTGTTCAAACTAAAATCCCATCTTCTAGAGGAAGCCCCTCCCAACCCCTCTTAATTCTAGTACCTTCCTTCTTTTCAGTATTTCCTATTTGTCCCTGTATATAGTTTATACGTATTTTGATTGTTGGTTTCCCAGTTAGCTTTTTGAGGGCAGGGATTGTCTTTTGCCTTTTTTTTTCCCTATCCCCAGAGCTTAGCACTATGTGCCTGGCACATAGTAGGTGCTTGGTAAATGTTTACTAACACTGAAACACTCGAGGCAAAGAGTAAGAATAGAACCTTCAATGTCTGTTCTTAGAAACAATAATTAAAAAGAAGCTCTAAAAAATGTAATTAATTAAAAAAAAAGAAGCTCTAAGTTTATCTCCTGTAAACTACTCAGGCTTGCTAAATAAACAGAACAATTTAAAAATGATTACTAGTAAAAAATCCATTTTGAAAATGTAACAATACATGTTAACAAAGACTTCTTATACTACATAAGATTCAAAGAAACTACAGTGAAAAAATAAAACATTTACCTGAAATTCTTATTTTCTATGATTATATGGTAAATGTTGTCAATTTTATAATGACAGAGCAGGTTACAAAAGTAGCAGAGGTTATAAAATTCCAGTGTTTGGACTCTATCCACCTCAACTTGTAGGAATGTGAATTAATCATAGGAGGATGGATGAATAAGGAGAGATCATAACTGTATAAAAGGAGAGATCATAAAATATAAAACCAACTATTTTCTCTTCATTCCCAAATATTATTAGATTATTTCTACTACATTACAACTTGATGGTTGTTCTGCTTCTTTGTAACACTAAGATCCTCCCTGATCCAAACATCCTTCTGGTCTCTTGTAATAGGCTGAAAAGAGTCTATACCTACTATGCCAAGAAAACTCCTTTGACAAAAGACTCACAAATATATAAACTACTGAGGTTCGCTGCTACTCATGGTTTAACATAGAAATAAGAAAATTTTTTGATCAAGGCCACTGATCAGTAGTAGGAGAAAAAAATCTGTCAAGGGCCTCATAAAGCTCTCTCTTGAAAAACAACTCCTTTTTTTATATAACAAACTTATTTTATTTTCAATTCACAGAACAAAACAAGTATTTCCATGTGATGATCTTAGAAAGGTATGAACTTCTTGAGAACCTTGTTCAAACACAATACTTCCAATTTGCTTATCACCCTCTTTCTTAACTCCTGCAACTTAGTGTTTGTCAACACTCAAACTGCTCTCTCAAAGGTTACTAATAATGTCCTAATTATCAAATTCAATGCCTAAACCTCCTTAAAGAAAGTCTTAATCCTCCTCTGCCACAGTTGGCATTATCGTCCAAGAGGTTGCTGCTGCTTGTCCTTCATTTTAAAAGAGGATCATGATATCAGAGAGGTGATGCCACATGCAAGTGAATTGGATTTAAGTGAAGGAGGGCTGTGCAAAGTCACCAGCCTCACTTTCTCCTCTGGAGCCATCTGGGTCCAGTGGCAAGATATGGATCAGGACTAACAACATCATGGGTGACATGTTGACTTGCTCATGAATTGGATTTAAGGGAGACAGAGTTGAACAAAGTCATCACCCTTACTCTCTTCTCCAGAGTCACTGGAGTCCAGTAGCAAGACGAAAGTCAAGATGATGACCCGGGATGTAGTGGGTGACCTTGGTGTCTTCAATGTTTGACCAGGCTCTAAGTGTTCCACAGCACTGCTTTGGCTGCCTTCACAGTCATCAGAACAAACTGTTCTCATACATCATTCTACCAAGGGAAGTCTTCACATGTTTGGGGTAGACATCCCCCTAACTCACCAACAGATTTAGACCTGGTTTAGCCTGTGATGATGATATGTAATGAAAGCATTTTGGAAAAGTCTGTGCAGGTATACACATTCTATAACTGGGTCTGTTAGCAGTGCTGTTTTTTAAGAGAAGCCTTTTAAATTGATTGGATAACTAGGACTGGAGTTCTCTTCCAAAGATCACTAGCAACTTGAGACTCGGTCATTTTTCTCTCTGTTTTACCTTTTGGCGGATCGCTCTTCATTTGGCTCCTTCGTGGATGGCAGTCAGTAAAAGAGACTACTTGCGACTGACATGTAGTTCCATTATAGTAGGATTTGGTCCTGTTGGTCCTGCTGCCTCACCATTTAATGGTTAAAGTGATTGGAGACCATGATTTTATGAATTCTGAACGTTCAGAGGGGTGAGCATCCAGGCATCCAGACATGCCAGCACCCCAGATTCTGAATTTTGCAACCAGCTCAGTATCAATGCCCTGAGAAGTAAAGAATGCCTTTTGGGACCTAGCCCAACAGTAACTAAGAGAAGGTTTCATATGGTAGCAATGAAATATTTTGACATGAGTTTGATGAGAGCAATGCTTTTTAAGGAGCAGGCCATATTTGACCCTATTCTTATCAGAAACTGAGGTGAGAAAGGGGAGATTGTGTGCCCAAGGAATTAGGGAGAAATGTTTATACTTTTGGTCTTGTTCTCAGAAGTAAATACCCCTTTTTAAAAACTAATTGATGTTAAGTGTACCTATGGTACTACTCACTAACACCAAGCATCAGGGAACACAATTGGTGGGGGCTCAAGTCAAGGCATTAGAGAAGAGACACCTACAGCAGGGGGGGACCATGATCTAATTAAACCTGGGAGGCTGAACCTAGAACATACTTGCTACATTATCATTTAACAGAGTAGAACCAATGAATCCACAAATAATAAACTAAGAAATGCATTTTTTTATCCCTTTTTAAAATCTGCTCAAAGTTTTGGTAGTTATATTTTTAATTTTTTAAATTTTAATTCTGGTTAATATGTATAGAATTCTGGTTTTGTTGATTTTACTTTGCATCATTTCACTAGGTCCTTCTGTCTTTGTATGCTTCATATTTACAATTTCTGTAATCCTACAATAGTCTATTACTTTGATGTATAACTTATTTAATCATTCTCCAATAAGATACATGTGTCATGTCTAGTGTTTTGCTCTGATAAGTTATGAATATATTAAACAAATAGATCTCTTCCCTTTTCTATGAAAAGTAATAGAATTAGGTCAAAGGTTATTAATCAATTTTGTGATTCTTGCAGTATACATGACCATATTGTTTTTCAAACTATTTGTATTAGTCTGAAGATCTATTAGAGTCTTACATATTAGAAGCTACAATTCCACTCAATATATTCCTACAGACCTTCTAACAGTTAATTTTATAGTTTTTTTTTTTTACTATGTTTGACGTTATAGTGAACGTAAGGTGGTATTTTAAGGTTTTCTTGATTACATTTATCTGATTTGGGTGTTTGAGCATCTGTTAAAACAGTTCACAGTTCATTCTTTATCATTTAAAACCAAATTTGGCTCAAGTTCTCTGTATAACCATACTGATCTTCTTAAGTTGTTCCCCTTTTTATCCTTAGAATTATTCCTGTTTCTATCTTCAGAATTTCATTCTTGAGAACCTTCTACCTTTTGGGCTAACTCCCTCTGCAAAATCTTAGAATTCTAGTTATTTTTTCCCTGAATGTTTTGAAAATCTTCTTTTCTAAAATCTAAGGTTTATGTCAGGCTACACTAATCTTTCCTTTCTTCAATAATTTGTTCTCATGGTTCCTATCATTTCTACCTTAGCCATTAGTTCCTCCTTGATGGCCAGACTCAGGTCCAAAATAACTTATTATCTATTTTACCTTTTGAAGGAGGAAATTATCATTAGGCTTGTAATTTGTTAGTTGTTTTGCTTTTGCCAAAGAGAGAAATCTCAGGCATCTATTCAGATAGCTGAAATCCCCTATCACTAAAATGTCAGGCTTCCAAACTAAGTTTGTAATCAGTTTCCCAAACTGCTCATTCTGGAGTGTGTAGCACACATACATAGCTATCACATGCTTTTCCCTCTGTTTCTCATCTCTTTTGGGTTTTTGGATTTCCACATGAGTGTATCTTGTTAAAAAAAAATAACACTACTAAAAAAAAGTTACTCCACACCCCTTTCCTTTTTAACTTATTCTCTTTTTGTACAATGAGGTTCTGATTTATTCTTTTTATTACATATACTTTGTGAATATGTAAAATGACATCTGAAGCCATGGGTTTTACTAATGGCTCAAATCTTGGATACTTTCTTCTGTAAACTACTGTTTCTTTCTTCTGCTATCCTTCCCATCTTTGATGTGAGGTGCTCTATGGTAACAGACTTGACATATGTATGTGATCCCTTTTGATTAGATTATGTTTTTATCAGACTGTTAAATATACTCTATTCCTGGCCAACATCCCTATGTGGTTAAGCTATAGTACAGATACTATATTGTCTGATACAATCTGTTATTAATTTCCTAAATCAGCCTTTTTCTTTTTATTCCTCTATCCTTAATCAGCATTAATAATGAAAATAACATTACTCATAAAGTATTCAGTTTTCTCTCAGAACATCATACTTCTTATCAACACCTTCCAGATTCTTTTTGATGGTATTCCTTTTACCCTTGGGAATCATTGGAAATAGGTAACAGCCATGAGACAGTAGAACATTTCATTTTTTAACTCAGTTTGGCAAATATCCCTTATTAAGAAGTTTGCCTTAAATGACTACTTGTGTTTTTTTCCACTGACTCTTCCTGGATTGTCTCTTACTTCATAATATCTATAGACTGAAGCTCGAGGAAATGTGTCATCCCTGGTACGTAGTCTGATGTTCCCCTCTACAAAAGAGCCTCAAATCTATTACTTGGTTCCAAATACTGACAGGCCATTCTTCCTTTCCTTCTCTCTTTATCACAATCTCCTATCCCCCTACCCCCCCCAACTTTCTGGGATTGTCAAAAAGTTCTTTCTTCCTCTTTATATACCTTTTCTTATTTCCTCCTTGAAGCATTTCTTCCATTCATCTTTGCAACATTTCATTATTCCTGATATCCTAGAAGACAGATCGCATTTCTTTAGCCCTTTCACTCTTTAAAAATATAGGGCATTTTGTGCATAAGCAGATGTTACTTGGTACTGGAACAAAGGAAAACATAGCATACTCTGCAGGTCAGTGCAAAATTCTCTTTGTCTGTAATATTTGCTTGAATAGAGATCTGCATCCCTTCTTTCTGGCAGCTCTTTTAGTTAACCTTTATGGTCACTGCTGTGAAAAACTGCCTGTTTACCATATTTGCTGCACTCATACTCTGGGGGCTCCAAATAAGACTCAAGGGCAGACTTGTCCCCTTTTCTGGTGATCCAAAATCAAAATTCCTTAGCCTAGTGTTCAAGACCCTCTATAACCTCGATAATTTTTTCTTTCTAGTCTTAGTATTCATTAGTTTCCTACATAGGCCCTTCATTCCAATCAAACTTAATTTACTCACTGTCCTGAGAATAGATATTGCACATTTATTTCTGAGTCACTGTTCAAAGCAGTTTCTACCCTAAGACTTAATTACAATTCAAACCAGCTTATTACCACATTCTCTGTAAAGTCTGCCTCAGTCCACAGCAATACGAACTTTTAGTACTTCCATATCTCATTCAAACCTAATCACAAATTGACTTGTGTTAGGTTTTTGTGCCTAAATATTTTAGATTATTATATAAGCCCCTTGAGGGTAGACATTATATCCTGAATACCTCTCACAGCATCCAGCAGCATTAAGTACATAGCAGATGTTCAATAAATATTTGAGACCAAGAAATTCTATGTAGCCATGAGGAAATGCATCTTTTTCTTAGATACTGAGTTAGTTATATAAAGTAATGGAGAATTTTAAAACCACCAAAGTGTGATTTAATTTATGCTACTAGGACTTATGTTTTCATCTTCACAAAACTTACTGTATAAAGTAGCTCCTCTGGGGTGACTGGACTGGTAAAAATGGTACGAAGGCATCTAAGGCAAGCTTCAATGAACTTCAAATCTTGTGATAGTAATCCTGTTAATAAAAAATTGGGATTAATGTTCAGTTTTAAGATGAATTTACTGCATTAAAAACAGAAAGATATGCTAAGATGTATTGCATTAAAATTAAAGTTCAAGCTTTACATACCTTGCAGCAAGGCAGGAATAATATGGCAGTCCAGGAGAGACTTGACATTGTTTTCAGTACCCATAGCAAGACTTCCCAATACCACTGCACATTCAGTTTTTAGCTCTGTGCTTGAAGTTTCTTGCTGAAGTAGATATAAAAGTCTAAAAAAAAATTTAAAATCTAAAAGACAAAAACTTGAATAACATGGAACATATTACTTAACAGTTATGGATAGGTGAACAATTTATGAATAAACAAGAGATAGAGAGTATTGAGAGGTGTAAAATGGGTAATTTCAATTACATTAAATTAAATTTTTACACCAATAAAACCAATGAAGCCAAGATCAGAAGGAAAACAGAAAAGTGGGGAAAATATTTTTATAGTTTCTCAGATAAAGGTCTCACATTTCAAATATATAAAAAACTTTGGTAAATCTGCTAAATCTGTAAGAAAACAAATCATTCCCTAATCGATAATGGTCAAAGGATATGAACAGGCATTTTTCCAATGGAGAAATAAAAACCATGTAAAGTTCTATGAAAAATTGCTCTAAATCATTATTGATTAGAGAAATGCATATTAAAACAACCAACTTATCAGACTGGCTAAAATGATAGAAGAAGAAAGTGACAAATGTTGGAGGGGATGTAGAAAAGTTGGGACACCAACTCACTGTTAGTGGAACTGTGAACTAATCTATTTTGGAGAGCAATTTGGAATTACGCCCCAAGAGTTATTAAAATACCTATACCCTTTGACCCATTAATACCATTATTAGGTCTATTTCCCAAGATGATTAAGAAAAAAGGAAAAGAACCTCCATGTTCTAAAATATTAACAGCAAATTTCTTTGTGGTGGCAAAGAACTAGAAATTGTGGGGAAGCCTGTCAAATGGTGAAGGCTAAACAAGTTGTGGTATGTGATCATGATGGAAAACTACTGTGCTATAAGAAATGATGAGCTCAGTGATTTTAGAAAAACATGGAAAGACTTGCATGAAATAATGAAGAGTCAAACAAGTGGAATCAAGAGAATGTTGTATACAGTAAGAGCAATATTGTTTTAAGAACAACTTGGAGCAACCAAGTGATTTTGACTATTAAATATACTCAAATTAAATACAAAGGACCTATGAAGGAAGATGCTATCTGCATCTAGGAAAGAACTGATAAACAGAATTATGTTTAGTATGGTTTTACATATATACATATTTGTATCTAATGGTGTATAGACTTGTAGTTTCATACACAATCCTCTTTTTTCTATTCTATTTTGTTATGGAAATGCTTGTTTTATGTCTTAAGTTCAGAATAAAATAAATAAATAAATACAGATAGATAAGCAAGCAAACAAATAAATAAATACAGATAGATAAGCAAGCAAACAAATAAATAAATAAATAAATAAATGAACAAAAAACTAAAACTAAAAGACTAAAAAAGTTAAAACATAAGACCTGCTCTTCTAAGATTCAAATTAGGGTTCTTCATTTTCCCTCCAGTGTTACATTTATGTAAAAATGATCCCCTAGGGAGAGGTGCTATTGAGAGATATCACTCTGCAAAGTAAAAGAGTACTAAATTCTTTCCAAATGGAAAATCCTAGTTTTAATGATTTTGACATACAATAACTTTCAACTTTTCGGTCTTCACATTCAGATAAACCATAAAGTCTATTTTAAAAAGAAATTCCAAAAAGCAAAATTCACAGTATGATCATTAATAAAGTACAATTCTTATAAATTCCAAAAATGGCATTTGAGTCCCATATAGTTACTCCCAATTAGGGCTGAAAGTGCTAGGATTCTAGGGATTAGACAGGAAATAATAGTGTTATTACAATGTATAATCACGTTACTTCAATTTTTGCTTATTTATCTGGTATATTCTCTTACTGCTCAAGCAATACTTCTTTCTACTAAATTTCCAATAGACAGGAATTAAATAAAATACTCTGAATATCTCAATTCTCTGGTACTTTAGTTTTTGGAAGCATTTTCTTTATATCCCTCCAAATATCATTTTAAAAAATGAAGCGTCTCTTTTAAAAAAAATTTTTAAATTAATTTCTTTTTTTTTTTTGCTTTTTTTTTTTAGGGCAATTAAGGTTAAGTGAGTTGCCCAAGGTCACACAGCTATTTTTTGTGTTAAGTGTCTGAGGCTGGATCCAAACCCAGGCTCTCAGTGACTCCAGTAACTCCAGGGCCGGTGCTCTATTCACTGCACCACCTAGCCGCCCCTGAAGTGTCTCTTTTAGGAACTAATAAAAGGAAAAATTAATTCTTAGGTTGGAAAGGTATACAGTCAGAATGTATTACAAATGACAAAAAAAAAAGGGGATTCACAAAAAACATACCTTGGAACTGCTCCTAAAACAATGAGGTTGGCTTTCTGTTTGTTGTTTCCAATTACAGCATTTTTCATGTCTCTAAATTTAAAAAGGGAAAAAGTAAATTATGTTGAAATATTAGAGAAATGGTTCTACTTGTCAACAATTCCTATTGAAGCATCCTGTGCTAGGCAAAGCATAATTGTTTTTAGTCCCATCCCATATCCAGAAAAATTATTCTCTTTGGCTAGGTGACTTAACAGAAAAGATGAGAAGATAGAGTAGACCAGTACTTCTTAAACTGTGGGTTACAGAGTTTAAGAAGCATGAGTAGAAAAAATTTAAGAAGTCATGGTGTAGACAGCCGAACATAAATCTACTCGAAAACAAGAAAAAAAACAACAACTAAAAGCACATGTTGTAATGAGTTACAGTAGTATAATCTTTAGTCTATTAACAATAGTCATAATATCTATCTGTCCATCCATCCATCTATCTACATATATAAACCATAAGGCACTTTAAAAAAGATATAATAGAGATAATTTTAGTCAGTGGACCTCTGATTATCAGTATCAAGTGAGACAGAAAAACAGGGAGATATACACATGCCATAAGTATCTTCCTTCCCCTGGTATTCAAAATATCCAGTGTAGATTCCAAATAAAAAAAGAATTCCTCACATATGGTGGGGTCTTCCAGATACTATTTGTGAATGATATTATTTTGACAACAACAAACTCCAGAATACCACAAAACTTCCTAAGAACTCAATAATTATACAAGAGTTCAACATAGCCATCAATACAGGAAAAAAAAATTAAATGAAAAAAATTCCTTTTGTCAACACTATAAAATACAGGTACATGGACAACTCAACATATGTATCTTATATAGACACTGCAGATGGATACTGAAATGGGCCCAGAATTTAACAGGACAACAGGCTTCTACTTTTGAGAAATTTTGCAGTGCTTTTAAAAAGGAAAGGATATTCAAATAAGACAAGACTATTCTGCACCCACAAGAAAATGTAGGACAGAATAGAATAATGAGTTCCAAAAAGCAATGGAACTCAGGATGCAAGCCATTGAAAAAAATAAAAAGGGATAATAAGCAAGGAAAGTACATTAAGCTCAAAGTAATCTTTGAGCAAAGTAAGCTCAAAGTAAATCAGTATCAGTAATAAACTTAAAACCCCAAGTGCCTTAGCATCCAAATTCATAAAGGAAAGAGGACCTGGACAATAACATGATGGTAATAAATGTCAATATCTCTTAGTTTTGGATCAGAGTAACAAAAAGATAAGCAAAAGCAAAATATGGAACTTAAAATGAAACTAGGGCTAAAAGATCTATGGCGTTTTCTGAATGAGACAGGAAAAGAATATGCATATTTCACAGTACCATCTGGAACTTTTACAAACAGGGGCAATGTATTAAGATACAGAAATACTGCAAACAAATGTAAAAAGGCAGAAATAGACAATAATGCAATAAAATAATCACTGGTTCAAGGACCATAAACAGAAGATAGAACCAAAAATATAATTTTACAATGTAGGATATAAACAGTTTAACGTTATCAAATCCCTTATGATTTCTCTTTTCTGTTTACTCTTTTATGCTTTTTTTGAATTTTGTGTTTGAAAGTCAAATTTTGTATTCGGCTCTAGTCTTTTCATCAGGAATACTTGAAAGTTCCCTATTTCATTGAATATTGATTTTTCAGTTTTGCTGGGTGGGTAATTCTTGATAGTAACCTCTTGAATATCATATTCCAAGTCCTCCAATCCTTTAATGTAGAAGCTGCTAAATCTTGTGTTATCCTGACTGTGGATCCATGATATTTGAATTGTTTCTTTTTGGCTGCTTGCAGTATTTTTTCCTTGATCTGGGAGTTCTGGAATTTGGCTATAATATTTCTGGGAGTTTTCATTTGGTGATCTTTTTCAGGAGGTAATCACTGTATTCTTTTAATTTCTATTTTACCTCTGGTTTTAGAATATCAGGGCAGTTTTCCTTGATAATTTCTTGAAAGATGATGTCTAGGCTCTTTTTTTGATCATGATTTTTAGGTAGTCCAATTATTCTTATATTATTTCTGCTGGGTCTATTTTCTAGATCAGTTGTTTTTCCAATGAGA
Source organism: Petaurus breviceps papuanus (assembly GCF_028583685.1). Taxonomy (NCBI): domain Eukaryota; kingdom Metazoa; phylum Chordata; class Mammalia; order Diprotodontia; family Petauridae; genus Petaurus; species Petaurus breviceps. The sequence continues at coordinate 3,630,227 of NW_027187285.1, forward strand.
TATTTCACACTTCTATTTTTTTCATTCTTTTGATTTTGTTTAATTTTCTTGATAACTTGTAAAGTCATTAGTTTCTACATGCTCAATATTAACCTTTAAGGAGTTATTTTCTTCAGTGTGCTTTTGTACCTCCTTTTCCATTTGGTCAATTCTACTTTTTAAGGAGTCCTTCAGTGAATTTTCCTTTATCTTTTTCCATCTGGCCAATTCTGCTTTTCAAGGCATTTTTCTCTTCATTAGATTTTTGTGCTTCTTCTACCATTTGGCCTATTCTGTTATTTAATGTGTTATTTTCTTCAGTATTTTTTTATGTCTCCTTTACCAAGCTGTTGATACTTTTTTCATGGTTTTCTGGCATCACTCCCAATACTCTTCCCAATTTTTCCTCTACCTCTCTTACTTGATTTTTATAACCCTTTTTGACCTCTTCCATGCCCTGAGACTAATTCATATTTTTCTTTCCAGCTTTGGAAGCAGGAGTTTTGACCTTGTTGTCTTTCGGAGTATGTGTTTTGATCTTCCCTGTCACCACAGTAACTTTCTGTGGTCAGAATGTTTTTTGGTTGTTTGCTCATTTTATAGCCTATTTCTTGACTTTTAGCTAAAGTGGGGCTCTGCTTCCCTATTTCTTGATTTTTAACTATATGCTAAAGTGAGGCTCTGCTTCCCAAATGGAGGGGGCACTGTCCCAAGCTTCAGATTTTTGTGCAGCTGTTTTCAGAGGTAATTCTGGGGACCTATAAGTTTTTGGTTCTTCCAAGGTGGTTTGATCTAGGTCTGTGTTTGCTACTCTCCTGTACTGTGTACTGTTTTTTGAACAACCACAAGCACTTTTTTCAACCCTGGAACGTGACCAATGTCCCTGCTTCCCTGTGGCAGCAAGTTCTGCTGTATTAGTGCTTCTCCTTACACTGAGACTAAGACCCAAGAATGCCCTTCAAATCCAAGTATAGGCAACAGAGTACTGCCCCTGGTGCCAGCAAAGGGACCCCTGCAAATCTGTTGACCCATTGTCAGATCCCCTTACCATCTGTGGGCTGAGATGTCTGGAAACTGCCATTGCTGCCACTGCCTCAGTCAACCAGAGGCCTGCTGGTTTGCTGGCGCCAGGTCTGTGCTGGCCTGGCCTACCCTGGACTGCACTCCACTCTCATCCTGGTGCAACAGACCTTTCCAGCTAAATTTCTAACTTGTCTTGGGCTAGAAAACTATTTCACTCCATCTTTTTGTGGGTTCTGCCACTCTAGAATCTGATTAGAGTCATTATTTGAAGGCATTTGGAGAGATCTGAGGTGAGTCTCTGCCTTTAGTCCACCTTATTGGCTCCACCTCAGTAAGCTTTTTTTCTTTAATTTTTCCTTTTTTGTAATGAACTTAATTATCAACAAACTGTGCCAATATAAAAAGAATAAAAAAGAGGATTACATATAAAGCCCTGATTTTCAATTACATTAGTTTGTTTTATAAAAATACACATTAAATTTTATAAGATAAAAACAAATGTTCTCTTCTGAACTTATTTTTCTTTCATATATTTTTTGTTTGTTTTATTGATGGTTTTGTTTTTGGCCTAACACTTCCCATTAGCCTACCAACTATCCCACTCACAAGCCCCTGAAGGGGCTTCTGCCCATTCTTTTCAATAAATATAATCAAGCAAAACAAATCAATACATTGAACAAGTCTTCTTTTTTTAAAAAATAAGTTTTCATTGATGCTTTCTGTTTCTTAAACCATCAGTCACCCCCAGTATCTTTTTCCCTTTTTCTCTCTTGAGAGAGGAGAAAAACAAAGAAAGAAAAAAAGTCATCATAAGTGATGGAAACATAGAAAAAGTCTGACATAGTGTGAAACAACTGTGGACCTTCCATCTCCATGTAGGGATGGTGAGCAGGGGAGAGTGGGAGCGTGTTGTTTTCTTATATCTCTTTATTCAAGTAATGCTTAATACTTCTAATTTTGATACATTAACTTTTGACTTGTTGGTATATGGTTGTTCTTTCCATTTACAATGTTATAGCTATTGTGTGTATTGTTTTTATGGTTCTACTTACTTTACTGCATTAATTTATGTAGAGATTTCCATGCTTTTCTGTATTTATCATATGAATCATTTGCTAGAGCACAGTAATAGCTCATTATATTTATGCTCAACAGTTTGTGTAGCCATTCCCAATCAATGGGCATCTACTTTGCTTCCAGCTTTTTGCTACCACAAAAACTGCTGCAATACATATTTTGATGTATATGAGAACTTTTTTCTTATTGATGACTTCCTAGAGGCCTCCCAGTAATGGAGTCTCTGGTTGAAAATGAATATTATAGTTATTTTATTTGCAAAATTCAAAATTTCTTTCCAAAATGGTTGTACCATTCCACAGCTACACCAAAATATATTATTAGCATGGCTATTTACTAATCCCTACAACATTAACTATTATAATATGTAAATTATAATATAGTTATAATTTATATAATTATAATAAATTTGTCAATTTTCAGGGTGTGAGATAAAACATCAGGATTGTTTTGATTTGCATTTCTCTTATTGTTAGTGATTTGGAATATTATAATGTGGTTGTTGATATTTTACATATCTTTTGAGACCTATTTGTTCATATCTATGGAATACTTAGTTGGGGAAATGGGTATAATGTACTAAAGTTACAGTATTTATCTAAAGTTGTAGTATTTATCACATGTTCATTCATTAAAACGAAGAAAATTACTACAATCACTAGGACAAGGGAAAAGACTTAAAATTTGGGGGGAGGCATATTTTAAAATTTCTATTAGAAGTATCAGGAAATCAAAACAAACAGAAATCTGAATCTGTAGGACAAAGAAATCAGTAAACAGGTTAATTTTCCCCTTCAAATGCCTTTATTCATAAATTGAAAATATTTTCCAAATTTTAATGAAGTCATCCTAAATAAATCCAATGTCACCTACAAACTAAAAAAATATAAAGAACCCTAAAATATCTAAAGTTTTAGTTTGATCTAATACATAAAGAAATGTGTATATAAAAAAATTCTTGACTATAATCCCTTTATTCTGAATCTCCTTTACCTGAACTAGCAAGAAACTGAACTGGGTGCCAGGGATTGAAATATGAAGATAAACTAGTAGAAAGAGCACTGGATTTGGAGTTTGAGGACTTTCACTCAAATGACAGCTCTACTACTTCTGACCTTTCTGACCTTGAACAAGTCACTTATACTTTTATCTCTATCACCTCAAAAAATAAAGGAGAGAAAAAAAGTTACTTTAGACATAATTTCTTTTCTTGATGGGGTTATTAGACTTTGGGATTACTGTAAACAGAGCTTACTTTGATCACAACATCATAGATCTAGAACTAGATGAAACCTAGAAATAGATCATCTAGTCCACTTCCCTCATTTGACAGAAAACTGAGGCACAGAGAGGCTGTGACTATACCAAGGTCCTATAGATAATAGGTGGCAGAGAGCCAAAATTCAAAGCCAGGTCACATGCTTCTAAATCCAACATTTGCTTTCAGCAAAACATTTAACAAAATTACTCATGCTATCACCATATATAAGAGAGTGATGTGAGTTAGATACTAGTACAGTTAAGTTGATTCAGAACTGCTTAAAATGACCAAACCTGAAAGACAGTCACTACTGGGTATACACAGTTGGAGGGAGGTTTCTAGTGTTTAGTAGTTAATTTATCAAATGGTCAAAAAGCACAGATAGGAGCGACTAGGCAGCGCAGTGAGTAAGAGCGCCAGCCCCCGAGTCGCGAGGACCCGGGACCGGTTCTGGCCTCAGATACTTAACAACCGCACAAAATAACTGGCCGTGTAACCTTGGGCAAGTTACTGAACCCCAACTGCTTAAAAAAAAAAGCACAGATGACACACATATAAATGTGTAGGTGATACAAGAAAGGTAACACCCTGGGAAAACAAAGTCAAAATCCAAAGAGATATTACAAGGGGAAGGAAGGAAGGAAGGAAGGAAGGAAGGAAGGAAGGAAGGAAGGA
>NW_027187285.1:3634251-3683281 GCF_028583685.1 Petaurus breviceps papuanus
GGAAGGAAGGAAGGAAGGAAGGAAGGAAGGAAGGAAGGAAGGAAGGAAGGAAGGAAGGAAGGAAGGAAAGAAGGAAGGAAGGAAGGAAGGGAGGGAGGGAGGGAGAAAGGGAGAAAGGGAAAAAGGAAAATAATTGAAGAAAGGTTGGAGAAAGAGTTAAAGTAAACTACAATTAATTAGAATTCCCATTATCACCTGGTCTTACTATTACTACCAAAGGTATCATCATTCACCTAGTTTTCCATGTTTAAAACACTATTATTGTCTCCTTTCTACCCTGCCTCTCATATCCAAATCAGTTACGTTGTCCCAGAAATTCTACTACAACACCTCTGTCATTCATCCATTTCTGTCTATTCCCACAGGCACTATCAAAATAACTACCATTATTCACATTTACCTAGATTACTCCAATAGCCTAATGGGTCTTCTGTCACTCTCCTTTCCTCAAAGGAAACCATGCTTTCAAACATCTGCCAAACCACTTCTTTATGCAATGGTCTAATGATAACATTCCTATGCTCAAAAGAGTTTAACAACTACTCATATTGCCTACATAGCAAAACTCAAAACTTCTTTGACTTATATTCAATGTGTTCCAAAATCTGGTATTGCCTTATCTTTTCAGTCTTATTTCATTCATACACTGCTCCTGTCTACATAATATATACTCAGCCTGACAGGCTACTTGCCTTCCCATCTTCCTACCTCATTCTTGACTGTTGTTGCTCATGCTGCTTCCTATGTCTAGAATGTCCTTCATCCTTGTTGAATTTTTACTTATCCTTTAAAGCTCATCTGAAATACCACCTCCTCAAGCTCCGCAAGGTAGTCCTCCTTAAGGCCTCAGATAGCACTTGGCTTGTGTCTCTTCAGTACACACACTAACTATCTGATCTTAAAATTATCTCTCTGTGTGTCAAATTCCCATATTAAACTATATTAATTTATGAGGGCAGGGGCAATGTCTTTGTTCCCTAGTACTTAACAGTGTGCTCTCTCCACACAACAGGCACTTAATGTTGAACTTCATTGCAATACAAAGTCAATCCTAGAGTACAATTTAAAATGCTAATATATTCTTCAAGAATCTTTAGAGAATGAGGTGTTGTGAACAAACAGTTTTAGGATAACATAATATTAACTCTCTAAGCACCCACACTATGGAAACAGAATACAACAAATCTAATTTAAGTGTTTCAAGACTACTCAGGTCATTATTATGAACATCAATTACTATAGTGTGGCAATGATGTAGGTACAAATACAAGTTCATATGGCATATGGCACAGGACTGAAAGGGCATATTAAAGAAGATAACCTGAGGCTTATCTCCTTGAACAAGTCTCTCCTGTCATTTGCTTTTGAATCATTTGCCGTTCTCATAAAAGTGCCATGAAGAATGTGTAGCTATCAGACCTCCAGGGAGCATAAGAAAGCCTCCCCTCTAAAGAGTTAATTATTGGATCAAGAATTAAAGCAGCCTTCTTATAGGCTTTATTGTTCCCTGGAAAATCTTTCTGATTGTTATGACCAGTGCCACTGACTTGCCAGTAACACTTAAAAACTCATCTACCATTTCTAACATAATGTACATATCAATCTTGTCAGCTTCAACTTCATCTTCATTTTCACTGAGAGACTTAAGTTTTCTGATGGAATATGAAGGATAACTATTCATTATTATTCTAGGCAGAAATATGTTGTAGAGAGGCCTTACTACATATGTCTTCAAACAAGATACAAGGTCATAATTTCCTCCAAACTCTCCTGGATTATAGGCATTTAATGACATTCTAGGCATAAGCAATATTAAAAAAGTAAAACTTAATGTCACAGTGAGATTGAAAGTTCTGCATGATACCTGTGAGATGGGTAACGTTATTATACAACATCTTCTGAAATAAAATTTCATATTCTGAATTATTGCTTTACCCCTAAATTAAATCTATAAAGTGACATTAGCAGATAGGAATAAGCTTTAAAAAAATTACTAAAGAGTATATCATAGCTAACAAAACAATAGCTTTGCTAACCTCATAACCCTGTAACTGAATTCAGTGTTCCTTTGCTACAAATACAAAAATATGATGGAATCATCAAAAATTACTTATCCATTCATGTGTTTACTTGTGTCATAGCCCTTTGCATGATTATGTTGAATGTTTGGAAAAATTAAATTTTTGAAGTTTTATATTATGGGATCCTATTATGCTCAAAAGAGGTCAACCTTCCTATAATCTACTTAAACTTTAACATTGTGAATACACAGACACCCAAAGAATTTAGTAACCACAGTCAAAGTAAAATTATTTTACTAATAATTTAAAACACTTCTGGGGATGGACTTTTCTGAAATTTACTATATGAAAAAAGCTATTCTATTACTAACGTTTATTAATTGATCTTTGTCAACTACTTTTACCCTTTAATTCTGCATCTGACTTTGAAGCACCAGAACCACCTGTTAGTAACACACACCCAGTGCAGTTATCAGTTATTTTTACTGTAAGAAGCTTTCTATCTTCTCAATTAACAATGGACTGTGCATAAGGGCATTTTGATCTCTTCAAAGAGAATCACTTGCATAAAACATGATATGTGGTTTACTTTAAGCCTCCCAGGTAGGACAGTGCTCAGTAACTTGACTATATTCTCAGAACCTGGAAAAAAGTTTTTCTAATTGTCTAAGTATCAAATAATACAAAAGAATCCATCAAAAAAAAATCCTTCTCTCTCTCTCTACACACACACACACACACACACACACACACTTACACACACTTTTTCATCTTTAAAGTCAGGGAATGTTTTTCAAATGATTTTTATCCTCTTCCTTAATACCCCTTTAGTGAAAGATGTCACTAAAGGAATATTGGGTAAAGGATAAAAATCATAAGAAAATGTCCATCCCTATAGAAAATGATGCCTTTTATATCTAGCTCTCTTTTGCTACTTGTATGCAGACTGCTATACAGGTTATGATACACTACAATACTGTATTACAGCTGACATTGCATTCATTATATTAATGGATGGCAACCCCTTTGTTCAAAATTATTCTGTCTACAATGAACTACCATTTACTTACATATTTCAAACACAGAAAGAAGTAAAGGGTTAACTCTCTATATAAAATTGCAAAGGCAATGAATCTTTCAGGTCTGTTATTTCCAAAGACTCTACTAACAAACAGGTTACTACAAGAGAAACAAATTCACATTCTGAAACCTTAAACTAAGTATCCCTCATTTACACTAGGATACTTCTAAAACTTGTGAAATGATCACTTCCACTGGATAGAAGTTTTTGTATCATTTAGGAAACTCTTAAGATTGGGTACATAATGTCAATCTAAGGCCTAATAAGACTTATTCAAAAAATGTTCATAAAATGTGTTTGGACTTAAATAATAAACTTGGATATTTCAGCCCCATAATAGTTTTTAACTAACATGAAATTTCAAAGATACCTTTATATTTACTTTCCTCTTAAACAAAAAAGTTGATTTAAACTGAAAATTATAACAAAATTTAAAATTATTTTTAAAAGTGTATACCAAATTTAAAACAATAGTAATAAACCTACCCCTCCTGTCTCTATCTACTTATAATCTTCTTTCTGTTCTCTTCTGTGTATTTTTTAGATGTTTCCTTGATGCTTTTTTTCTCATCACTTACTTACTACTCACCATTCTCCCGACCCATAACTCTACCCAAATAAAAGCCGTACATTTTAATAAAGTATAGTCAAGCAAAATACATTCACATATAGACCTTGTCATAAAAAATATTGCCACTTATGCCTAGAAATCAGCCACTTCTCTCCCAGGCTTCAAGAGTCAGCATCAGTCATTAATTCTTTCAAAGTTATTTTCCTGTATATTGTTTTAGTCATAATTCTAGTTTTACTTTCTTCACTCTGCATCATTTTACACGAGTGTTCCCAGGTTTCTCTGAATGCTTTCATCAATTCTTAAGGCACAATAATATTCCATCACATTCATATTATATCATTTGCCCAGTAATTCTCTAATTAATAGTCACCCATTTTGCTATAACAACAAAACAAAAATGTTTTTATATATAAACGTTTTTCCCCCTGGTTGGTGCTAGAGGAAAGAGTAAACCCAGTTTAGTGACTTTTGAGGCAGAGTTCCAAACTGCTTTCCAAGAATGACTAGACCAATTCACAATTCTACCAATTTCACCAATCTGATGAGTGTGATTTGGAATCAAAGAGTGATTTTAAGGTGCATTTATTTCTCCATTATTTGATTTGGGGAACTTTTTCATGAGGATAGAGATAACTTGGATTTCTTCTCTTGAGACATGCCTGTTCATATCCTTTGGACATTTATCAATTTAGGGAATAGTTCTTATTCTTATAAATTTAAAAATGAACGAATAAAACATTTTACTAAATGCTTACTATAAGCAAAGAACTATGCTAAGCGATAGGAATACAAAAAGAAAAATAAGACAGCAAGTAAAGTAAGAAATCAATCCCTTATATATGTAGGAAATAAAACTTTTAACAGAGAAACTTGTTGCAAGAACTGTTTTCCCAGCTAACTACTTCCCTTCTAATCATAGCTACACTGGGGTGTTTTTTGTGCAAAAGCTTTTTAATTATATATAATCAAAACTTTTACCTTGTGTGATATTCTCTGTTGCTTATTAGGTTCATGAATTCTTCCCTTATCCACAGATCCAAGAAGACATTTCATCTTTGCTACACTATTTTGTTTATGATGTAACTATTTATATCTGAGGTGGCACAGTGGATAGAATACTAGACCTGGAGTCAGGAAGATCTGAGTTCAGAGTCAGCCTCAGACACTAGCTGTGCAACCTTGGGCAAATAACTTAACCTTTGCCCAAGTTTCCTCACCTATAAAATGGGAATAATAATGGCACCTACCTCCCAGAGTTGTTGTGAGGAGCAAATGAAATAATATTAAAGCACTTTGCAAACTTGAAGGCACTATCTGTAAAAAAAAGTTCTAGCTATCATTGTCATCATCGTCATGGATACATATAGAGCTAAACTTGGTTTAAACCAACCCCTCACACCACATACAAAGTTTCTAATAGATTGTTTTCAAGATTTTGGTCAAATAATGGATGCTTACTCCAGTAATTAGGGTTTTGTGTCTGACGAACATTAGGGTACAAACCTCATCTAATCTCTGCATATTGCTGAACTAATCCGTTTCACTGGCTGGTTTCTCTATTTTTAAAAAATTACCAAATAGGGAGCCAAGATGGCGGAGTAGAAGCACAAACTTGACGTGGGCTCCTGCTCTAGTCACTTCCAATACATGTAAAAAAAATGACTCTAAACAAATTTTAGAGTTACAGAACCCACAAAGTGACAAGAGAGAAACAAATCTCCCACTGAAGGCAGCCTGGAAGGCTGACAGGAAGGGTCTATTGCAGCATGCTGGGAGCCAAGTGCAGTCTACCATAAGTCATGTGGTTCTGGTCCCAGGGCAGCCCCAACTAGCAGTGGCCGGAGCAGACTTCAGGAGGGTGAATCACTAGCAGCTGTGGCAGTTTCCAGACTTCTCAACCCATAAACGCCAAAGATAAAGTAAAAGGTCAATGTGGAACTCTGTTGGAACTGGGGTGGGGGGAGAAGGGAGGAAGGAAGAGTGTGGTCTGGCCCCATTGTAGGGGAACCAAGCGACCATTCAGAGGGCAATTGCTCTTGCTTTATCCTGCTTGAATCTGGATCCCGGTCTTGGGTGGTGGTCCTGGGGTGTGTGGCCAGTGAGCCAGAGCTCCTAATAGCTCCAGAAGCTGTGAAAACCCCAGCAATTTGGGACAAAATTCTCTCCATTCTGGAAGCAGAGTTCTACCATGGCAAAGAGTTAAAAATTCAAGGGGTTGGCAATATGAGCAATCAGAGGAAGCACAAACAGACCATAGAATCCCTTTTTGGGGATAAAAAGGATCAAGGCAAGGAGTGGAAGGAAGACAGCAAAGTCAGAGCTCCAGCATCAAAAGCCTCCAAGAAAAATATGAAGTGGTTACAGGCAAAGGAGGAGCTCAAGAAGGATTTTGAAAATCAAATAAGAGAAGGAGAGGAAAAATTAGGAAGAAAATTGAGAATGATGCAAGAAAATCATGAAAAGTGAGTCAATAGCCTGCTAAAAAAGACCCAAAAATACACTGAAGAAAATAACACCTTAAAAAATAGACTAACTCAAAGGGCAAAAGAGGCCCAAAAAGCCAATGAAGAGAAGAATGCCTTAAAAAGTCAAATTGCCCAGATGGAAAAGGAATTTCAAAATCTCAATGAAGAGAACAACTCCTTCAAAATTAGATCAGAGCAACAGTAAACTAATGACTTTATAAGAAATCAAAATACTATAAAACAGATCCAATCAAATGAAAAAATAGAAGGCAATGTGAAATATCTCACTGGAAAAACTACTGACCTGGAAAATAGATCCAGGAGAGATAATTTAAAAATTATTGGACTACCTGAAAGCCATGATCAAAAAAAGAGCCTAGACACCATCTTTCAAGAAATTATCAGGCAAAACTGCCCTGACATTCTAGAACCAGAGGGAAAAATAAAATTGTAAGAATTCAACAATTGCCTCTTCAAAAAGATCCCCAAAAGAAAACTCCTAGGATTATAGCCAAATTCCAGAGTTCCCAGGTCAAGAAGAAAATACTGCAAGCAGTCAGGAAGAAACAATTTGAGTATTGTGGAAACACAATCAGGATAACACAAGATCTGGCAGCTTCTCCACTGAGGGATGGAAGGGCTTGGAATATGATATTCTGGAGGTCAAAGGAGCTAGGACTAAAACCAAGAATCATTTACCCAGCAAAACTGAGTATAATGTTATAGGGGAAAATATGGTCATTCAATGAAATAGAGGGTTTCCAAGCATTCTTGAAGAAAAAACCAGAACTGAACAGAAAAATCTGACTTTCAAATACAAGCAGCAAGAGAAGCATGCGAAGGTAAACAGAAAAAAAGAAATCATAAGGAACTTATTAAAGTTGAACTATTTACATTCCTACATGGAAAAACAATAATTGTAACTCATAAGACTTTTCTCAGTATGAGGAATAGTTGAAGGGAATATGTGTGTGTGTGTATATACACATATACATATATATGTATACATACATATATGTATATATAGGATGGTGTATATGCATAAAAATATATATGAATGTGGGCATACATATGTTCATGTATACATAGACAGAGGGCACAGGATGAGTTGAATAAGAGATTATATCTAAAAAATAAAATTAAGAGGTGAGAGGAATTTATTGGAAGGAAAAAGGGAGAGATAGATTAGGGTAACTTATCTCATATAAAAGAGCCAAGAGAAAACTGTTACAATGGAGTGGAAGAACAGGAAGGGGAAAGGGAATGGGACAACCTGATTCTCATTGAATTTGGCTTAAGAAGGGAATAACATACACACTCAATTGAGTATCTTACCCTATAGGATAACAGGGGGTAGAGGATAAGAGGGGGGAAGATAGAAGGGAAGCAGACTAGGGAAGAAGGTAGTTAGAAGCAAACATTTTTGAAAAGGGATAGGGTCTAAGGAGAAAATAGAGTAAGTGGGGGGTGGGATAGAAGGGAGGGAAATATAGTTGTCTTTCACAATATAACTACTATGGAAATGATTTGGGTAATTACACATGTACAACCTATATTGAAATGTTTATCTTCCCAGTGGGGGCAGGTGAGGAGGGAAGAAGGGAAAAAAATCTAGAACTTAAAATTTTAAAAACAAATGTTTAAAAAAAATTGTTCTTTACATGAAACTGGGAAATAAGATATACAGGCACTGGAATATAGAAATCCATCTTGCCCTACTAGAAAGTTGGGGGGGGGGTGGTATGGGGAAGGATGTAAGAGAGAACAGATTGGGGAAAGGGATATTCAGTAGGCTTGCTATTTTGGGGTGGGGTAGGGGAAAGATGGGGAGAGAAAAATTGTAACTCAAAATCTTGTGGAAATGAATGTTGAAAACTAAAAACAAATAAATTTTTAAAATTTAAAAAAAATTACCAAATAGCTTCAGTGATTGTTTTATAGCACAGTTTGAGTTCTGCCATTGCCCCCTTCTTTCCAATTTTTAAACTATTTTTCATTATTTCCCTTGAGATTCCTAACCTTTTATTCCTCATTTGAATTTTGCTATTTTTTTTGTCTAGTTCTATAATATAATCCTTTGATAGCATGACTGGTATAACACTAAATAAATAAATCAACTTAGGTAGTATCATCATTTTTTTTTTTTTGTTAGCATACCCCAACTATGAGCAATTAATCTTTCCAATTATTTAAGTCTTTCACTTCTAAAGAGTATTTTATAATTGTAAAGGAGTCCGGAATAAATAAGGTTTAGACCAACATCTTATATTACTGAATGAGTAAATTAATTTAGGGCAATATTGTTGTTTTTATTATATTGGTTCAACCTACCTGCTTACAAACTGAAATAAGTAGAAGCAGGAAAATAATACATACAATGACTAAAACAAGGTAAACTGATTAAAAAAAAACAAAACAATGGAAATTATACGTTACAAAATCATAATGAACCAGGTTAGCCCCAAAGGAGATATGGAAAATGCCTCCCCTTTCCCCATGTCTTTTCAAATGAAGGGAACCATGGGATCGAAATACTGCAAATAACATCAGACTTTTTTGATATGTTGGTTAGATTTACAGAGCTTTAAAAAAAATTCTTGCTCTCTTTTTACTCTTTATCATAGTAACAGTTCTCAGAGCATATGGGGAGAAGCATATAGTAGAAAATGTGATATTAAAAAATCAATTAAAATTTACATATTTTAGACAGAAGAAAATAATACCTTAAAAAACAGACTGACTCAAATGGCAAAGGAGCCTCAAAAAGGCAATGAGGAGAAGAATGCCTTAAAAAGTCGAATTTGCCAGATGGAAAAAGAATCTCAAAAGCTCACTGAGGAGAATCATGGGCTTCAGAATTAGATTGGAGCAAATGGAAGCTAATGACTTTATGAGAAATCAAGATGCTGTTAAACAGATCCAAACAAATGAAAGAATAGAAGGCAATGTGAAATATCTCATGGGAAAAACCACTGACCTGGAAAATAGATCCAGGAGAGATAATTTAAAAATTATTGGACTGCCTGAGAGCCATGACCAAAGTAAGAGCCTGGAAAGCATCCTCCAGGAAGTTCTCAAAGAAAACTGCCCTGATGTTTTAGAACCAGAGGGCAAAATAGAGGTTGAAAGAATCCACCAATCACCTCCTGAAAAAGATCCCAAAAAGAAAACTCCTAGGAATATTATAGCCAGGTTCCAGAATTCCCAGATTAAGGAGAGAATATTACAAGTAGCCAGGAAGAAACAATTTGAATATTGTGGAAACACAATCAGGATAACCCAGGATCTGGCAGCTTCTACACTGAGGGATCGAAGGGCCTAGAATGTGATATTCTGGAGGTCAAGGGAGCTGGGATTAAAACCAAGAGTCACCTACCCAGCAAAACTGAGTATCATGTTTCAGGGGAAAATATGGTCATTCAGTGGAATACAGGACTTTCAAGCATTCTTGCTGAAAAAACCAGAGTTGAATAGAAAATTTGACATTCAGATACAAGAAGCAAGAGTAGCATGAAAAGGTAAACAGGGAAAAGAAATCATAAGGAACTTATCAAAGTTGAACTATTTTTTTTTTTGAAGCAATCGGGGTTGAGTGGCTTTTTCGGGGTTGCATGGCCGGTTGTTGTTTCTGGGTGTGGTGCTGGGTGTCTGGGCCCGGATTTGATCCGGGTCGTCCCGGCACTGGAGCCGGTGCTCTTGCTCGCTGAGCCACCTGGCCAAAGTTGAACTAGCTATGGCAGTAAGCAAGATAAAGAAATTAAGGGAATGAACATAGGCAAATAGAAACAAAATTACTGCTTTTTGTAGATGATGAAATCATTTTGCTCAGAAAACACAAGATATTCAACAAAAAAATAGTTGAAATAGTAACTTCACTTAAATAGCAGGCTATAAGATAAATCCAAAGAAATTATCAACCTTTCTGTATATTACCAACAAAAACTCAGCAAGAAGAGTTATTCCATTCAAATTCCATTCAAAATAACAACTGAATATATAAATATCTGGCAGCCTACTTACCAAGATGTATAGAATAATTTCATCATCTACAAAAAGCAGTAATTTTGTTTCTATTTGCCTATGTTCATTCCCTTAATTTCTTTATCTTGCTTACTGCCATAGCTAGTACTTCTAAAAAAATATCAACAGTGGTGACAACAGACATCCTTGTTTTACCTGTAAATTTTTAAATAAAATTACTAATTTTTATATTATTTGAATTGCTAGAAGTATTGAATTTATAATTCCAAAGCACCTATATTTAATTTTAGAACACGTTAGGAAATCTACATTTGAATATGCCTATTAATGTTTAAGAGCATAATTCAAATAAGAAAATAAGGGCAGAATGTAAATAGTAATTGGGGAAGAATTGGGAAACTAAAGTTTCCCTATCTTGCTCTACTCCTTCCTTCCTGTAGGCCAAATTATTCTGAGAAATAACAGTTACTTCTCTGTGTCACAACATCATTTTAAGGTTCATAAAGCATTTAGCTTGCTACTCTGAAATAAGTAGTGCCATTTTACAGATAAATAAACCAAGACTCTAAGAAGTTCAGAGACTTGGTCAAACATAGTAAGTATCAGACCTAGGATTTAAATATCAGTGTCCAGACAAAAACCTGTACTTTTATACTATACCATATTTCCTCTACATAATCAGTCAATAAGAACTTATTGAGTAAGTTCTGTGATGTGCCAAGCACTGCTAAGCTCTGGGAGTAGAAAGAAGAGAATCGTTGCCCTGGAGGAGCCCACAATCTAATGGGAGAAGCAACAAGCAAACAGACATGCACAAATGAAATATATAAAGGATAAATGGGAAATAGCTAAGAGACAGAAGGTACTAAAATTAAAAGGGATTGGAAAAGGTTTCCTGTGGAAGGTAAGATTTTAACTGGGACTTGAAAGAATCCAGGGAAAACAGAAGGAGGAGATGAGGATAGAGGGCATTCCAGGCACAAGGGCAGCAAAAAAAAAAAAAAAATAGAGCTGAAAGAGAGAGTGTCTTATTTGTGGAATAGCTAGGAGACCAGCATAGCTGGCAGCTGGAGCTGGTGTAGAGAGACGGGATGTAAGAAGACTAGAAAGGCAAGAGAGGACTAGGCCTCTGAATGCTGAACAGAAAGGATTTTATACTTGATCCCAGAAGTGATAGGGGATCACTGCATTGAGTGACAAAGTCAGACTAGAACTTCAAGAAAATCATTTTGGTAAGGACAGACTGAAGTAAAACTGCCTTTTCTTAAAACTTTCTTGAGCAGATAAAATAGGTTTCAAAGGGCATCCAGACAGAATGGAGACCACCTCCCCCCAAAAAAAAACCCAACCAAAAATTAGAGGGGATATTAAATGTTACCAAAGCAAATATAATATAGCTCAATTAATTGGAATATTCTGAGAATTAAAGGCTTAGATTAACAGTCTAACAAGAAAAATGTCTTAGTTCAAATCTTTGTGATTGGAAATTTCTCTAAAATATATTAAGACCCTTTTTTCTTATTACTATGCATGATATAATGAACATATTCAATCTTAATGATCTTAGGATCACTAAGAATTTCATAGTTCCCCAATGAGTCATTATTATAAACATCAATGACAATGACAGTTTAGTAATAACAGTAATTCACATATATATGGCACTTTCCATTTTGTAATTCACTTTCCTCACAACTCTGTGAAGCAGTCAAAGCATTATTACTCTTTCTTTACAGATGGTAAACCAAAGGTTAGTGGTCACTCCAAGGTCTTTAAACTAGGTAGAGCTAGGACTCCAAAGGAAGACTCTCAATTCCAAAACTCTTTCTACTGTGTTATGTTGCTTCTCCCAAAATCATGTCCTGAAATAGCATTTATTTAAATCAACAAAGACCTGAAAAAAATTTTTTTTTAATTAACTGAGTTCTGAGTTAAGTTCTGGTTAAGTGAAATTTGTCTGTAGCTTAACAAAATAATAGATGCTACCAAAACTAAAAAGCTTTTTTTTTTAAGCAATCTGGGTTAAGTAACTTGCTCAAGGTTACACGGCCAGTTATTTCTGGATGTGGTGCTGAGTGTCTGAGCCCAGGATTCAATCTCCAGGTCATCCCAACACTGGAGCCAGTGCTCTTACTCACTGAGCCACCTGG
The DNA here is from genome assembly GCF_028583685.1 of Petaurus breviceps papuanus. Taxonomy (NCBI): domain Eukaryota; kingdom Metazoa; phylum Chordata; class Mammalia; order Diprotodontia; family Petauridae; genus Petaurus; species Petaurus breviceps. The sequence goes on from NW_027187285.1 coordinate 3,646,524, forward strand.
CCGCCCCTAAGCAATTGGGGTTAACTAACTTGCTCAAGGTTACACGGCAAGGTGTTTCTGGGTGGGTGCTAAGTGTCTGAGCCCAGGATTCGATCTCCAGGTCATCCTGACACTGGAGCCAGTGCTCTTACTCGCTGTGCTACCTGGCCGCCCCCTAAAAAGCTTTTTTATGGAGAGTTACCAGGGTGTAGGTCTCTGGCCAAGACCACATTCTTCTACAATCCATTTGGCAAGTTTCCCTGACACAGAGATGAAGATTGTTAGTATCTCCACCTCAGTTGGGAGATTATGATAGACTTCTGACTACTGAAAGTAAGTTTTATATTCCATCTTAAATTATCTTTATAAATATTAATATTTAATTATCTTCAATTATATATTAATATACATTATTATACAATGTTATATGTTATGTCACATATATTAGTAATAGATGCATATATTAAACTTGGTGGCATTCACAAAGCTGTTAGTCTACAATTTCCCTTTGTGATTCACTTTTTTGTTACATACATTCTTAAAATCTCCTTACTCTATCTACCTTTTTTCCTTTCAAATGAAAAATGTCTTTTCATTTATCTTTCAACCCAGTATATAAGTGATTCTATATTAGTTATATCACGCACCACAAAACAGAGGTTTTCTATTAATCACTTTTCCCAACTATACCTTTCCAGTTGCTTTATTTTCTCCAACAATACCACATTTAGTCACTAATAAAACAAATATTTTTATAGAAAACAAAAGTTTGTTAATACAGGTTGCCTTAAATTCCTGAACTATTTATATGTTCTCATTTAAAATAAGGCTTTTGTTAAACAAAGTCAATATTTAGTTGAATAGGCACCAGATTTAGAGCATCCCTCAGTTTCTTCCTTTGTCACAAGAGTATATTCAGGCAGAAATGACTCAGGGATCTATGTAGAGGGATCAGCTGGGGATTTGTGTGGGTCAAACTACCTATTAGGAATAGAGAGGATAATTATAAAAGAAAAGCCTAGAGTCAGGGCAACAAATTGAATTTATTTTTAAAATTAAAGAAGATGTAAATTGTGTGCACATTATCTAGCTATAAAACAATAATAGGCCCTAGAAAACTTAGAGGAGACATTTAAAATTTAGTCTTCTCTCATTCTTTCTTCCATTCGTTATTCTAATATGCTCTTTGACCCCCAAAGTAACCTGAAAGTAACCAGGGACCTCCAAGTGCCCAAAGATGTCAAAGCTTGAAAGAAGCACACCACTAAGACCTAGGTTTTTTTGGCATTGGACCAAAAGCTACAAAATTACTTTTCTCTTAAAATCTACCTCCCCAAACTCAATTAACAAATGTTTGTTGGACATATGATATCATCAACTATTAGCATAACATGCTGTAGGTTACTGGAAACAAAAATAACAATGAAACAGTCTCAGTCTTGAAAAGACATTTTTATTTAAAGGTAAGGATGCATGTGTATATATATGTATGAGAGCAGAAGGTAATTTTAAGAAAAGTAGCAGCTATCATGGTCAAGGAAGATTTATTTCACATGAGATAGACTATTGAGCTAAGCTTTGAAAAAAAAAAAAGAGGATTTTAATAGGCAGGTATGAGGGGAGTTCATTCCAGGCATGAGAAATAGCTTTAGTGGGAGAAAACAACATAGTGGGAGACGGTAGGTTAGGGAATAGTAGTACCGTGTTTCCCCAATAATAAGACACTGTCTTATTAAATTTTTTTGGACAGAAAAACACCAGAGGGCTTATTTTCAGGGGAGGGCTTATTTTAATGAACATTGACAGCAATTTTAATAAACAGGTAAATGTGAACAAAAATATGTACCAGCAAGCAAATCACTGGGGAAGAACAGGATGACGCGCTCACTGCTGCAGCTCTGATTGGATGCAGCTCGGAGCGCAGTGTGCGTTTCACCGGGGGGGGGAACAGTGCATACAGAGGGTACCGTAATGTAGCGTGTAGCGCAGGGGATCACCTTCACTACAGTAGCGATCTCAATAGGGCTTATTTTCGGGGGAGGGCTTATTTTTAGAGGAATCTTACACAGTAATGGGAGGGCTTATTTTCGGGATAGGTCTTATTATCGGGGAAACACGGTATGCTTTGGATGGAACAAATAATGGAATCACATGACAAAGTTTGTAAGGAAGATAGGAACCAAACTGTGGATGTCCTTAAATCCCAGGCTAGGGAGTTTATATTTTATCTTTAGAGGTGATAGGTTAGGAGATAAGAAGGTTAGGAGTTGAACATGTGTAATGCCATGCACAGAAGCTTTCCAGAAGAATTGCTACTGTGAACAGCTTTTTTTTTAAGGTTCTGATTACTCAGTATAGTGATCACTCTATTTATTCCATAACAAAAGCAAAACATCCATGGAAAATCAAGGTACAGCATAATTCAAAATACAGCATTCACCATATTACAACTTATCACAGAAAATCACAATATGATATTCACAATATAGTCTCAAAGTAAAATAGTCACTCAAGTTAACTCAATCAGTCACTTATCAGTAGCAATAGTCAAAGTACTCAAAGTACAAATCAGTCACTTATTCAGCAAAGTCTTACTAAGTATCATAACAAAACCCTCCACCCCTTGGTCACTAGTAAACTATAATTCCATGATTACTTAGTACCCAAGGAGAGGTCTTTTCATCTTGACTTGGGGCCTGTTCTCAGATTCCCTGGATCCCCTTCCATGGTCCCAGATTCTACCTGGATTCACCAGACTGTCACCTGGGTTCAATGGCAGACGGCTCCCAGTTCCTTGACCAGCTCTCTGGGCAGGTCCTGCTCCACACTGGCGTTCACAGGGTCTGGTCCATGTCAGCTCCTTCACCATTTCTGCTCCAAGGAATTCAAGGCTCAACCAAGTCGCAAACAAACAAAGTCTCAGCATCCCAGTCATGCTTCAGTCACCTGGGCTCCTGAGCTCCTGGGTCCTTGGCTCCGGGGCTCCGGGCTCCTGGGCTCCTGGCTCCAGCTCCTGGCTCTGGCCTCCTGGATCCAGGCTCTGGGCTCCTGTTCAGAAGAAGCTCCACCACCATAAGTTTTCAGGACTCAGTTCTCCATTCTTCTGTAGCTGTTCTGCCACCAGATCTCAGTCTCAAGGAAATTCTGACTGTGCCTCTCTGGGGCTTTTCTTATATACACAACATTAACTACTTCCTTCCTTCAGTCAACCTCTTTCTGTTAAGTCAGTTAACAGGAGATAGGTGTTCATACCTTCTGTTCCCCCAATCAGAGGCTTGATCAGTTACTAAGTGTTAAGTACCTGCTACTTTTGCCAAACAAAGGGATCTTCAAATACAAAATTACATTACCATTATATGGTAAGACAGATCTTAGGGAAGATTATTCTGACTGTTTTGTGGGAAATAGATTAGAAAGAGGCAAAGTAGGACAGAAAGGTCATTTAGTAGGCTATTAAGGAAAGTGGTGATAAGAACTTGAACTAGAAAGATCTAGATAAAAATGAGATATTGTAGAAATTTTAAAAAAAAGGCCCTGACAACTGATTTGGGAAGGCTGTGGGAGATGGAAAAATCAAGGGTGGAAGACAGAAACATGCATTATTGGTGGGAGAAAGAATTGGTCCAACAATTCTGAAAAAATAACTTGGAATCATTCAAGAAAAATCTCTATTCTTCATATCCTTTGAATGCACTACTTGGAATATAAATTAACAAAAGACAAAAGGAAAGGTTACATACATACCAAAATATTCATAAGAGTACTTTTTGTGATAGCAAAAGGAAAAAAATAGTAGGTGCTCATCACCTGGAGGAATTGTTCAACAAATCGTATGCTACAGAATATTTTTGCACCATAAGGAAGGATGAATATCAGAAATTCAGAAAAACAATCAGAAATTCAGAAAAAAAGATGTATACCAAGTGATACTGATCAAAGAAAACAAAACTAGTATATTCATAATGGCTATAATAATTTAAATGAAAACCACATTAAAAAGAATTCACCTCAGGTAAAATGCAATGATCAAAATTGGTCCTAGGGTATAGATGGTAATTCAGACCTTCCTCTCCTTACTATAGAAGTATAGAGAAAAGAATTACTTCTACAGCTAATGGTAGAGAGAAAAGAGAAGGTACTAAATATAGTACCTATGTTGGTCTTTTTGAAAATGGGTGGAATGGAGGGCAGACACATGCAGGGGTAAAATATTAGGAAATATCTGTGGTGTAAAAAATTACCATCAAATTTTTTCCCCAAAAAAAGTAATGAATGATCCCAAGGTTATGAACCTGGGTAAGAGAATATTGCCCTCCATTGAGAGAAGAAAAATCTGGAGGACCTGAGAATTTAGAAGGGATGAGGGAAAACAAGCACAGGCCTGGAAATGATGAGCTCCAATTTAAACCAGTTTATGATACTGACAGAACAGAGCATCTAGAGAACGCAGTCTAGCAAGAAATGACTGAACATGGCAAATGAAAAAAAAAAAGAAAAGCAAAATAAATTTAATTCAGAAACTGCAATTTAATAAACTCATGCTACTTCACATAATTTTTCTTCTCATTTTATTTGATATTTTCTCCTGAACAAAAGATGATTCAGTTCTTTCTCTAAAAGATCTCCCTAAAATATCCCTTCATTTACTTAAATCACTTAAAAACTAAAGTAATCTCAAAATAACTTTAATTTCACTACACATTTTGAGCCATTTTGTAATTTAAGTTGGACCTATTCCATAACTATTATTGTTATTATTTAATGGGGAAGGAACTAAACACAAGTCTTTTTTTTTCTTCCAAAGTAGTATGTATTTATAGCATTATTATAAATGATTATTTCTCACCATTTCCCAGTTGACTCAAACTTTATTAAATATCCTATTAAACAACAGTATCCATTTAAATAACAAAACAAAGACAAAAATGGTGAGAATACTCTGTTTCAGCTTGGATTAACACAACAACTAAAAAGAATAAGTGTAATCTGAAAGATATAATGTATATCCTGCTCCTGAAGGTTCTCTTATGAATCATTTTGAAAAGTCAAGCTTCATTTCTTCAAGTATTTTCCTTCAGTTTCTCCTACTAGGAATTCATAAACTATTTCCTATTATTAATATTTGTTACACTGCCTAAGCTCATTCAAGAATGATAAGAGTTTTTCTAGTAATATGTCAATTTTGTCATTGGAAAACGATCTCAAATTTAGTACCAAGAGTTAGGGTAGTGTGTGATTCTTAATACATTCAGATCCCTTTTCTGCCCCGCCTCAGTGCAAAGGAAGACTAACTCAGAACTGAGAGCCATTGTGAATTTTTCTCATGAGTTGTTGTGGCCAAAATGTTCCTTAGCAAGAGGCCAACTCCTCCACATTCAGCTAAAATACTCTTTAGAAAGTAGATATGAGAAGCAGCTAGGTGGCACAGTGAATAGAGCCCTGGAGTCAGGGGAACCCGAGTTCAAATCCAGTTTCAGACACTTAACACATTCTAGCTGTGTGACCATGGGCAAGTCACTCAACTCCAATTGCCCTGCTTTCCCCCCTCCAAAAAAAAAAAAAGGCAAAAAAAAAAAGAAAGCAGACATGAACTGTTTCAGAAGTAAACTCCAGCCAAGTGGTTGACAGTTGTACTATAGCCATGTGTGACCAAACAAATTCATTCCCTATTGGACAATCTCCATGTAATGAGCCTCTCCAAGTTAATCTATACAAGTCCTTTAATGACAGTCCTTGCCAAACATATCCTTGAAGTCTTTCCAACATGGTAGAATCTGCTAGTGTGTGCTCCTCAGGCCCCATCCAAGAACTTGGCCACAATGAAGAACCTGATTTTAATAACAAAATCTTTTTGCCAAAGGGCAGCAGAGCTGCCACATTTGGACTTTTATATAACAGTCCAGGATGTACCTATATACGAGAGTGAAAGTGGTACCAAAGAAAACAAGGTTGAGAGAGACAAGTAAACTATATATAGAGGCAATTCACGTTGGAACCAAAAACAATTTTGAAGGCATTGAAGAATCAGTTTTTATGGTATCTCAAAGAGGGGAAAATATGAAGGCATAAAAAGACCCCTAAAAGTGACCAAAAGAATACCAATAATTACTCATTCATATGCCTATTTTCAAATTTACAAAATTTATGAGAATCATCTATATTAAGAACACCTTTGAAAAGGTTTGAGAAGGGAATAGCAAATGATAACTCTACAGAGAATCATACTTTATAGCTTCAACTGACTGAAAAGTATAAAGAATTAAAGATCCCACTGCATATGATAACGACAGCAAAAAACATTTGACTCAGCAGAACAACAAAAACCTTAGAGGTTCTCCTCCCACAAGGAGCCTTCCATTCATATCATGCCCAAATCATACAAGATTCTGTGAAAAGGGCAACAACAGGTATGACTCTGTTTAATGACTTGATTGGCAAATATAACTTAAAACAGGGATACATATGCTTGGCAACAGTGTCTGCTATTGTCATGAAAAAATCCAGTCCAGAGTCCAAAAGGAAAAGGTGTTCTTTATAGATGGTGTGGCCCTTCAGGCATCCCTATTTATAGATGATACTGTGCTCACTGCATCATTTTTTGTCTTTGTATTTTCAGGATCTAGCACAGTGCCTAGCACATAATGGGCACTTAATAAATTATTGTTGAATGAATCAAGTCTTGGGACATTACTGTCTCCTAAATTAGATTCATAGTCACTCAAGAGTTTAATTTAACTATCCACAAAGGAAAAACTAAGCAGAAAAATAAAAACAATGAAAAATAACAAGTCAGCATCTATATAGCATTTAAATGTTTGCAAGGTGGTTTGCATATATTATCTCATTTGATCCTCATAAACAACCCTGGAAGGTAGGTGATGTTGTTATTATCCCCACTTTGCAGATGAGGAAATTAAAGCAGACAGAGGCTAAATGACTTGCACAGAGTCACACCACTAGTAACTGTCTGAAGCAGGAGTTCAATGAAGGTCTTCCTCACTCTAGGTCCAAGATATTATCCACTCTGCCAACTAACTGTCACCTAGAATGTTTGTTATCCAAACTATCACATGCAGTTAAACTGACAATCCATAGAACAAATCTAGGAAAAAACACTGCAAATGAACAATGAGCTGGACCTAGAGCTGAACAGAAGGGAGAAAGTTAAATTTCTTTAGGGCAACTGCACAATTCTTTTTTTTTTTTAAAGCAATTGGGGTTGAGTAACTTGCTCAAGGTTACAAAGCCAGGTGTTTCTGTGTGGGTGCTAAGTGTCTGAGCCCAAATTCAATCCCAGGTCATCCTGACTCTGGGGCCGGTGCTCTTACTCGCTAAGCCACCTGGCTGCCCCTGCACAATTCTTTTAATGCACCAATATTTCTCTCTCAAAAAAAGTCCTATCTTTTTTTAAACAATATTCTTCTTGTAAGGTTGTATGAATACAAGTCGTGAAATAGTATATGGCAATCTCTGAAGAACTAAAATTGAAGGCCTTACAAAGGGCAATGGTGAAGCTCATAGTAGATATTAAAAGGTGCAACACAATGCAAATCAGAAATTACACAGTAGTAGTTATTTTAGGCTGTTATGAGAAAATGTATGACTGGAAAAAAGATGGGTCAGTAGTAACTAATGGTCAGCTTGTATACTCCATTAATACAATGTCAAAGGACAAAAGGATGGCCCTCAACATGTTGAGTGGAGCTCATATGGCAAATATATCATTATTATTAATAATAATAATTAGCTAGCATGTTTATAGGACACAGACAAAAGTAACACAGAATGGACAAGCAAGAGTGAGCTGCAACCTGTAGCAGGTTGAGAGAGTAGTCTCATCAATGAGATACTGAAGAGTTGAAATACAGGCATGAGCTCCTACCAAACAAGCAAACATTTAAAATGTATTTGCTATGTACAATAGAGTTATTGAGGATACAAGTATAAAAATTATACAGTCCCTGATCTCAAGGAGGTTATGGTCTACTAAGGGAATACAAAATGTTCACAGATAAGTAATAGAAGGCACACAAAATAAAAGACACAGTGATTTGGATAGGAGCTGAGCAAGCACTAGCAATTGAGGAATAGAGAAAAGCATCAAAGACAGCATTTGAAGGGAATTATTGGTCCATATAGGGGAACGGGGACATTTCACTTTGGGAGAGACCCTGTGCAATGGCATAGAGGCAGAAGAGGAAATGTCATGTTTGCAAAACAAGATTCAGTTTTTTCTGGGCTGTGGAGCTCAAGAAAGGAAGTTATGTATAATCACAAATCAAAATGCAAAGACTAGAACCAGACTATAAAGTTAAATGCAAAAGAGAATCCCTAAAGTTTCAAGACAGAGGGGTAGTCAGACCTGGGCTTTAGGAATATTGATTAAACAGTCATGTGACAGATGGATAGGAGAGAGGAAAGATTGGATTCAGGGTGACTAATTAGAAGGCTATAACAACAGCCAAGCAAGGAGCCCTGGGGCCAGAGCCACAACTGATTACTTACTCCCTTCTCTGAAAATATCCTTGTTGCTCTCCTTCATGCAACAGCTTTACCTTATTGTCTATGTTGAGTTAATATCTATCTCTTAAAGCCCAATTCAAATAGAACTTCTTTTGTGAAACCTTCCTCTACCTCTCCAGTTAGTAACAATTTTTTTGTCCTTGTGACTTAACAAAGCACTTTGTTTTGTGTTTCTCTAATGTAGTTATCAAGCATTTTATGTCAGTTATTTGGGCAGGTGTTAAATTTCATGAAGGCAGAGACTGTCTTATCTAATCCTTTGCATCTCCCTAATGTCTACCTAGGCGCTCTGTACACAAGATGTATGTTGAAAAATATTTGTTGAATTGAAACTGTCAAGGCAAGTAGAAAGTTAATTTTAAAGATTCTATTGACTTAAAAATGAAAAATTCACTATGCAAGTGGAAAAAGAAAACTAGTCAGTCCATATATATGCTGCTATATCCCTAACCAAATACTTCTCAACTTCTGTCATACCCCAACCATTCTGTACGAAAACCCAGTGAGAAGCTTCAAAAAATAAACTAGAACTGACGAAGCAAATGATTGGTGTCTACTGGACCCATAATTCTTAAGCCCCAAATCAAAATTTTGAAATGAAAAGGAATTACATCATTTTCTTTCTCTGTATCTTTCATCACACAAACACAACTATATTCTTTCAAAATTGTCTTCTTCCTTAAACATCAAGTAATTGCTTATATTTTAAAAGTTTAAGATACAATTAATCTTGCCACTGATAGCTATGCAACAGCAGTTCTTTTTTAAATAAAACTGCTTAATGATGGACACTGAGGTTGCAGAAGATAAGGACCCATTCATATAAAATTCAGAGTAAAATATCAGGGAGGAAAAATAGAAGGTGAAAGTCTTTTGTAATTTGATCAATAGAACACCAATTTCATTCTAAAGTACCAACCAGTCCTCTATCATAATTTACACAATATTAGCAAAAATATTTGTACACAGGAAATATTTGTAACTGTGGGTAACACTATACTTCCTCTTCAGTTACTAAAAAATCAATTCCTTAAATTGTAAAAACAAAACTAACACAATCACTAAGTGACATGTGCTGCTTTCCAAAGATAATCCAAGTAAAATTGGAAGTATAAAACAAGATTCAAATGCTGAAAACAAAACTTAAAATAAGCTCTTAAATAAATACTACTTACATAACACCTTGTAGAACTTTCTGGGGATCAGGGTCAAATAGCCTGTCAACATAGTGGCGACTGCTAGCTGTCACTTCCTAGAAAGTAGAGGAAAAATGATAACTGAAGTCATGCAAATGACAAGTTCACAAAATTACCCATAATGCTAAATATCTGACAAGATAGCGGCATTAATATTCAGAAAATAAGTCTGCTCCAACTAACATCTAATTCCAATGTATCTTCTTGATGTGTGACCCCAGATTTTTAAAGGCTAGGTAATAATCAAAGCTCAAGCTCCAATAGGCCCTACACCAAACTAGAAAAGCTTTAAGTATTTTGAGAGGCTCATGACCATATTGTTGGTCACTGACAGTTTTAAGAGGTTCCAGCATTTCATTTTCCTATGTAGGGTGTTCAGGGCTTGTATCTCACAGCAGGAGAGAGTATACTTATGATTAAATGATGGCTCATTTGAAGACTTTCAGTATATAATGATCTTCTCTCAAGTATATCAAAATAATGAAACAGAAAGTAATTTAGATAATCCTGACTAAAAGAACAAAATTTTCTTTAAAAAAACTTTTATTATTTCTATTATAATTAGTATAATTTTACTATAAATGTATTTTATTGTTTTCTAAAAAAAACTTATTTTATTATTTCAAAAATAAGATGAAATTATAACTCATTGATAGCTCAGACATAATAGGATATTTGGGGAAATGAAAATAGCAAATTAAGGATTAAATAACAGGGGAGGCTAGGTGCACAGTGAGTAAAGCCTCAGCTCCGGAGTCAGCCGAGGACCTGAGTTGGGTTCTGGCCTCAGACACTTAACACACACAAAAAAACTAGCCAGCAAGTTACTTAACCCCAACTGCCCTCCAAAAAAAAGGCAAAAAAAAAAAAAAAGAATTAAATAACATTATAAAATGAGGAATTCTCATTATAGAGATAAGGAAATTTTACAAAAACTTTTACTGTGCCCCAAGCAGGGTAATCAGTCAATAGTTGTGTAAACAAATGACTTTCTCACTAAACAAAGAAAATGGGAACAGACTTAATAGTAAAACCTGCTGCAGTTAACCTGTTTAAAATGGATTGTCAATTGTTATAGTATTTCATTTAAGTATGTATGAATTCCTACATTCCATGGAAAAGTCAAAACCTCTCTGAATCAATTTTTTCTTCTGTAAAATGGGGATAATAATATATGTAACCTATATCCACAGGGCTGTTGTGAGACTCAAATATGACCTCCAAGTGAAGTGCATTTTGAACTCCAGAGTACTGCATAAGGAAAGGGCTTTTAAAAAATTATAGTTACAAGGTATATTATAAGTTAAAGGGAAGAATAAGAAAAATTAAATGTTTGGGTATTAGTCTAACATTGGACACATGAGACTTAAATAAGAAGAGAAACATATAACTTTAATGGTAGAATCAACAGAAATAGCAAAAGTTCTTTGCTAGGAAGAGTAAATTGAATAAGAACAACACTATTCTAGAAGTTTACAGACTTAAAATACTAGCAGCTAAAATTCCAGTAGAACATTTTATGTAAACAAATAAAATGAGAGTAAAATGTATATGGAAAAATTAGTGAGCAAAAATATCAAGAGTACTTTAGGGAATAGGTTTGTTTGTTTTTTTTAAAGAGCAAATCGGTGGGGAAGAAACTTCCATATTCAGAAATATTTTTACTATTATTTTATATGTTTATAAAATTAAATTATTAAAATTAAAATGTAATCTAGAAAATTAAATAATTACTTAATTTTTAAAAGAACAGAAAGAGACCACTGAAGCATATTAGAGATATTAGAAATTTCTTACTCTTTCTTATGTTTTTGCTATATGGATTTATGCTATAAAAGCTGATAACATTACATAACAGAGAAAGGAATTTCAATAAATGCTACTGGGCAAATCAGATAACAATAGGAAGAAAAACAAACTTACTTAGATCCATACCCCACACAATAACCTCTAGATAAACAGATGAATTAAGTAGTTTTATTTTTTTTGCACTTATAAAACCAGAAGAAAAAAGGGCAATATACTTGGCCTAAATTCTGAGTAGGAAAATACTGTGCTAGACTGCATTTGGTAAACTACACAGTTCTTTCAATGGTCCTATACTTATATATAGGGTTTCTTTCTTGTCACAAAAGCCCATCTTGTTAATACCATTATTCTGATGCTCCTAGTCATGGCACTAAAATTACAAAGATCTTTAAGGACAAAGCAAAGATTTCTGTTTCCAATAATCATTAGGATTTCAAGAGGTTAGACAGATCCCAGCTCTACCACTTACTATCTGCATGACATTGGGTAAGTTACTTCACCTCTCCTGGACTCAGTTTCCTTATTTCAAACACTAAGTCCAAAACAGAAACTCATTATCTTTCCTCAAACTCATTCACCGAACCCCCCAATTTGCCTATTCTTTTCCCTAACACATACTTCATTTGCATTGCAAATTTGGTGTCCTCCTGGATTCATCCCTCTCATTCACTCACCATATCCAGTTTTCAAATCTTCTCATTTCTGTCTCTATATCTCTCCTCAACTTGCCCCCTTCTTTCCACTCAGGGCTACTTCTTGCCTGGATTAGTCTCCTAATTTATCTCTCTGATTCAAGTCTTTTTCCTCTTTAATCAATATTCCATACACCTGCCAGAGTGATTTTAAGTCTGACCATGTCACAACCCTGGGTAGCTCTAATGGCACAATGGATAGAGTTCAGGACTTGAAGTCAGAAAAACTCATCTTCCTGAGTTCATTTTTTTTCTTTTGCTTTTTGGAGGGCAATTGGGTTTAAGTAACTTGCCCAAGGTCACACGGCTAGGTTTTTTGTTTGTGTGTGTTAACTGTCTGAGGCTGCATCCAAACTCAGGTCCTCCTGACTCCAGGGCCAGCACTCTACTCACTGTGCTACCTCGCAGCCCGGATCTTCCTGAGTTCAAATAGAGCCTTGGACACTTAAGTAAATGTGTGACCCAAGGCAAATCACTTAATCCTGTTTGCCTCAGTTTCCTCATCTGTAAAAATGAGCTGGAGAAGATGGCAACCAATGCCAAGGTGAGGAGACAGGAGATGTCAGGTTGCATGTGAAGAGGGTCAAGAAAGTCAATCTGGCTATTTAGAGTGTGTGAAAGTAGTGTATAATACGGCTGTAAATTGGATTCAGATTATGAAGAGCTTCCAGTGACTGAGGAATTTCTATCTGATCCTAGAGTGAATAGCCATCAGAGGTTTTTGAGGAGGGTTGTGACATTTTGCTGTTGTTCAGTCTTGTCAGACCCTTCATGACCCCTTTTGGGGTTTTCTTGGCAAAGATACTGGAGTTGTTTGCTGCTTCCTCTCCCATCTATGCTCAAAGTTTAATCCCTACTTACTTATGCCTCATAGCACTTAATGGTTTCTTTTGAGAGACAGCTTAAATATGTGAAACCTTTCCTGAATATCACAGTTGCTAGTGCCACCCTTCAAAAAATTAACTTGTATTTATTGTTTCATACTGATACACAGGATTTAAACAGGTGGAAATGAAATGGGAGAGCATTTTGGGCTGGGGGGATACCCAGGGCAAAAGCACAGACACAGGAGATGGTGTGGCAGAGTATGGGGGAAAGTGTAGCCCAATACTAGTATGTGTATATACTAGCATATATACATATGTGTGTGTGTGTGTGTAGTGTATATGTATATATTCTGTTGTATACGTTTTATATATGTGTATATAAATACACTATATATACATGCTTACTATGTAAGAAAAGTATAGGAAGACTAGAAAGGTTGGAAGGGCTTAGGTTGTGAATGTTGTATAGGTCATCTCCTCTGTGAGACTGTAAATTCCCTAAGCGAAGGGAATATTTAATTTTTTAGTCTTTGTAATTCCTGACTACAGTGCTAGATAAAAAGTGCTTAGTAAATGCTTGATGATTCTACATATGGGAACTTTACCTTTTTCACCTTCTTGGGGGATATGCCTAGAGTGGTAATGTTGGGTCAGGGCATGTATAGTTCACTGACTTTTTTAATACAATGTTCAAAATGATTGAGCCAATTTATAGTTCCACCTATCATTGGAAAAAGCTTTAGAGGACATCTAATCCCAACCTCCCATCCAATTCAAAAATCTCTTCTGTCCTGTGTATACAGCCATATAGCAATCATCAAAATAAGTGGAGAGCCCTGTACTATTGCTATAGATTTATTTTTGCCCCAATAGGCAGATGTTCTGTTAGAAAGGTTTCTCATTGTAATTAAAATAACCCACATTATGTTGCAATCAAACATGTAGAATTCTCTATCTTATTTGTATCCTAACTGCAGTTCTCTAGAATCCTTAGATTAACAGCAGACACCCTCCCCCAGATTAACCCCTCTTTTTCACTGTCACTTTGACGCTTCTCCAAGATAATAATTAACTGTATTATCAGCTTGCAACTCTCACTCCTTAAATTCCAATGTATGTCCTGACTGTCTCATTTTTGTTCTTAGTAAGATTAGAGCTGTCTTGATCCATAATACCAGGAAGTTACACTCTGAAATCACCATTTATTTCTGTTTTTTTTCCTTTAAAAGAAAAAGAAATTAGGGGGTAGAAAGAGGGTCTAATCAATTTCTAATGTGGATAAAAGATAACAAGAATCAAGAGTTTTAATACTATAATCAAGAAGACACCTCAGAAGTCATGAAGTACAACCTCTCATTCCAAAATTCTCTAGAACAGAGGTCTCAAAACTTATTTATAAATCATATACGTATAGTATTGTACTAAAATATAAACTGTACAAAAAATACAAATTTTAAGAGGACAAGATAAAGATGAAATAATATTTGATCCTATAGTCAAAAGAGAACTCTTGGAGTTTACATAGTAAGAGTAACATGATCATATCTGTATCTTAGGAAGATCACTGGCAGCTACAGAGAAGATGAATTGGGGAGAGGAGTTAAATTAGGCAAAGAAACCATTAGGAAGCCATGTCCAGTCATCTTGTGATGAGGGCCTGAAGTAGGGGGGTAGCTCTATGAGTAGAAAGACAAAGACCAATGTGAGATGCAACGGTAAAACCAACAACCCTGGCAATTGATAGATAGGTGGGATGGGAAGGGAGAAACTGAAGTTGACATTGAGGCTATGCAAACCTAGATAACTGGAAGGATGGTGGTGACTTCAAGAAAAATAGGTTACTTTGTAAGATGGATGGATTGTGTGGGGGGAGAAGAGGGGAAGATAATGTAAGGATAGCTCTGATCTAGATCATAATCCATCCATTCTTGCTCATGCTGTCTGATTCGCTGTGCCACCCCAAATGAAGAGGTGAGGGCTCTCACTGCCCTCAAGTGAGAGGTAGCTTTCCAACAGGCTCCTGCCATTGTCCCTAAATGATCTAGGGGGAAGGGTAGAATTTGGCCAATGACACCTGCACAAGTGCTGTAGATAGCTGAGTAGTGGTTAGTTTAGGTTATAACTGCCCTAAGGATCTGACACCTGATTCAGAAAGAAAGCTGACAGGTTGAACAGTAGAGGGGAGGAATAGAATGGTGAAGTGTTGGGGAACAAGGGTAGGGTTATGTTGGAGATAAGTCTTATGACTGACCATTAAAGTAGGTGTGAACTGTCTTCCCTTGAATTGATAGCAATCAACCCTTGGAATCAGGTCACAGGCCCACAGGAGTAACCCCATGATCCTACTTCAGAGAATACTGCAATGGAATACTCCTGGCAAGATCTTCCTTCAGCCTGAACTCTTTCAGTGACCAGGAAGAACTCAGTACTTTGCTTAGTAACCCATCTCATTTTTGGATTAGCTCTGGCAAGTGGGAAAGTTTTTCACATTTAGAGGCACTTAGGCAGCACAGGGGATAATGTTGAGGCTGGAGTCAGAAAGACCTGAATTCAAATCCAGCCCCAGAAACTTTTAGTTGTGTGACCCTAGACAAACATTTAGCTTCTGCCTGCCTCAGTTTCCTCAACTATAAAATGGAAATAATAACAGCATCTACCTTATAGGGTTGTTTTGAAGATCAATTATAAATTATAAATTATAATTATAAATTATAAATGATAATTATAAAGCACTTGGCATAGTGTCTGGTACGTAGTAGGCATTACATAAATGCTTATTCATGCCCCCTACCCCCAAATTATAAAGCTGAAATTTCCACCCACTGATCTCGTTTCTGCATTGTAGAGAAACAAAGAATTAAGACATCTTCCAGCCAACTGCACTTATTAAATTTGAGAAAGTCATTCTGTTACTCCTAGGTTTCCTCTTTTTCCCCTACCAGGAAGATATCACATTTAAGCTTCTTGCCTTCCCTTCCCCTCCCCCCCAATATACTTTTAACACTGCTAGTTAATATTTATTAAAACTCATTATTCATTAAAACTCAAGTTGTTATTTATCACACTACACTATAAAACTATAACTAAAGCCTAATCATACTAAGAGTATTTTCAGGGAATGTGACAATTCCCATTGGATGCCACTTTGCATGTGTATGAAATATGCATAATCAAATAAAACAAATCCACACACCAGTCATATCCAACAACATATGCCTCATTCTGCACCAGGGTTCATATTAATGTTTTATTAACAGTACTCAAGAATCATGGTTGGTCATTGCAGTGATCGGAGTGATTAAACCTTCTAGTTGTTTTTCTGTGCAGTGTTGTTATTTTATAAACTTTTCTCCTAATTCTACCCACTTCAATCTGCACCAATTCATAAGTCTTCCCAAATTTGTCTGAAACCATCTCTTTTGTTATTTCTTATGATGTAATAATATTCCATTACTTTCACATACCATTACTTTCACATACCATCACTTGTTCAGTCATTCTCCAATTGATTGGAAACCTCCTTAGTTTCCAGTTCTTTGCCACTAGAAAAAGAGGGTAGCCATAATCTTTCAAAGAACAAATTTAAGACAGCTTTTGGAAGCCAGACTTTAAGGTACTTCAAAGTCTTAAGTCACTCTTTCTCATACAAAAAAGCTTTAGAATTCCATGGAAAAATAAACCTTTATTTCAAAAATACTTCAAGTCTGAAAATAAAAACTACCATGTTGTAGACACCTCATCAGCTTTCAAGCACCAATAGTAACTTTCCGATTCCAAAGACTAAGAATAGAGAGTAATTTAAGCACACTCAGGCACAGGAAACTTCTGACCTGCTTCATTTCCTCCCTGGGCCAGTTTGCCTCTCCTTAGGCAACAGGTGCTCCCTCCTGCCCCTCACCCCAATTTGAACACCTGACTGGTATAATCCACTGCAGCCCAGAACGTCTGAGTTGAAGAGACCCACTAAGCTTTAGCCTCTTCAGTAGTGGGGATTACAAGCATTGTGTGTAGACATGCCAGAAGCAGGGGTTGAATGTTACCTAAATTTTGTATTTTTTCCTTAGCCCAGCACTCTACAATTAAATTCAATAAGCATTTAAGTAGATGTACCTACTAGATGTAAGCATTGCTTAATGTTTGATGTTTGATAAATAAGTCTATGCACCTAAAGAAGGAGGAAGACCCAGAATAAAGTCTATGGGAGCGATGGTTCATGGCTGGGTAACCGGTTGTGTAATCCTCTAGTGTCTGCTGGCATGGACACAAACATCATATGAGCTATGAATAATCAGGTCTTTCCACACCTGGTGCCACCTCAAACCATCAACTCAGATGAGGATGTAAAAGCTTTTAATTTATTTCATTTTTGTTTATTTTTAATAGCTCACAGTTATATTTCATTTGATTTTCAAAATAACCCCATGAAGTAGATAGATAACATTATAATCTCCATTTTACAAATAAATTGAGGTTTCATTGTGATCAAGTAATTTTCTTATAGTCAGAAATTTGGCAGATCTTTACCATGAAACCACATCTCTCTGACCCCCACGTCCAGTGTTTTCTTCACCATAAGATGCTGCATCTCTTGCAAATAGTCCCAAATTTCTGGAGGGCAAGGTATCATGACATAAGCATAGGATGTGAGCTCGGGTGCTCCTGGTTAGGACAAAAAGATAAATGTGCAGGCATCCACTCAAGAGTGATCTGAAGTCAATGAAATATTTGACAAAATGGCTTTAACCATATCTTATTTAGCTTTGGATCTCTTGTGTCTAGCACAGTACTCTGTACATAGCAGATGCTTAATAAAGTTTGTTGAATTAAATTTATCTGATTCTGAATAAAAGGGTCCCATTGTTCCTCCTAGATCACAGATAAAAATTCAAACTAGAGCTATGTGGTGGTGAAGGGGTCCTACTTCTCTTCAATAAGGAATAGAGTACTATTATGCCTATTTACTGGTTCTGTGGTTTTACTCATCAGCAATGCTAGTCATCTGGAATGACAGTACCAAGCCCAGTAAGGTAACACATTTTTTGGTAACATTCAGAGTTTGGGTTGCCATCTATGTTCTCTCATCTAGAGTGAACAGGAACTGGGCAAATAATTCCTACAGCTGTCAGGCTCTGGGGTAATAGGAAAGTCATGGCTATAGGTCAGAACCAGGTATGGTAAACCAAGGGGAAGTATGCCCCCAACAAATGGTCCTTCTGGAAGCTGAGATGCCCCTTAGTTTGAAATACTAGTTGATTAATCCAAGAAAAGTTCTTTAGTATATCAATTTAGGCTAACTCATCTTGAATGGGGTCTGGGATTGGGTAATGAGGAGGTGTCATTCCAGTTGAGGATTCAACTGTTAAGTTAGCATAGTACAGAGGTTCCCAACCATGGGGCCAGGAGGTTTCAATAGTAGGCTTGGGTACAACTGGGGGATATTGAATAAAAATAAGAGGGTGGTGGAAGCATAAAGAAGGGAAGAGAAGAAAATTTTGAAAAACCATTCATGCATGTTTCATCTGTTGTGTAACAGATAAGTCCTAGTGATTATATTATTTTCCTAATAAACACATAAAAAGCAAGTTATAACTGATTGGTGGGCAAGTCTGTTGACAGGTCTTAACAAGTAAATGTTGGCAGGAGGGAAGTCCAGCATGCATTGTGTAATAACTTATAATATGATACTACATAGTTACATGACACAATATTACATCATCAACATTTCAATGCAGGAAAAACCCCACAAATCTACAATATATTATTACATTTAATATATACCATTTAAAAACATACACGTTATACTTTTTTGAAATGACTCAAATTTGAAAAAAAAAAACATCAAAGGGTTAAAGAAAGCAGATTTCCAGGTGGGCACTGAGTATTTTTTTTAAAGGAGATGGTAGGTCAAATAAGTTTGGGAACCTCTGGTCTAGAATGAGACTTTCCTGCCATCTGAATTGACTGATGTTTACAGCAATCAGGTTCTTTTAATCATTCAATACCAAGGATTGAGTTTAAGTATAAGGAATATTGCCTTTGCTGATAACAACTGATATTTAAATAGCAATTTAAAGTTTACCAAAGTGCTTTACATATATTATTTCATTTGTTCAACATTCTGAAATCTTTCAAAGTTGTGAGGTAGGTACTCCAAGTATTATTCAATCAACAAGTATTTATTAAGAGTCTACTATGTGCCAGGGACAGTGTCATGCACAAAGAATGAAAAAAATCCCTACTTGCCATAGCTCATATTCTAATAAGAAAAACAACTACATATAAAAAATACACAACATAAATATCCAGTTAATAAATAAAAAAATATATAAAATAGTTAAATACTTTGGTGGGAGGGAGAAGAGAATAAGCATTTATTAAGCACCTACTGTGTGCCAGGTACTATGCTAAGTGCTTTACAAAACTATTCATTTGAGAGTGCACTAGCAATTAGGGAGAATCAGATAAAGTTTGAATGTAGAGTGATGATGGTGTCCCCCATTCCAGGCATATGGGACAGCCAGTGTAAGGGGAAGGAAAAGAAAGATAGGACATTATGTGTGAGGAACAGAATAGGGGCAGACTGGCTGGATCAGTAAAGGCTGGGGGACAGAGGTGACATTCAATGAGGCAAAAAAGATTAGGGCTAGGTTCTACAGGGTTTCAAAAAAAAGGAGCTTTTATTTTAGAGGCAATCAGAAGCCACTGGATTTGGCTGAGTTGGGTAGTCACATGGTCAAATAAATGCTTAAGGAAAATTACTCTGGCTGCAATCTGTAGGATAGAATGGGTTGGGGAAAGACAAAGCAAGGAGACCAATTAGGAGGCAGTTGGAGTAATCTAGATGAGAGGTGATGAGGGACTGAATTAAGAGTGTAGGTCTGTAATTAGAGAGGAGGGATTGGTTGCAAGAAGTTGTGTTAAAGAATTAAGAGTGTAGGTCTGCAATTAGAGAGGAGGGATTGGTTGCAATAAGCTGTGTTAAAGATTTGGAGACTGAACAACTGAGATGAAGGAGAGTAAGGAATGCAAGTATAATGCCAAGGTTATAAACCTGGCATTTACAATGGGTGGTACTTTCAATAGAAACAGGAAATATGGAAAAGGAGAGACAGAAAGATAATGAACTGAATTTTAGATAAATTATGTTGAAGAGATTTCTAGGACATTCAGTTTTGAAATATTCAATAGGTAAAATGGTGGGCAGTCAAAATCATAGGAGAATATACCATGTAAAAAAGTAAATACTAACAATAAAAACAAAGTGATACTAAATAATTCAAGAGGGGAAGAACTAATAAATCCCTCAATTTTTAAAACTCCATGAGTTTCATTCTCAACTTTTAACATTCCTACCTTTGTCACTCAAAAGATACTGAATCCTTATGGCCTCTGAACTGCCACCAAGCCTCATCTCTTTTTCTTAACCTTCCAAGTCTTACAATGAACATTAAAAATTCATTT
Source organism: Petaurus breviceps papuanus (assembly GCF_028583685.1). Taxonomy (NCBI): domain Eukaryota; kingdom Metazoa; phylum Chordata; class Mammalia; order Diprotodontia; family Petauridae; genus Petaurus; species Petaurus breviceps. The sequence goes on from NW_027187285.1 coordinate 3,667,011, forward strand.
CCTAATTCCAATTTACTTCAGAATACTCTTCAATTTTGTTACTAGTGAGCTCAAGATAGAAAAGCTACTTCTCCCCAGTAGCTGTAGAGGGGGGGCAAAGATTCTACATTTCTAGTTTGATGGATCAAGAACAAATTTCTTGGCCTAGTATTTAAGTTCCTCCACGATCCAATTTCACCTTATTTGTTAATCTTATGACTTATACAGCATGACTTCTTCCCTCTAATCAAGCCAGCCCTCTAGTCATATCATATTCATTTTTAATATTTTATTTTTATTATGAACTTAAATATCAACAAGTACGAACAATCAATGAACAAAGAACACAAATATATGCGACTGAATTAATCCAGTTTTTTAAATTGTATATTAAATTTAAAAGTATATTAACAAAACTGTTCAGCCTATACACCTTTCTAAACTTCTACTCTTATGTGCATTTCTTTTTTTTTCCTGGAGGAGGGAAGGCAGGGCAATTGGGGTTAAGTGACTTGCCCAAGGTCACACAGAGTATGTCAAGTGTCTGAGGCCAGATTTGAATTCAGGTCTTCCTGACTCCAGGGCCAGTGCTCTATTCACTGGGCCACCTAGCTGCCCCTTATGTGTATTTCTTAATGTTTCATTGGCATTTTTAATTTTCTTCTTTTTTTTGTATCACTATCACTACGCATCATTTCTCCTCCCTAGCCCAAAGCAGCCTTCCTATAACAAATATAGTCAAGCAAAATAAATTCACACATTGACCTTATCTGAAAATGTGCCTCATGTTGCACTTTTAGTTCACACTTTAGAGGCACATAAAAGTAAAAATCAGTGTATAACCATATTTAGTTATTTCTTTTTAAAGAGTTAAAATGTTGAACTCAATTTTAAAATTAAGTAAAGAAAATACAAAACTATTTTTAACTGCATTCCACACTATGGTTAAAGTAACAAGAAAGAGGCAGCTGAAAAGGAAAACAAAGAAAAGAGAAAGGAGAAGTAGAAAAGAAATAGATAGGAAAGAGAAAAAAAATGGAAAAGCGGTAACAGCACAACAGTGAGGGACAAAAGGCTTTTAAAGTAAAGATGTTTTGAACATAAACCACCCTGCCAAGAATATCAGGGAATTTTTTTTTAATGAAGAAAGAGGACCTCACAATAATCATCAAAAGTACTTAGTGCTTGTTAAAAAATATTTAAGTTGATCAATGGAAGAGATACAGATACAACTGAAACCCAGATACAATTGAACACAGTAGCATAGCATTTGATGAACCCAAGGACTGGGGTAAGGACTGTCAAGAAAACTGTTAGGCAATCTGGCAGAAATTAGGTTTAGAGAAAAACAATTTATGCCACATACCATACTAACCTCCAAATAAATAATCTACATATAAAAGGTTGTATCAAACAAATGAGAAGAAAAAGGAAGAAGATATCTATCTGCTATGGATAAGGGTTCAGAAGTTCTTGACCTAACAAGAGGCAGAAATAATCACAAGAGGAAAAAAATGAACAATTCTGATTACATAAAATTGAAAAGCTTTTGCAAAAACAAATGAATGAATGAATAAATGAGGTTACAATAAAAAAGAAATAGTTAACTAAGAATTTAAAATATTTACAGGAAATTTCTCTGATAAGAGTCAGTTATCCATGACATATAAGGAATTGATACAAATACTTAAGAACAAAAGTCATTCTCCAATATATAAATGATCAGATAATATCAAAAGACAATTCTCAAAAAGAAAGGCAAGCTATCAACAACCATATGAAAAATGTTCCAAATTAATATGAAATCTAATTTAAACACCTCAGTGGATGTGAAATCAAATCATCAAAAAGGATGGAAAATTACTATTGTTGGTTAAAGCTATATAGGAGGTTAACGTTACTAATGCATTCTTTTTTTTTTTTTATTTTTAAGCAATTGGGGTTAAGTAACTTGCTCAAGGTTACACGGCCAGTTATTTCTGGGTGTGGTGCTGAGTATCTGAGCCCGGATTTGATCCAGGTCATCCCGACACTGGAGCCGGTGCTCTTACTCGCTGAGCCACCTGGCCGCCCCTACTAATGCATTCTTGCTGGGGATCTGAGTTGGTTCCAACATTCTGAAAAGCAATTAAAGGCTAAATCTCAAAAGTCACTCTTTGAACCTGCAGATACCACTCTGGTCATAGACCCCTCCCCCCCCCAAAGAGATCAAAGAGGAAAAAACAGCACTTTTTGTTGCAGGGAAGAATTGGAAACAAAGGTGATACATCAGTTGGGGAATGGCTGTATTATGGTATATGAATGCAATAGAATATTCTTCTGCCATTAAAAAAAAATTACGAGTATGATGGACTCAGAGAAACGCAGGAAGATTTGTGTGAATTAATACATAGTGAAGCAAATAGAACCAGGAAAACATTTTATACAACACTGTAGAGGAAAACAGCTTTGAAAGATTTAAGGACTCTGATCAATGCAATGTCTACTCACAAACCCAGAAACCTAATAAATAATAACAATAACAAACAATTACAAAATGCTTACTATGTGCCACGCATCGTGCTAAGAAGTTTACAATTACTATCTTATTTGATCCTTCCATCAACTCTAGGAGGTCAGTGCTATAATGTTCCCTATTTTACAGATGAGGAAACTTAGGTAGAGGTTAAGTGACTTTTCCAGTGTCACACAGCCACTAAGTATCTGAGGCCACATTTGAACTCAGGTCTTCCTGACTTGACAGACCCAGCACTCAATCCACTTAACCACCTACCTGAAGAACCATGCTTCCCACCTCTTGCTAAAGAGATTATGGAATACAGGTGCAGAAAAAGATGCCTTTTCAGACACAGTCAATGTGTAGGAAATTAAAGTTGTTTTACTTAACTATGCTTATTTACAAGAAGGCTTTATTTTATTCACTGGGAAGAAAGAGTAGGAAAAGAAGTGGGTAGATGGTGATAGTGAAGTCAAAATCAATCAATCAAGAAGTATCTATTATGACAGGCCCTGTGCTAGATGTTGGGGATAAAGTACAAAGTACAGATGAAACAATCCTGACTTTTGATGAGCTTACATTTCAATAGAAGAGAAAACAAGTACATATAAAAATACACATACGACAAAAAATATAAAACTAATAAGATAGAAAAGAACATCCTGACTGAGGGAACAATCTGTTGAAGGAAATGGGATAGAATGGGATGGCTTGGACAAGCAGAACAGACTTGGTAAAGACAAAATGCTATTTCATCATATGAGACAGGAGTGAAGGAAAACAAAGTGGCAGAAAACACTTGAGAGAAGATGAGGAAGAGGGAAGAAGAGAAAGTTCATGGCAAATAACCCTCCCCCCCCTTTTTTTTCCTATAAAATATGAGGCAAGGATCTCCATTGAAAGGGTGAGAGAAGGGGGAGCTATGGGAGGTTTGAGATGGGATGAAAAAGTTTGGAAGAGCTGCTGTGAAGAGTGAGATAATGAGTTGATAAGGGAGGTATAGTAGAATTACCTACCAATAGTCAGGGCACAGTTGAGATTGTATAACATAAATTTGTGGTGTAGCCATCAGAATACTTGTATTATTTTCTCCACCTTCATTCAGCAGTTCATGAATAGAACTGTCCAAGAGAGAGCAGTACAGAGTTGAATTGACTCACCAATGGGTCAAGAAGTTTGGGAAGAGAGTGGCTAGTGCAGGAGAGATGGTCAGGGATAGATGTGAGGGGTAAAAGGCTTGGAGGTCATAAGGCAGATAAGAGTATGGTTTTGTAATGGAAAGGTGAAAAGCTAAAAGTTTATTGTCAGATATGGAGATTTCAACTCCTGAACATGAAGGTGGTACAAATTAGAAATGCCAAAAGTCAAATGCTACCTCCATAAAATCTTCCCTAATTATCCCCCAACCAGAAAAAGATTTTTATATGATTTAAAAGTATAATGTACTACTTCTATATACTTATTATTTTTGTTTTATATTCATCTGTCTACATGTCTTTTCCACCGACCTCTACCTATATTTTAAGCTCCTTGAGGGCAAGGACCTGTGCAATTGATATGAGCTGTCCCAGAACCACATATGAGTGAACGAATCTATGTTTGTTGGATGGCTGAACTAAGCATCCAATTCAAAATAAGTGTTCACACATTTCTCCCCTCAGAATATCACATACACGTTAATATGAAGCTGCTGGATAGACTGATTTTGCTTAACTTTTTCTTGGCTATAAGGCAGCATTCAATGGCAAGTGAAGTATATAGAAGAAACTAATTGTGCCATAAAAAGAAAAGGTATCAATTGATGAGAGCTTGGTGTAATGGAGAGAATGCTGGACTCAAGTCAGGAACACATAGGTTCAAATACCACTTTAGAGTCTTACTAGCTATATGACTGAGCAAGTCACAACCTCTATAGGCCTCAGTTTCCTCATCTTTAAAATCAGGGGGTTGAACCTGATAACCTCTAAGGAGTTTTCTAGTTCTAAATCTATGATTCTATGGACTTTTAAAAAATTAGTGTTCATAGTTAATAAATTAATAGAAAACTTACATTATATTGATCCAAATAGAGAACATTCCCACATATAAACCACATCTCTTATTTAAAATTTCTATGAATGTAAATAAATAGGTACACGCTAAAATATGCACAGATATACATACACAAACACAAAATCACTGAATTAAATGTATCTATATAACATATTTACTGTGAATTTTTTTTTTGCATTGCTTCCCATTCAGGTAAAGATGTTTCATTCATTTTTATCATCAATTATATTGCCCCTTTACTAAGAGTGTAATTATTACTTAGAGTGCAACACGTCACCAAGAACAGTTTCAAATAGGTCAGGAAAGACTTCACAGAGAAGGCGGGCATTAAAATCAATCTTGAGAGATAAACTGGATTTGTACAAGTAGAGAAAAAGAGATAGGGGCACTATCTCTTTAGACAGAAATGTGCTATTCTGTGTGAACGAAAACACTGAGGTAAGAAATTGCAGGATGTACTCAGGAAATAGAACAGACCCGTTTAGTGGAAGCACAGGTTGTCTGTATGAACAGCAATGGCTAGAAGGGTAAATGGGAGATTCTGAAACATCCAGAGAGGTCATCTAGTTCAAGGTCCTCATTGTAATGATGAAGATACTGAGGCACAGAGAAAGTTATTTGCCTAAAACCAAGCAGATGAGTTGCAGTTAGGATTTGAATTCAGATCCCATGTTTCCAAGTTCAGTGCTCTTTCCGCTGTACCACGTGTATCACAGCTTTTCATGTGAACAATTAGGAGCCAATATATTTTTTAGTGGAGAAGTGATACTTCTGATAGAGAAGTTTGGGAATAAAATTAATTTGGAGGGAAAGAAGAATCAAAAGACTAGAGAGGTAATAGCATCAGTTAGGAGGCTATTAGTATTATTATTCTAAGTGGAAAGTAATAAATGTTGTATGTAGTCATAGCTGTGGGGAAGATGAGGAATTAATAACTGCTTACATCCATGAGAGGCATCAGTGGTACAGCCGTTAGAGAAGACTTTGAACCAGGAAGACTGGTTTTGTTGAGGCTTAGGGTTTAAGAGGTGCATGAAACCCCAAAATACTAACATGCCGGGGTCCTGCGGAATGAATTTGACTCAAGTCTTCTCTCAGTAAAAGTAAATTTTATTTACTTATGCAAATTTACATATGCAAAGTTTATTAAAGATTCTCCATAATTCTTAAGATTCTTAAGGAGTCTAAGTATTTGTGATACTTGTCAAAATACAAGCGGGCCAGAATAATCTGACACAGAGTCTATGCTCCCTCTCAGCACCTTCAGCACCTCAGCCCACTTCACTTCACCACCTCAGCACCAGTGTAGGCAAGATGGAGCTTATATACAGAAAGATTGTGGGAGGATTTAGGATTTAGAGGATTTAGGTCTAGAGGAGGGGTTTGGGGAGGGTCTTGAGGAGGAGTCTAAGGAGGATCTTGAAGAACTGAGGTCAGACTCTAGGAATGGGATTAAGGGTGGGAAGTAGCTGAAGGCTACATGGAGATGACAATGGAGTACTAGGCTAGTTTAAGGGTAACAGATTTGGGTATAGATATTTTGATAGGACCAAAGGTGGGAAGTAGTTGGACAAAGGAGGGCTAGGCTAGGTTAAGAGTAACAGAGATTTGGGCCTAGGATAATGAAAGGCTTGTGGCCTCAAGCAAATGCCTCATCTAGTGGGAAGATTCAAGAGGTTTCCCAGAGCCTAAACCCCATCAGGTTTAAATCCTGTGCCTACAGCTACTGGCTATGTAACCCTAGGAAAGCCACTCAAACTTTTGGTACTTTTAGACAATTCTCTAAGGCTAAGTTGCAGAGAAGGTGCTGACCTACCTTGCGGACACAAATGTAAAGAATGAAGCAATCACTGCTTTCAAGGCATTTACATTCTAACATAATTTAATTTACTATATAAATAAAATCACAGGACCCATCCCTATCTTTAATTTATGTAGTGCTTTGTCGAGATGTTTAATTTAAGGCTATGGCAGAACTCCCAAGTATATACATGCAGCAAGAAGCTGGAGATGTAAGACTGCAGCTTAGAAAATCCTCAGGTGCTATGGATAGAGAATTGTCATCTGTGGAGTAAGTGATAATTAAAGCCAGTGGAACAGATAAATTCTCTGAAAGAGAAAAGTATAGGGGAGAATCTTTAGGGTGAGTGAAATATTTAACTTCTTTAAGCTAGGTGGGGTAATGGATCAGGCTTGGAGTAAGAAGAAAGTTCAAATGTGAACTTAGACATTTACTAGTATGAGCTCCAGCAATTCATTTAACCTGACTCAGTGTCCACATCTCTAAAATGGAGATAACAATAGCATCTCACAGGACTGTAGGGGAGATCAAATAATACTTCTGAAGCATTCTGCAAAGCCTAAGGCACTAAATAAATACTAGCTAGAATGATCATAATCATGATCATTTAACTCATTAATAGGATCCTAAATTTTAGGACTGGAAAGAACCTCAAAGTTTACCTAATCAAATCCCCTCATTTTTCAGATGAGGAAACTGAAGCCTAGGGAGTTAGGTAACTTGTCCAAAATCAAACAGGTAGAAAGTAGCAGAGCCAGGACTTTTACTCCAAATCCAACTTTCTCTCTGATGCAATGCTTGCCAATCTATCTTCTGATTACCAATTCAGTTTCCCAGCTACCTCAATACTAGAAAAGAGGTCACCAGAATACTGTACATGAAGCTTTCAGTCTCTTAAAAAATGTATCAGCAATTAATAAATTGGTATTCTGGGTCAAATCATCCCATCCCTTATTGAACAGTTATCTCACACCAATCAACTCTGGGTGAGATGAAGTTGTGGACCTACAAAACTGTGAAACCATATCTTGAATTTTGGCAACCCCACCAACAGGCTGCACCTCATGAGATAAGAGCTAAACATCCAGTTTGCCCTATCCAACAATAATCATCATAACATGAATTAGGAGGCAGCCTCTGAAGACTAAAGAAGATTTCAGACCAAAACAAAAAATTACTTTTCACTGCAGGTAAACACTAGAAACTTAGATGCACGGTTGATAACACTAAAGTTTATTTAAAAGTTAGGAATGTTCATGGTACCTCACAGGACTGTAAACTGAATTTGGGCACAGGCCATGTAGAGTCTAGACTCTATAACTCCCTAACCTCTAGCACAGTACCATGCTTACAGTAGTTGCCTAATAAATATTTATTGAATTGCTCAATCTTTAAAGATGAGGTTGCTAAAAGAAAACTACCATTATACTACAAAAAATATTCTTTAGTGTCACCTTCAGAGACAGAACAATGGCCTGATCTGATTAGGGTGAGAACACATGTTCTTAGACCTTTGTGTTGGATTTGATAAATAAGGTATATAAAATTTCAGGTGGACTTAGGGCAGTGTCACCGACAGCTCAGGGTAAACTTTTATTTAAAACTGTAATACTTGCATTGTCAATGTGATGAGGTATGGCCTCTGAGGGCCCCAGCTAGCTCTCCTTGAGTCCTTGAGGTACAGGCTCTGGGAACTCCCCTTGAACTCTGATTAAATCGTCTCATTGGATGAGGCATTTGCATGAGGCAATAAGCCTTACATTGTGGGCCCAAACCTCGGTTTGGCATTTCTCTGTTACTAGACTTTCCACTCTTGAGCCTATCAAAATATCAATCCACCCTTGAACAGGCCTAGCCCACCATTGTCTGTGGCCTCCAGCGACTTCCCACCCTTAATCACTCACTGACCTCATTAACTCCTCCTGAAGACCCTCCCCAAACTCCTCCTCTAGACCACCCCTAGATTCCTCCCACAACCTTCGGTATATAAGACCCCATCTTGTCTCCATGTCTGTGAGACCACCGTAGAGTGACCTAGCACAGACGTACTCTGTGTCTAATGCAAGCGAACTTTTAATAAATTTTATTTTTCTTTGGCTGAGAGAAGAGTCGAGTTCATTCGGCAGGACCCGAGTTCATTCGGCAAGACCCGGGAGTGTTGGTATTTTGGGGTCTCCAGGGCAACCATAACCCTCTTTATGGGTAACCTCTTTAAATGTACTACTCTATATCTAGAGTAGACAAGAAAAGGTCCCATTTCTCTAGTCCTGAGGTGTTCTGTTCAAAATCCTTCCCAAATACGGGGTATGTTAAGGGAATGGGGAGGTAATTAAAACTTAAAACTACAGTCAAAAGGGGACTTAGCTCAGGTAGAATCTCAAAACCCAAAGCATTAGAAAGGACATGGAGAGGTGGAAAGAAAAGTATTGGAATAAAGAAATGGGAGGGTCTCTTGGGTCCCCTCCAAAAAAGTTATCTGCTCCAACTCCCCGCCCCAAGTAGAAAACCTTTCTAAAACACCTCTCCCAGATAAGCGGCCATCCAGTCTCTGCTTGAACATTTCCAGCTACCTTAATAAGTTCCCTGCTTCTCCAGTCCTATATCTAACTACTTTTGGACAGCTCCAACTGTAAGGGCTGCAACATTTGCACCACTGGTCCTAGTTCCGACGTTATGTACCGCCCAACCGATTGGTATCCTTCCCCTTCTCAGTGACAGGCTTCCAAGCGCTGAAGGCCAGACTTACAAGCGTGCCCTTTCCCCGGGCTGGTGAACGTCTGGTCACCCTCTTTCTACTCTTTTAACTCCGTCCAAGAAGTCGATCGGTTGTCACCCGCCACTAAGTACACAAACCCCAGGCGGCTCAAGCCAGAGAAATGACTCCATGGACAGCTCCAGATAAAAGAGGTCAGACAACTAACACTTTTACGAGACTTGAACACGACCGCCCCCCCCCCATGAACTCAGCCGCAAGCGACTCCCGCACGAGCCCCGCTACCAGGCTTGCCCCCCTAGAACGTCGGGGGGCCCTCAGCCGGAGCCCTGAGCCCGGCAGGCCGCCCCTCCCTTCCAGCCCCCCCGGGGCTCCGGCGGGAGCCGGGGGGAGGGGGATGCCCCACGCTCCCGGCGGGGAGACAAGCCATCAGCCCTCATCCCGACCGGGTCTCGGGGTGGACAGACCTCAGGGCAGCCCGGGACAGGCGGCCCCAGGGCGCCGGGGGTTCCGGGTCCCTGCTGCCCGAGGCTGATCTCCGACTCCCCAGTCTCCCGAGAGAGTGCTCCCCAGACACCTCCCCGGAGCCCCGCGGGCTGAGGAGGGAGGGCCGTCCCCGGGGGACGGGACCGGAGCCACGGGAGTCGTTGGAGAACGTGGCCGCGCACGGAAGGCGGCGGAGCTGCCCCCCCTCCACCCCCACCCCGGGTGGCCGCCGCGGGTCACTCACCGAAAGGACGCTCATGCGGATTGGGGTCTCCAGCAGACACGCCATCTTGATCCTTCCCACCGGGTTGGGGTAAGGCCAGGGATGGCGTTGGCACTTTCGACGGCGGCCTCCCTCCACCGCTACTAATCCCTGTCACTAGTGGAGAGGCTGGCGAGGGAAAGTTGCACACCACTGCAGGCGCGGCCGTAGCTCGGGAAAGGATCCTTCATAAGGGGGAAAAAAAAAAAAAAAAAAGAGGAGCCTTCTAACGAATCAGCTTATGGGAAACAGACGTTAATCCTAGTTGGGGAGGAGGATTGAGACGGAGGGGAGGGGCGGTGTTCAGCAGTTGACGCATGCGCATAGGTGGAATTGCCCTCGTGCAAACCCTCCGCCGGGGCGGGGCAAGGTTTTTGCACGCTGAGTGGGGGCCCTCTAGAGGATGAGAATTAATGAAGTGTCTTTCATGTTCTTTTAAAAGAAAACTTTTCTTCCATTTGGAACTGTCAGGAGCCTTGTCCATCGCCTTCGTTTTACAAATGACGAAATCTAGGTTCACAGAGATTGAGACTTGTTCAAGGTCACATAGATAGTAAAGTAAAATTAGGGATCCCATCATAGGTTCTTCGAAGCCCCCCGGGGGACCTCTTCCTTTATGTGTATAGTTGTAAGAAGGGTCATAGAGCGCTTCTTAAAACACTTTACAAATGAGGAAACGGAGAAGTGAAATGACTACGCCAAGGTCACTTCATTATTTTGGTATCTAACCCCTAAGGCTAATACCACATAGTCAAAGTGAAGTTGAACGTTAAGATAATTATAAAATTCAGAATACGTTATATAATTCAGAAGACAAAAAGCCAAAGCAAGTGAGGATTTAACCTTTGAATGCTATGTGAATGTGTTAAAGTGTGACGGTTTTGCTTGAAACTGAACTAAGACCCAGATACTCCAGCTTCTGAGATAAGAACTCACTATTTGACAAAAACTGCTGGGAAAACTGAAAAATAGTATGGCAGAAACTAGGCACAGATCAACATCTCACACCTGTGATGGCAAGCAAAGAAGTACTTAGAACCTTGTTTCAGCTGTTTAAGCATCTAGCACCTTGTTTCAGTTCAAGTTTCTTTTAAGCCTTGCCCATGATTATATCAAGTCTTTGTTAAGAAACAGAACTTGTGAACCCCAGAACTTGTAAACCCCTGTTGCTTATGCAACAGGAAGGGAGGAACTTAATGACCATATATAAGGAGAAGCCAAAGCTGGGAAAGAGCAGAACTGAGAAGAGAACTGCTTGTGCTTGGCTTTACAACACCCTATACCAAGATAAGGTCAAAATGGGTACTTCATTTACACATAAAAGGTGATGCCATAAGCAAAATGGAGAACAAAGAATAGTTTACACCTGTTGGATATATGAATAAGGGAAGAATTGATGACCAAATAAGAGATAGAGAACATTATAAAATGCTCAATGTATAATTTTGATTACAGCAAATTAAAAAGGTTTTGCACAAATAAAATCAAATGCAGCCAAGATTATAAGGAAAGCAGAAAACTTGGGGGGGGGGGGGAGATTTTGCAACAAGTATCTGTTAAAGGCTTCATTTCTTAAATATATAGAGAACTGAGTCAAATTTATAAGAATACAAGTCATTCTCCAATTGATAAATGGTCAAAGGATATGAACTGGCAGTTTTCAGACAAAGAAATTAAAGCTATATATAGTCATATAAAAATGCTCTAAATCACTATTGATTAGAGAAATGCAAAACAATTCTGAGATACCACTTGACACCTATCAGGTTGACTAATATGACAGGAAAGGAAAATGATAAATATTGAAGATATGGGAAAATTGGGATGCATTGTTAGTAGAGTTGTGAACTGATTCAGCCATTCTGGGAAGCAATTTGGAACTATGCCCAAAGGGCAATCAAACTGTGCATACCACTCCAGCAATACCACTACTAGGTCTATAGCTCAAAGAGATCACAAAAAGGGAAAAGAAACTAAAAGAACCAAAAATATTTGTAGCAGCTCTTTTTGTGGTGACAACAAATGGGAAATTAAGGGAGTGTCCATCAATTGGAGAATGGCTGAACAAGTTGTGGTATATGAATGTAATGGAATACTATTGTGCTATAAGAAATGACAAGTAGGATGATTTCAGAAAAACCTGGAAAGACTTACATGAACTGATGCTAAGTGAAGTGAGCAGAACCAGGGGAACATTGTATAGAGAATCAGCAACATTGTGCAGTGATCTACTATAGTAGACTTAGCTCTTCTCAACAATACAAAGATCCAAGACAATTCCAAAAGATTGATAATACAAAATGCTCTCCACATGCAAAGAAAGAATTATGGAGTCTGAATACAGAATGAAGCATATTATTTTCACCTTTTTGGTGCTCTTTTGTTTTCATGGTTTTTCCCTTTTGTCCTGATTCTTCTTTCACAACATGACTAATGTGGAAACATGTTTAACAGGATTGCACATGAATAATCTATATCAGATTACTTGCTCTCTTGGGGGGGTGGGGTGGGGACAGGGAGTTAAAGGAGAGAGGGAGAGAAAATTGGAACTCAAAATCTTAGAAAAAAATGAATGTTGAAAACTATCATTATGTGTAATTGGAAAAATAAACCAGTATTTAAAAAAGCTAAAGAAAATTAAAACTGGAAACTGCACTAAGACTTATGGGACATCATGTAAAGCAAAAAGTAGACTGGACTTGGAGTAAGGAGTTCCTTGATCTACCAGATAGATTCTTGTCCCACTCCATGATCACAACCAATAAGTCTGAATGCTTTAATTTTCATTTGACAAGTGAAATAATAGAACTAGACCAAAAACAAACAAACAAAAAACCCAAAAGACCAAAAGTAGAGAACTGGCTAAATTATCTGTAGACACACTTGATCGATCATTGTATAGAAGGAAATAAGTGAATTCAATCTCTTAAAATCTTTTACTGGTGATTTTACTTTTAAAATTAAATTTTATGGATGAATTTTGTCAGTCATTTTGAAGTAACCCACTATCTTCCTTTTACACTAAAACCTCCCTGTGACAAAGAATTGCATTTTAAGCAAAAAATGTCAAGAGTAAATGCTATAATGGCCACATACTTCATTTTGTAAAGCTTTGATGGGGAATCTAGAAAAGTTCCCATCCCTAAAATATCCCTGTAAATGGAGAGACTGGAGGAACTGAATCAAAGAATAGTAAATGGATACAATCTTCTAAACCAGAGCCACAAATTTGAAGTGGTTATATTGTGGGATTTAATATTCTAAACTTTTAGAATAATAGGTGAAATTGTGGAACTTCTGACCAAAAGTATGATCTATTTAACTTTGACCTGTTATTCCAAATACCCAATGGGCTAACACTTATGTCCATTCATAAATATGACATTTTGTAAGAATGGCATAACTACAAATAGCTATGACAAATATTCATAAGAAGGGGCAGGACCTGGGAACTTCAAACTAATGCAACTTACTTTCCTATCAAGGCAGCTGACAGAATCTATAGTAGAAACTACAGTGCTGAGCCCAAGTATAAGTAAACTATTGAAGGAAATGTTTTCAGGAAACTTCAATACTTCCATGGATCTATGATCTCATTGAAGTGATTTATGTATTCACTCTTTGGATCACAACACATCCAAGATTTCTCAATCTGTGTGAGTCTTGTTCATTCTTCTGGTGATTTAAAATATATATATGTGTGTGTGTGTGTGTGTGTGCGTGTGTATATATATATATATATATATATATATATATATATATATGTATATATATATATTTGTTTTAATCAGCTAAAACCTATCTTTTCCCCCTCCCAGCATAACCACCCTACCCCAAGTGAGAACATGAGAAAAACAAAATGCATTGTAAAAATGTATAGTTAATGAAAACAAATTTCCACATTGACCATGTCTCTTCCCTCCCCTCCCTCAATGTTCTCATTCTTCATTCTGAGTCTTTCACCTCTCCATCAGGAGACAGGGACCACCTTTCATCATTAGTCCTCTGGAATCTTGGTTGGTCATTATGCTTATAAGAATTCATTGCAATAGTATGCCATCACATCTATATACCAGAATATTCAACTGCTCTGCAATTTATTCCTCAAATAATTCCACAACTTTTCATTCTTTCCACTTCAAAAAGAGCTGCTATTTTTGTACATCCTTAGAGTTTGTTTTTCTTAGGACTAATCCCTCCCTAAAATGACCCTCCCTCTAATTCTCCCTCCCTCCTACTTCTCTCCTTTTCCTATTTTCTTTTGAATGAAATGTATTCTTGTATCCAAATCCCCCCCCCCCCTCTCTTTTCCCCCCCCCCCCCCCGTGTATGTGTGTGTATGTGTATTCTTTGCTCTTTAGACTAGTTCAGATGAGAGTAAGGATCAAATGTCAGCCAGTCACCCACCTCATTTCCTCCTCTTGTACAGATGTCTACTTGTGCATCCTTTATTATGTGAAATAAATTTCCCTACTCTTCCTATTCCTCCCCACCCCCCACAGTGTATTCCTCTTCCTCCTTTCCATTTTTTCCTAAAGATCAACAAAATAGAACCATTCTCAGGCCTTGTTTAATTGTATTTCTTCTAAGAGTCCCAACCCTCCCATGATGATAGGGATCAAAGAGTATTTATATCATAACCCCATATTTTAACATTAACAGCTTATCCTTGTTTAGTCCTTTATAATTTTTCATTCATGTTTACCTTTTTTCTCTTCACTTCTGTGTTTAAATTTCAAAGTTTCTCTGTAGCACTGGTCTTTTCATCAGGAATGCTTGGATGTTCTCTATTTCTTTAAAAATCCTTTGTTCCCCTGCAGCACTGTACTCAGTTTAGCTGGGTAAATTAATCTTGTGGCTTCTCACTCTCCCAACCTAACCTCATTTAAGGAGAGCACATGACTCTAAGGCATTATGAAGTCTTTCAGTTCCTTTGGAAATGTCTAGGTAGCTATCTTGGACACCTTCCTAAAATGGAGGCTCTGAGAGGAGTTCTCCATGTTCACTCTGCACTCTCTCCAATTAGAGGGTTAGGGCTACCATGTTCACTTTGCACTCTCTCCAATGAGAGGGTTAGGGCTACTGAGGTGATGTAAGTGGCTGCTAAATCATATGATCCTAACTATGACTTCTTAGTACTTGAATTATTTTTTTCTGTCTGCTTGATATTTTTTCCTTTGACCTGGAAGGTCTGGATTTTGACTGTGACATTCCTGGGAGTTTTCAGTTGGGAATTTCTTTTAAGTGGTGACCAGTGGATTCTTTCTATTTCCACTTTTTACTCTGTTCTGAGCAGTTAAAAAAAAAAGATTTCTCAAAATATCTGTGATAGTAATGGCAATTAAAGATTCCCCTGTATTGGCTTGGTTTTCAAATTGATTGTGTTAAAACCCAGAGCTTGTTAATCCCACCTGTGGGATGGACTTGTTGATGTGAAAAGAAAGTCCTGAACTGGGAGGAGCTGGTGACAAGATTTGGAGAGACAAGAGAGAGGCAGAAGGACTTTTTGGAAGCAGCACCTCGTGGAGGCAGAGAGAGAGACTGAGAAGGATTGCTGAGGGCCACTTTGAATTGCCCTGGACTTTTGAGACCTGCCCCCTGAGCTGCTGTAAGGGTTATGGGATTTAAAGATCTTCCATGCCCCATGGACGTGCTGACATAGCAGAGCAAGAGAAAGCGGAAAGCGAGAGAAAGTGGAAGCCGAGCTAACGGTCCTGCAGTTGGCGGTTGGCGGCGGTTGCTGTTGCGGTTGCGGCAGCAGCAGAGGCAGCGGCAGCGCAAAGCCCTTTTTTTTTTTTTTTTTTAGTTAGGACTGCTAAGGACTTTCTGCTAAGGACTCCTGCTGAGTACTGCCAGGGGCCGGAGCTGCTGGGAGCCCGCTTCCAGGACGCTGGGTGGTTGCTGTGAGTGGGGAGAGGAGGACCTTTGCCTGAGGTAGCCTGTTCTGTTTTAAAGGCTTGAAAATGTGGGTGCTTTCTACTTTATCTACCTGTGCCAATGTCATAACTACTCTGATGGCTTTCACTTTCTGGTTTTGGGACTCAGTCTTTTGGTATCTTAATAAATTTTCTAGTTTATTTCCCCATATGGCAAACTTGACGTATTTTGTGATGGATAATTATATCAGCATATTTGTAATCTCTATAGGCATTGTGAATATGGCATTGCTGATACAGCTGCCAAGGACTGAGGAGACATGGCTGTTTTGCTGGTACTTTGTCTGTCTGTTTTGATGTTGTTTTGCCAGATTTGTCCACTGGTGAAAGACAGTCCTGTTGTTGAAGAAGTCCTGGAACCTGGCTTTTGGTTAAGAAGCCCTGAGACTGTCCTGCAGACAGAGAGTGAATACTGTCCACTGGTGAAGGACAGTGCTGTTGTTGCAGGGGTCTGGAGACTGTCCTGCTGACAGAGTGAATACTGTCCACTGGTGAAGGACAGTGCTGTTGTTGCAGGGGTCTGGGAACCTTTCTGTTGGTTCAGA
>NW_027187285.1:3683291-3840691 GCF_028583685.1 Petaurus breviceps papuanus
ACAGTGCTGTTGTTGCAGGGGTCTGGGAACCTTTCTGTTGGTTCAGAAGCCCTGAAGAAGGATTTTCTTGTTGTATGTTTACAGAAATCCTGGGAGAGGGTTTTGCTAATGTTTTCAGGGGTTCTAGGACTGTTCTACAGGCAGAGGATGAATTAATGAAGAGACTGGCAATGTATCTTGTGGCCTTGCTAAGCCTTGTCTCCCCAGGAACTAAGATTGCTGAGAACTTGCCTCATGTCAAGATGAAGAAAAGACCTCCATTTGGGTATTAAGTGCTGTGCTTAAACTTGATGTAACTCTGGGGTAGATTCAGTTGTGATCCAGGGGTGGGGAACTTTTGACCTTTTTGTGTTCTATGGTTGAACAAATGAATGTACTTTACTTATGTTTGGAAACTAATCTCCATTTGAGAAGAGGGGCTTTGTGGTGGACTAAATGAAGGTATAGCCTAGGGGTGGAGAAGTATTTAGACCAGGGACTTTGTAATTGATTGAATGAATGTAAGGTCCTGGGGTGGGGTAGTCCTTGGAGATTATTTAATCACACTTAGTAAATGCTGTATTTTGAATGATGTCATATTTTGATCTTCTCTGTTCTTGGTTGGTCACTGAATAAAATGGAGAGCACCTATGCTGGTATTCTGAACCTTGGGAAGTTGCCTTTCCTTGGTGTTACAGTACAATATCATGTCTAGGGTCTTTGTTTGGTCATGGTATTCAGTTACTATAATGATTCATAATCTTATGAATCATAATCTCAATCTGTTTTCCAGGTCGATTGTTTTTGAAATGAGATATGTTACATTTTCTTCTATATTTTTCAGTCTTTTGATTTGTTGTCTCATGGAATCATTTGCTTCTATTTGGTTTATTCTAACTTTCAGAGAGTTTGTTCTTTGTGGAAGGTTTTGCCCTTCATGTGCCAAGCTGTTAATTCCTTTTCCAATTCTTTCTTCCACAGTTCCAATTCCCCAACTTCCCTCTACAGTGCTCTCATTTCATTGATAAAAACATTTTTAATTCTTTTGTAAACTCTTATTTCATGTCTTCCAGGAATTCTACTTATGTTTGTGCCCAAACTGTGTTTTTCTCTAAGGTATTATTTGTAGATATTTTAGAGTCATTTTCTTCTGTATTCATGTCTTGAACCTCCATGCAATAATAATAATAGTTCATTGTTGTGGAGTTCTTTTCTCTTGCTTTTCTTTTCTTTTCTTTCTTTTCCTTTTCTTCTGCTCATTCTTCCAGACTACATTCTCAAATTGAGTTTTATGTTAGGGTTGAGTTCTGCTGTACTTCTGGAGCACAGGCTAGAGCCAGTCCTGTTGCTATTTTCTTGGGGGTACTAGATGTTATTTCAGGATAGTGCAGGCTAAGGATCTGCAAGTTTTCAGTGCTCCCAAAGTGGTCTACAAGACAAAATCTGATAGCTGCCCCCTGGTTTGCAAGTTCCTCCCCTGCATTTGGGTCTGAGTAAAAGTACAGTGCTGCTGGACTTAGTCACTATAAACCAGCTGGGAAGCTCTCTAGGTTTAGAGTGACAGAACTGTAGGCTCCCTTTTGGTCTGGGACCCTTATCCTGGTTACATTTGAAGGTTAGATTAGATGCTAGAACTGAAACTCTGCTCTGCTCCTGGGGTTTGAGCCCCACCACCACTGCCTTTTTCTGAACTGACTCCCTTCTCAAATAACTTGCCTGAGCCTCCATACTTGGAAGCACCACCCTCATCACAAATGCCCTCCAATCCACCTTGGATATGTGACCCTGAACTGCGTAGGGAACAACAAAGCTGCCAATTGGCACCTATTCTCATTAGTGTCCTGGTATGGGTCTGGGGGTGCCCTAGTATGAGTCTTGGACCTCCTCTTGCCTCATATACAGTCCCTGGGTGCTGGAGTGCCCCTCAGACAGCATGCTTCTGGATCAACACCATCCCCAGTGTCCTCTCTGTCTGTCTCCCTATACCAACAGGTTGGACAAATGACTGACTTTTCTGGATTTCTCTAAGCAAAATTCAGCCTGGTACATTTTCTTTTCTTTAAAAAAATTGTTTATAAATGTTTATTTTTTTAACCTAAATTAAACTATTTATTCAGTGCTATACCAAACTATCAAAAATAATAATAAAATTCATCTGGAAGAACAAAAGGTCAACGATATCAAGGGAATCAATGAAAAAAGTGTGAAGGTGGCCCAGCCATACCAGATCTTAAACTGTATCATAAAGCAGTAAGTATCAAAACAACATGGTACTGGCTAAGATTGTTGTTATTGTTGTTGGTGGTGGTGGTCCTTTGTTCTCAAAGAGGACCATGACATCAGGAAGATGACTATGTGATTTTCAAGTGAATTGGATTTAAGTGAAATGGGCTGTGCCAGGTTATCAGCCTCACTTTCTCCTCTGGAGCCATCAGGGTCTAGTGGCAAGATGAAGATCAGGATGACTGGAGATGGCCCCCACTGGCCTAACAAATAGAGTAGTGTTCCCCACTTGTGCATAAGACTTTAAGCACTGACTAGAATTTTTCAAGATTACTGTAATTCTACCAAGCAAAAAACAAGTCCCTGCAAGTAAAGTGGAAAAACTAATCTCAAGAAAAAAAAATTGTGGGATGCCTGGCACATAGTAGGCACTTAATAAATGGTTGTTCATTGACTTCATTAACAAATATTAGCATCCTGATTCTTAATTTAAATGATTTTTTAAAAAGCAATTGGGGTTAAGTAACTTGCTTAAGGTTACATGGCCAGTTATTTCTGGGTGTGGTGCTAAGTATCTGAGCCCGGATTTGATCCCAGGTCCTCCCGACTCTGTGGCTGGTGCTCTTACTCATTGCGCCACCTGGCCACCCCTAAACAATTTTTTAAAAATACTTAGTGTAGGAATAGGTTGTGTTGTTGCCAGATATTTCCTAGGCATAAAATTTATTAGTCTACTTTTAAGACGAAAAGTGAGGACCAAACTGCATCAGAAAAGGCCCATCCTGTATGTCCAAAGGGTGCAGGACCTCTGTTTTATCTTTCACGAGGTAAAGAGGGACGTAACTGAGGTAGGTGGATAACACTGTCTTACTTTGTAATCAAGCTTTTTGCTCAGTGAAATGGAAAATGAAAAAAATATTTTTAATTTGAATGTTTGTTTTCTGATATGAACACACTTTGAAATAAAACCTATCTTATAAAAAAAGAAATAGAGTACTAGATTAGTGCAATAGATTAGGTACAAATTACAAATTAGAACAACTCTGAGGTACTACACGACACCTATCTAATTGTTGGCTAATATGACAGAAAAGGAAAATGATGGAAGTTGGTGGGTATATGGAAAAATTTGGACAGTAATATACTTTTAGTGGAGCTATGAGATGATCCAGTGATTCTAGAGAGTAATTTGGAACTATTCCCAAAGGACCATAGAACTATCCATACCCTTTGATCTATCCATACTACTGCTAGATATACATCCCAAAGACATAAAAAGGCAGAATGAGATGACCTATTTGTACAAAAGTATTTGTAGTACCTCTTTTTGTGGTAGCAAAACATTGGAAATTGAAGGGATACCCATCAGTTGAGGAATGATTAAGCAAGCTGTGGTATATAATTATAAAGGTATATATTATGCTCTAAGAAATAACAGGCAGGATGAGTTCAGAAAAACCTGGCAAGTCTTACATGAACTGATGCAAAATGAAGTGAACAGAACCAGGAAAACATACCTAGTCTCAGCAATATAGTCAGATGAAGAACTGTGAATGACTAGCTCTTCTCAGTAATACAATGATCCAAGATAATTCCAAAGGACTAATGATAAAGCATGCTATCCACCTCCAGAGAAAGAACAGAAGTTTGAATGCAGACTGAAGCATGTTATTTTTCATTTCCTTCCTTCCTTTTTTCTTTTATTCAAGTTTTCTTGTACAAAATGATTACTATGGAAATTTTTTACATGATTGCACCTGTATGCCCTATATCTGATTATAGGGAGAAGGGAGGGAAGGAGGGAAAGAGAGAATTTGGATCTCAAAAGTTTAAAAAAATGTTTTAAATTGTTTTAACATATAATCGGAGGAACTTTTTATACATATATGTATGTATGTACATGTGTATATATACATATGTGTGTATGTACATGTGTATATATACATGTGTGTGTGTATACATATATATAATTCATTCCAATTCTCTCTCTCCCTCTACCCCTTCTCCTTCCCATTGAGAAGGTAAGGAATGTGATACACATTACATACACACACATACATATATATATATTTATATATGTATATATGTGTGTATATATATGTGTATATAGGACTGGTACATTTCCTAGGACTACTTAGAGGATGGGAGCTTGCCTGTTCTGCTTCTTCCTACTCCATTTATGAGATTGCCTTTCATTTACATTGTGTAATTTCCTCTCAGGGTTCACTTATTTAACTCTCTCTAGCACTTGCAGGTTGGGTCCCCAGACAGCTGCTATTATTTTTAAGGTTCTGAGGTATGACAAAACTAATATTTACCAGAATTTTCCTGATATAGCTTCTTCCCACAATCCACAATATGAGGTAGACTGAGGCCCATTCCCCTCCTTCCTTCTACAAGGATTAGCTACCCCTTAAAGGAGATAGAGCTGTCCCCAGGACCTTGCGAGTCCAGCTTTTCTACAATTTCTTTTCATCTGATGGCATAAGAAGTTCTCACCACAAAGAGTCAGGATTCCTTAGACTTGGAGAATTTTTGAAGACTACACAAGTCATCATTCTTTCACCATAGCCTGCCCTGATGACCAGATGCATTTACATATGGAGATGAAGAGATGAATCCTGGGAAGCTAAGTGTTATGATATCCTTGTTGAATTGTATTGCTGTGCTAGAACAAAATAAATCTTCTTTTGTTAACTATTCAATGACTTGGAAATGCCTTATTTTGTCACAGCATTGAACCTGAATTAAGAGAGCATTGGCATTAGGGACACTTCAACCACAAGGGTAACCTAGGTGGTTATCCTCCCAATACTAGAACATAAGTCCTCACCTGGAATATTGCCCTGCAGTATCATCTGACCAGTTAATACCTCTCCAATATCATTTAACGAGTGATTAGAACCCCATTATCAAGTGATTTCTTTTTCTAATATTTTTTTTTTATTTGCTTTTTGGAGGAGGGAAGGCTGGGCAATTGGGGTTAAGTGACTTGCCCAAAGTCACATGGCTAGTGTTAAGTGTCTGAGGCCAGATTTGAACTCAGGTCCTCCTGACTCCAGGGCCAGTGCTCTATTCACTGTGCCACCTAGTCACCCCAAGTTATTTCTTTATATTCCCTCATTGATTATCTCAAATTTATCCTGTATATATATCTTGTTTGTAATAGTTCTTTTCATATTCTCTCCCCTATTTTTCAGTGAGCTCCTTGAGAGCTGGGATTATTTTTTGCCTTTTTTTTGTATCCTTAGTGCTTAGTGCCTGGCATA
Source organism: Petaurus breviceps papuanus (assembly GCF_028583685.1). Lineage (NCBI taxonomy): Eukaryota > Metazoa > Chordata > Mammalia > Diprotodontia > Petauridae > Petaurus > Petaurus breviceps. Next base: position 3,688,763 of record NW_027187285.1, read on the forward strand.
GACCCACTGGGCAATTAAGAGCCCAGTTCTTGAGCATATACAACATTTTGATTGTCAACAGTTCCTTGAACTTACTTAAATCGTGAATTGGTCTTGTCTGACCACACAAAGGCAAAAGGGAGCATGTGTATACCAGGATATTGGGGGCACAGATATATTTAGAGGTAAAAGGACTTTCATGACTAAAAAAAAATACTAGAAAACTAGTTGCACTCAATTTTTTTAACTATGATATTTACTCTGGGAAGGGACTCAGTGGGGTCCCTATATCCTCCTAATTGAAACAGAATCTGAGAGAATTCCTCATGATCTCCAAAAATAAAAAGAGAATGACATACATACAAAAAACTACTAGAGAATTTGAAAATGTAAATGAATGTACCCCAGAGCAAGATTAATAAATTAGAAGACAGAATAACATACTCAGAAAATATATTTCAAAGAAATGTATATGAAAGTGACTATTTGAAAGAGTGATGAAAAGAAAATCTCAGAATTACTAGAATTTAAAAAAACATCAACGAAGAAAAATACCTAATATATTCAGGAAACTGGTCAGTATAATTTCACAGAATTTCTAAAAGCAAGCAACCTTCTATAAAGAAAAAGAATCCATGGTACTCCCATCTGAAGAAACTTGGACTTTAATTTGCGGAGACACAATAAATATGCTTTAATCTACTATCCCAGAGCCAGTTAGGTGCACTTCCCCCACACAAGGGTACTGTGAAAGTTTTGGAGCTGTCTTTTCTTCAATATTATCAACTCAATCACCTACTGTTCCTATTCTCCACCATTAGCAAGCACCCCATTCTACTTAACCACTTAACATCCATTAGATTTTACAGAGGGATATTTGCTTTTATGATATAGCATTTAAAAATTACAAACATTCCCTTACCATCCTTAGAGGCACACTCACCCCTATACCGCTTCAGTCTCTGAGGATAGTGGTCTTAGATTTAGCATAATTTCTACATAACATTGGTTCCACCAAGTTCCTGTCTAGGTATAGCATGACTGCTAGATGAGTCCTTGTCTCTGCTTTTGCTAGACTGGGTCTCAATGGTAACTCCTAAAGGTCACTCCTTCCTCCTTGGGGAATTGATGTTGTGCTGGCTGCAAAACTTGACACTGTGATGTTAGGAGACAGGTTACCTTTAGACACTCACAATCCATTCACCTAGAACATAAAGGAACATTAGCAAAGCAAAAAGTCTGGGGCCTGTTTTCATGGGACCATGTAGCCTTAGCAGGAGAAAATCCAGGTCTCTGTCCTTAAAGCACTGTCTCTCACCAGACTCCAACAAGGGAAGAGATTCAAAAAGAGAAGGCAGTAGAAGATAATACCCTAGGGGCGGCTAGGTGGCTCAGTGAATAGAGAGGAGTACCTGAGTTCAAATCCTACCTCAGACACTTGACACACTAGCCATGTGACTTTGGGCAAGTCACTTAACCCCAACTGCCCTGCAAAAAGCAAAGAAAAGAAGATAATACTTTAGACTAACTGAGGTTTTGTGAGATCCCCTTTCCCCCAATTTTAGCTACTGCAGACAATCAAGACTCCTCTTCACCTTGTGGTTAGCAGTTTACAAAATGTCTAAGCATGTTCTATAGTCTCTCCATAACACTTCTCTCTCTCTCTCTCTCTCTCTCTCTCTCTCTCTCTCTCTCTCTCTCTCTCTCTCTCTCTCTCTCTCTCTCTCTCTCTCTCTCTCTCTCTCCCTCTTTGTATATATTTGTATGTACATATATATACACAATATGTATGTATGTATGTATTTTAAGACCTCAACCCCAGAATCAGTTTCCTAATAAACCTAAGCATTATATTTTAAAGTAAAAGATAGGTAGATAAGAAAGTAAGATATATAACTATAGTTAAAGACTATAGAGTACTAAAAAAATCCAAGTATTAAGACATATACTTCAAAAACCCTTTAGAATTAAGTTGTAGGGAGGCCCTAGAGAGTTGAGTACTTAGGGCAATACATATTTTTCATCTGTGATTAATTAGATTTTAAGAGTTTTCATAGGGTAATAAAAATAATCACAGTATTTTTGTTTAAATTTCTGAATTAAACAGTTGTGCTTTGGGGAAAAGACAGATGGTAAAAAGAAATATGATTATATTATGAAAAGAGTATTACATATAAACAAAGAAAAAGCAGAAATAGGGTGAAGAATAAGCAAAGAGATGACCAATCTAAGATGAAGTTCCTAATACTTTAAAAAATGGTGGGGCTTTTGGACAATATGACTGCTAAATGGATGGAATTGCGGAACTTCCTTACTACTCTATACCTACTCCTACAAAACCTGAAATATGCACTAGAACAAATAATGATTATGAAATACAATGAGAAATTATAGTATGTGACTTCTTCCACCTCCAATCTGAACAAAAAATCAGCTAGTAGCCCACAAGTTATAGAGATAGAAACATCAACCAAGAAAGGGCTAATATAGGCAAACAAGCTGGTAGCTTCTCAGATCAATCAGACACTTTTAAATTACAAGGCTCTATATGTAGAAGCAGTAAGAATGAAGGACTCCGGGGCGGCTAGGTGGGCAGTGAGTAGAGCACCAGCCCTGGAGTCAGGAGGACCTGGGTTCAGATCATGCCTCAGACACTTCACACACACACACACACACACACACACACACACGCTGTGTGACCTTGGGCAAGTCACTTAACCCCAATTGCCCCACCCTCTCCCCTCCAAAAATAAAAAAAACCAAGAATGAAGGACTCTCCAAGAAAGACTCAACATAGAATCCCCAAGGTTTTCAGAATCTCTCTAGGGGAACATTGAAAGCCACCACAGGCTTCAAGGTACCTAGAACTCTCTCCCAAAATGCTGTAATGAGCCCTGAAGATCCAGCATGCTGAACCTCAGAGATGTGGAAGTGCCTAATCCTTGCAGTTGGAGGTCAGAGAATGAACTCAAGTGACTCAGGCTAAGATGAAAAAGTACTAAGCATTACACCCCAAAGTGCAGCATTTTGGTTTTGACAAAATTCAATAACTAAATTCAGGAACTAAAGCTAGAGAGTTGAGTAGACTAAAGAAGACATCAACAAATATACAATATCATTGTAGTTCTAAAATTTACAACCAAATATCCAACCTAGGAGAGAGTTTACTTTATAATTACTGCAAGCAGAAACTCAAAGTGAAAAAAAAGGAATTATCCACAATGACATCATAAATACCTAGAAGATATGAAGCAAAAGATAAATGAAATAAATTTCAAGAAACCATAAATTAAAACTATTGGAACCAGAGAACAAGTTGAAGACAGAAAGAACACACTAATTAACACCTGAAAAGAACCAAAAGAAAAAGTAGTAGAAACATTATAGCCAAATCCAGAGCTTCCACATCATAGCCAAACATTACAAGCATCCAAAGATGAGTTCAGATACCAGGTCAATTTTACATAATTGCATATATACAACCTATATCTGATTGCTTATCATCTCAGGGGGTAGGGAGATGGAGGGTGGGATAGAATTTGGAACTTAAAACTTTAAATAAAAGTATTTTAAAAATCAAATATCAGGTCAAGTTCAGTCAGTGTCAGGATAAGAGAAGGGTAGCACTGAAAAAAGGGAGGGAGGATAGGGGAGATCATTATCAGAATCAAAATACTTGTAAGGAGGGATGGGGCGAAAGGAGAGAGAGAGACAGAGACAGAGAGACAGACAGACAGAGAGAAAAGGGAAAATAGGATGGAAATACAAAGTTACCAATTATAATTGTGAATGTAAATGGGATAAACTCACCTGTACAAAAGAAGTGAATAGCAGAATGGATTAAAAACCAGAATCCTACCATAATGTAGTTTACAAGAAACACATCTGACACACACACACACACACACACACACACACACACACACACAGTAAAGGTAAAAGACTGAAGCAGAGGGGCAGCTGTGGGGATGCAGTGAATAGAGCACCAGCCCTGGAGTCAAGAGGGCCTGAGTTCAAATTCTCCCTCAGACACTTAACACTTATTAGCCTTGTGACCTTGGGGAAGTCACTTAACCCCAATTGCCCTGCCTTCCCCCTCCAAAAAGCAAAACAGAAACAGAATCTATTATGCTTCAGCTGAAGTTAAAAAAAAGAAGTAGGGGGTAGCGATCATTATCTCAGACAAAGCAAAAGCAAAAATAGATTTAATTAAGAGATAAAGAAGGAAACTATCTTTTGCTAGGAGGTACTATAGACAATGAAATAATGTCATATGCACCAAATGGTATAGTACCCAAATTTTGAAAGAAGTTAAATGAGTTACAGGAGGAAATAGACAGTAAAATGATACTAGTGGGGAACTTCAACTTTTCCCTCTCAGAGACAGATAAATCTAGCCAAAAAATAAACAGAATGGTTGAATGTGGGAAATCTTTCAGAGAAAGATCCGATCTTAATCATCACCTTCGAATTCATACTGGAGAGAAGCCTTACCACTGTAATGAATGTGGGAAAACATTCCATCAAAACTCACACCTTATTGTCCATCAGAGGATTCACAAGTAAGAGAATCCTTATAAATGTGAAGAATGTGGGAAGGATTTCTGAACTTCTACACAGCTTCTTTTACATCAGAGAATTCACACTAGAGAGAAGCCTTTTAAGTGCAATGAATGTGGGAAAATGTTCCATAGGAACTCACACCTTATTGATCATCAGAGGATTCACATGGAAGTGAAGCCTTATAAATGTGAAGAATGTGGGAAGGATTTCTGAACTTCTACACGGCTTCTTGTACATCAGAGAATTCACACTGGAGAGAAGCCTTTTAAGAGCAATGAATGTGGGAAATCCTTCATTGAAAGATCAAGACTGACTCAGCACAACTGGATTCACAGTGCAGAGAAGCCTTACAATTGTAATGAATGTGGGAAAGCCTTCTCTTACAGGTCAAATTTTGTTAGACATGAGAGGATTCATACTGAAAAAAAATCTTACAGCTACACTGACTGTGGGAAATTATTCAGTGAAGGTCAAACTTTATTAACTATCATACAATTCATGGCAGAGAGAAGACTTACAACATGTCAAGAATATGAGAAATTGGGGCCTCTAGGTGGCGCAGTGAGTAAGAGCGCCAGAGTAGGGAGGACCCAGGATCGGGTTCTGGTAACACCCACACACACAAAAATAACTGGCCATGTAACCTTGGGCAAGTTATTTAACCCCAATTGCTTTATAAAAAAAAAAAAAGAGTATGAGATATTACGTCAAATTTTCAGCATTATTACACTTTATTCATATTACAACACACACATAAATACATATACATACACACACACAGACATACAGTTGGAAGGCTTTCTGCCTTCTCAGACCCTCTTATATACATCAGAAGATTGCTATTGGAAAGTAGCCTTATAAATGTAATGAATATGCTATAATGTTTGGACAGCACTGAATCCTTGCCAAACTTTGGAAAATTCCTATTGGATAGAATCCACAGAAAGTTAATAAATAAGGGAAAATCCTTTTCTGTTAACTCAGCAATAGGAACTCCTACTGTGGACAAACCTGACCTTTCATCTATAACTGCATGAAATGGGTTTCCCTTTTCTAATGTATGCATTTTTGTTTGGTGGGTTTTTGATTCATTCTGCAACTCAATTTGGGAAGCAGGGAATTCAGACCATTCATGCCTTTTTTTGTAAATAATAAATATGATTTTTCCTCTTAAAAAAATAATGCTAGGGGTGGCCAGGTAGCACAGTGAGTAAGAGCACTGGCTCCAGTGTCGGGGATGACCTGGGGATCAAATCCAGGCTCAGATACTTAGCACCACACCCAGAAATAACTGGCCGTGTAACCTTGAGCAAATTACTTAACCCCAATTGCTTAAGAAAAAATAAAAAATTTTTAAAAAAATATTAATGCTAGAAAATTAACTAAACAACTAGTTGAAATAATGAACAACATTAGCAAAGTTGCAGGATACAAAATAAACCCACAGAAATGATCAGCATTTTTATGTATTACCAACAAAGTCCAGTAGCAAGATAAAGAAAGAGAAATTCCATTTTAAATAACTGTAGACAATATAAAATATTTGGGAGTCTATCTGCCAAGAAAAGCCCAGGAACTATATGAACACAATTACAAAACACTTTTCATTCACACATATAAAGTAAGATCTAAATAATTGTAGAAATATTAATTGCTCATGGGTAGGCTGAGCCAATATAATAAAAATGACAATTCTGCTGAAGTGAATTTACTTTTTCAGTGCCATGCCAATTAAACTATCTAAAATTTATTCTATAGAGCTAGGAAAAGTAATAACAAAATTCATCTGGAAGAACAAAATGTCAAGAATATCAAGGGAATTAATGAAGAAAATGTGAAGGAAGGCATTCTAGCACTAACAGATCTCAAACTAGTAAAGCAATAATCATCAAAGCAATCTGGTACTGGCTAAGAAATAGAGTGGTGGATCAGTGGAATAGATTAGGTACACAACGCACAATAGTAAGTGATCATATTAATTAAGTGTTTGATAAACAAAAAGACCCCAGATTTTTGGGAAAAGAACTTGTTGGGAGACAAAGAGGCCTGAGCCAAGACTTTAGATAATTACCTTGATAGCAGTGGGCCTGAATATAAAAGACCTCTTTGAGATGCGACTTTTCCTTAAGTTAGCTCCTGAGTTCTTTTGATATGGGTTACACTTACCATGTTTCCCCGATAATAAGACCTATCCTGAAAATAAGCCTTCCCCTTACTGTGTAAGATTCCTCTAAAATAAGCCCTCCCCCGAAAATAAGCCCTATTGAGATTGCTACTGTAGTGAAGGTGATCCCCTGCGCTACACGCTACATTACAGTACCTTCTGTATGCACCGTCTCCCCCCCCCTCTCCGTGAAATGCACGCCGTGCTCCGAGCTGCATCCAATCAGAGCTGCAGCAGTGAGCGCGTCATCCTGTTCTTCCCCAGTGATTTGCTTATTGAATAAAGGTACTTTTTTTGTTCACATTTACCTGTTTATTAAAATTGCTGTCAATGTTCATTAAAATAAGCCTTCCCCTGAAAATAAGCCCTCTGGTGTTTTCCTGTCCAAAAAAATAATAAGACAGTGTCTTATTATCGGGGAAACACGGTATAAGTATGTTGTTTGAGTTCTGCGACCAACTGGCTCTGCCCCAAGACTTTAGTTATTAGGAGCTAAAATATCTGACTCTGCACTCAGGTATCTTTGGGTGGTCAGCTCTAAACATGATGTCTTTTGAGGATGGCAGCTTTGGCGTTGAAGTTTGCTCTCAATTGTATATGTTTATGACTGTTGCTGCATTAGGAGGTACCTGAGACCTAGATAAAAGGTCTTAACCCTAAGACTTTAGTCACCTAGATAAAAAATCCTTATCAAATATACAATAGGCCAAGGTAATGATTCCTTCCTTTGTCTCTTTTGCTCTATAAAAACCTTGTCCTGAGAATCAATAAATGGAGTTCATCATTCTTCCTTGAACTACCCACATTGCCTGATCATTTCTTATTTACATCTCTAAATCATGCTAAGTGCTGGACACTGAGCAGTCCACGGCAAGAACTCAGTATTTAAAAAAAAAACTTTTGGGAAAACTGGAAAACAGTACAGCAGAAACTAGGTATAGACCAAGATCTTACAACATAAGCCAATATAAGGTCAAAATAGGAATATTATTTAAACATAAAGGGTAATACCATGAAATCTAGGAGGTCAGCCAGGTGGAAAATAAGATAAAAATATTTTCCTACTTCCTGAAAAAGATGATGGACTCAAGATACAGAAAGAGACCTACATTTTTTGGTATGGCTATTGTTTGGATTTGATTTATTTAAGTGTTCTTTCTGATCATGTTAAAGGAAAATGTTAATACTATAATCTGCATTTTAGATACAAGTCTGACTGAAATGTTTAATCTAACATTAGAATCTAAGCACTTTAGCTGAGCTACAGAGACAGAGAGCTATAGAAATAGACAGAGGTCCAAATTGACTAAATTTACTCTTGTTTATGTCTCTACCCCAATATTTGAGGTGTCATTTATAAAACTCTTGAATGAAAAAATAACTTAATAAATTACAGTTTTGGTTAACATTTCAGAACAAGAGTCAATGTTCCAGAACAAGAGTCACTGCTCAATTCCTTCCTTGACTATTCCACTTAAGGATTCTCTTGGAGTAATAAAAGGGACCTCCTCCTTTTAAACAGGAGGGATTGGGCTCCTTGTGATAAAACAACACTCCGCTGGCTATTGTAGCCAAGATGGCAGGAGGTAGCCTCCCTGGGGGAGGGGTCCCTGAAGGCAGAATTTTTCCTCCATAACCTCTCCAACACCAGCCTCCTTCCACTCTTGAATTAGACAAAGAAATTCAAAACTAATAAGAATAAGTCTCCTCCCTCCCTGGACTTTGTTCCTGAGTATCTGTGAATCAGAGTAGAGACAACGAGTTCACACCTCCTTTCTTTCTGAAGCAGGAACTTCCCTTGGATGGGTAACAAGAAGGGATGCTGGTGTACCTTGGACCAGATTGCAGGAATCAATTACTAATTTTTTTTTAGTTTGAGCATTCACATTTCAGAAATCAAGAAATGTGAATAAATAAGAGCTTGATTGACTATTTTGTTGATTGTATAGACTCAACAAAGTGATGGAAAAAATTCTAATGAAGTTGATTAAATTTAAAGTGTGTCATGCATATTTCTTCCTCCCCTTTTCCTTCTTCCCCCCCACCTCTAGAACTGGTTGTGAAACTTTTACCAGCAGACCCAGATCACAGGTCAATTGCTTCAGGCAATAGGGAAAGCAATGATGAAAACAAGACAAAAGATAAATTTGGTTATCACCACTAATATACTTCATTACGATATTCCTTTTATTCCTGACCTAACTCATCTAAAAGAGATAAGTCAGGAAAGGGCTTTTAGACCAGAGAAGCAGAAAAGCAGGGTTTTAATATGTATCTTCTATTCCTCTTTTTGTGCTTCTTAACATAATTATTTGAAGAATAATCTGTATTTATTATTTCCAGAATCTCAATTTTTGTGCCTGCTAATCAGTAGAAAGATATATTACTCAAGTTGGGCCAAAATATGGGTTTCTTGCCCCCATTTAATACAGAGAATGCAATAAACAGTGAAATGAGTAAGTTTTTTAGATGTTATGACAGCATGTCAAGTTAGGCTAGAGGGTATTGCCTTGAGTTAGATACAGAAAACAGTGCAGCAGGACAATGCAACAAGACCCAATGTTCAAATATACTTCAGTTTCTAGCCCTTTATTTTTTTTGTGGTACCTAGAGGGTTAGCAGATTAGTAAAGCTGTATGGGGATCATGATGATTCATTTTCAAGGCAACTGGAATTTAGAAGTGACATTATTTATCCAGCCAGTCAATTATCTGATCCCTTTAGTCATAGCTATTACAGAAAAGATCTTCTGACTCTATAAACAAATTGCTCCAATGAAGCCATCTATAACTCACTTCTAGAGTGTACTTGTTGTTATTGTGAATACAACAAATCTTATTAAGTACTGCAACTACATCTTCATTTTGGATTTGTTTTTGTACACTATAAAGCTTAGAAATTAGAAAACTTCCCTTTTCCATACTAGATAACTGGTGTTTTTCCTGAATGACTTACTAAGAATCAGCAAGGCTTCTCTGAGGATTTTAGATCTCATACATCATGATGGGTCATTTAGTGTCAGAGCTAGGAGCCAGATTCTCTTCATGGCGTCTTGGGCATACAAGGACCATTGTGAATAGCTATACTCCTAACTTGAGAACCTCCAGGCATAGTTCCAGGACTAGAGATCAGAAAAGAGTTTTGATTTTTTGAGCTATCTGGACAACATTGATAAGTGTGTTACCCTTTATGGCCCACAGCTTTTTGCTCAAGAAATTATGGACCTCAGAGCTGGCTCTGTGCCATTGGAATATCTCAACCTGTTAGAGTCAATCTCATTGATTAGCAATGACAGGTCCCGTCTAGTTGATTAGTGCTGAAATCATGTGGGACTCTCCCAATGTACCTGGAGCTAGCTCCTATTAAAGGACTAACTGTGCCAACTAGTGGTGTCTTTCTGAGTATTTACGTTCATTCTGTATTGAAACTTCAGTTTTGGCTTTACTGGAGAAAGTGTCTAAGTCTCCTTACCTCTCTGAGGTAGTAAAAACACAAAGTTGATAGTAAAGTCTAGTCAAGTTGTGTCAATCAGGCATCTGTGGTCTGAGAGGAAAAAGTATATTAGGAAGCAAAGCATTGTTTAAAGAAAGGGTCATTCTAAAATTCTTGGTATTGCATTTACAATCTTCTTTCCCAGTTTTCAATTCTGTAATAAGATAGCAACATAGTCCCATTCTCACTCAGAGGCAGCCAGGTGGCACAGTAGATAAAACATTAAGCAAAGGGCCAGAAAGATCTGAGTTCAAATTTGACCTCAGAAATTTACTAACCATGTGACCCAGGGCAAGTGACTTAACATTGTCTGCTTCAGTTTCTTCAACGGTAAAATGGGAATAGTAATAGTACCTAACTCCCAGAATTACTGTGAAAATCAAATGAAATAATACTTGTAAAGTGCTCAGTTTAGTAATTGGCCCATAGTAGGTGCTTAATAAAAAGTGTGTTTCCTTATCTCACTTACAAGTACCAGGAACCAGTTATACCTATTACTTTACACAATGGAGTGATAACAGTATAAAGAACAATACGATCATCAATGGTAACAGTACATCAAACATTTTAGATATTTTGTAACTAGTATGAACACTTAAAGGACTTCATATAGAATATATTTGTGGAACTGAGTCACAATGTAGTTGGTAAAAGTATAAAATACTAAGTGCAGCAGCCTGTTCCAAACAATTTCCCATTCCCAGCTCTATTTCTCACAGTTCCTTTCAGGAAGATATTCATCTAGAATTGACATATGCCTTTGTTTTTGTTTTCTCCCTGGGGATAGTAGACAAACTACTACAAGTCACAGTTACTTTCCTCTAGAGTGGCATGTCCTCTTCTCCTGGCCTGGGAGACCAGCACAGTTACCCTGTCTTCTTGCTCCAAATTCCATGTAAGCCTTTTACAACATAGTAAACATGAACTCAGCATTAAAGATCCTGGCTTTCAGCAGCCTTTTGGTGTTTGACATTAATCTAGTTATAAAAGTCTTTTAACATTTTCCCTTGTGACTGCCCTGGAGTCCACCTAGTGGTAGGGTAAACATCAAGTTACTTTAAAAACATGTATACTATAACAAGGACACATTCATTATTGACTAAAATCAATATTGACTAAAATCAAAATTGACTAAAATCCAATATTGAATGAAATTTAATATTGAATAAAATCATCTTGCATGATAAGTATAATATTTCAGTGTAATGTGCTCTGAGAAAACAAATAGAGAGGTAGGTTTATAATGATTACCAAAAACCTCTAGATTTTACGTTAGGCCTTAAATCTTGGTCTTTGATACTTTCTACTAGTGAGACTTTAGTCAGGGACATTTCATCTTATTGGGCCTCTATTAAGACAATATATTCTGTAGTACCCACATCACATTGTGAGAGTTGAGTAAGAATCTCTAATTTCTTTCAAAATTAATTTCAAATACTACCTTCTAAATAAATCCATTTCTAGTTTTCCTTGCTGCCAGTGCTACCCCTTAAATATATACATGTGTACACACATATATGTGTATGTGTGTATAATATTTATATATATAATAGGTCTTTGGAACATGCCCAAATTGCCTAACATGGATGTGCGCCATGCTTCTCTGTGTTCCCCTAGCAACGGGTGGGAATATTCTCCTTCTAGTGACTATGCAGCCAGAATGGTTTGAGTCTTTAAAACTGCCAGAACAACTGCCAGCATGGGACTGTTTCCCTCTCTTTTTTGCGCACTCTTTCCTGCTGCCACCCAAAGGGTAGTTTACCCACATTGTGGGGGCTATGAACTGAACATGGAAAAGGAGATGATTTTCCTCCCCATTTCTCTTCTTTTACTTCATGGTTCTGAGAAATAAACTGGGGTTTTTACAGGTTCTGTTTTGTTTCATTTGTTCTTATCAACTTTAAGTGCCAGTAGTAATCCCTATTGGAGCGGGTTGGGTCCATAATTTGAGCCTAGAGCCATGATTCCAAGAGAGATGTTGCAATGAGCCAGCCTAGCAGGAAAACCCTGAGAGGTCAGGGTGCCTGGGACTTGAACCCAAGAGTGACTTTGGACTTGGAATTTGGGCCTGTGCTCTATAGGAACTGAATCTATGAACCTAATCCTCTTCCTCTCTTAGAGTGGTAAGGGGTTGAGGTTATGCTTCCCACATATTGTGGAGTAAGTCTGTATATTTGTGATTATGCCTTTGAAGTAAATGTTTGTTTGTAAAAGCTAATCTGACCATTAAGTCATAAAATGGTACTGGGGACCCATCCTTTACAATTGAGGGATCATGGGGGGGCGTGGCTAGAGCCATTGGAAGAGAGCCTAGGCATCCCCAATTCCCCTTAATGGTAGCCAAGAACTCTGGGGACACACATGAAATATACCTGCTCTTCAAGGCAGTGGGAGTCAGGGTAGTTATTGTTACATATGTTTTGTCTATATGCATATGTGTAGTAAATGTATTGTCATCATTATTAGAGTGAGGCTAGTTAAAGTATACTTTGTGTCAATTAAGGAGGCTTGCCTCCTTAAGAATGATTTAGTTACTAAATGAATGTACCTTGTTTAAAACTATGTGACCACTTTGGTGAAAATTATGTGGCCACTTTAGTAATAAATTGTTAAGCCATAACATTGTAAATGCTGTATTTTAATTTCTCTGAATGTTTTGCCTTCATTTGTTACTGAATAAATAGAGACTTCACTATTCTATGTAACCAGAAACTTAAAAGCTGTTCACAGCAGCAGTCCTCTGGAAAGCTGATTGCTCTTGGCTTTATAATCTTTAAAAGGACCAGTTCCATCGAGTATATGTACAAAGGCTGTCAAATGATTCTTAATCTCAGAAACTACTAGGTTTGGAAGCCTCAGTTATGAACTGGCCGCACAGCTAGCATGAACTCAGATACCTGAAATCCATGACATGAGGAGGCTTCCAAAGGTTTTTAGCACCAACACAATATTCATAGCACCTATGGCAGCTATGAATATGCTGGCGTAATTCTGAATCACAACATATAACAGATGCTACACATGGAAGACAGAACCAAAACATTTATTCAAACACTAGAAAGCCAAATCCCAACAACAGAAAGCCAAATCCATCATAGTAACAAAGAAATCTATACACAATAACAATGCAGAGGGCACTGCCATCCCCAAGCCTTCCTCACTCACAGTTCACTGCTTGCTTCCTCTCTCTCCCTCAGCTCTAACTTCTTTAACCAACTTCCTCTGGGCTCTGCTCCTCATTCTTCCTACTCCTCACCCTTCCTGTTCCACCTACTTGGCAAGCTCTTCCCACCAGAGACTCATGTGACTCAGGCTTCCATGTGACTCAAGCAGGTCACATGGACCTATTAATGGATGAGAAAGATTTTCCCATTAAGCAAAATACATTAACAGTACAAGACTCAATGACTTTTCAAAACTAATAAGACTATAGCCTTTGTCTCCTTCACATAAAATGTGAAAGAAGAAAAGTAGAGGCAAAAGACCAATGTGTTTCATAGGGCTACATCTAGGCTTCAGTGGGTATAGTCCAATGCCTTTCCACTTATAACAGTGTCTCACTGTGCACTGTCAGTGAAGGAGTCAAACAATGAACAGAGATCCACTAGATCCATTGACCAAAGAGAATTGATTGACTAGTCTCTTTGAATGCTTCTGCCCAATAAATGAGCATCCTCTTCACCATGTAGTTAGCTGACCAGAATCAATTACAAAATATCCTTATGTATTCTAATATTTCTCCAATGCATTTCCACTGCGTAGAGCATTGGACCTGGAGTCAGAAAGACCTAAGTTCAAATCAGACCTCAGATACTTTCCTTGTGATATGAGAGAGTCACTTAATTTGTCTGGCTCAGTTTCCTCATCTATAAAATGGGAGTAATAATAATACCTACCTCCCAGGTTGTTGTGAGGATCAGGTGAAAGAGTATTATAAAGTTCTTTGCAAACCTCAGAGTACTATGTAATTCTTCATATTGTTGTTGTTAACTTTCCATTATACTTATCACAACTCTTCTGGAGAGTTCTAGCCTCCTTCACATGGGCAGATGTCAGAGATGCTCTACAGACACACCAGTTCCTGTTACATTATATGTATATGTTGTTTCCCCTGTTAGAGTGTTTTTTGATGACAGAGATAGCTTCATTTTTATGTTTGCATTTCCAGTGCCTAGCACAGTGCATGACATACAGTAAGTGATTCATAAATTCTTGTTGATTTATCAAGAGCTATGGAAAGGACTTTTTAACCCTTGCAGTGCTATATCAGTATCAGTTATTTAAAAAAAATTTATTGCTTTCTTTATTGTTAAGGACTTGTCCCACTCCAGATTGCTTGAATAAATATTCCTGTAATTATTGTATTATTAGCTATGTGTTTGAGCCTAGGAGAAATTCTGAATATCACCAGTTGTCAAGGGGTGGTAAGAGTACCAAAAGTGAGATGCAGCTGACAAAGAATGAGGTTCTGGTTTGTTAGAACCAGCAGCCCCACTTATATCTCATTTAATATTCCTCCTTGCATTAAGGAATATCTATCATGGCCCTCTCATGTATTTTAAGGATTGGAAATACATCTTCATATACATTAATATTTATGCTATAAACATAAAATTCAATTAAAATATTTATGCTAGTTATGGCTGTTTGGTTTAGCCTCCATCACTGAATACTCTGAAAAGAAATTGATTCGTCCCTTATGGGGTGCTATAGAGGATTGCTTCTATTATGGGCTGACCCCCTTTCCAATTCAGGCATTATAAGACAGGATCCAGAATTTAGGCATTAGTTGAATATATCAGATCTTCCATTATCCAGATACAAAAACAAACAAAAATCATGGAAGAGTAGACTGGGCTGTTGAAGAATAGTTGCCTAACTGACTCTACTTCACAGGCTGCTTTGGACAACTGTACCATATAAAGCCAAGCACGAGCAGCTCTCCTGAGGACTGCTGCTGTGAATAGCTTTAAGGTCCTGATCACATAGTATAGTGAACTCTCTATGATGTAGCAACAAACTAAAGCAAAACATTCACAGGAACCAAAGTACAGCATTCACAACAATATAACATAACTTATTACTAAGGTGGTGTAATATAATGTCAAGCAAAGGCAACTTCCCAAGGTTCAAAATACCAGCATAGGTGCTCTCCATTTTATTCAGTGTCAAAGTAAGAACAGAGAAGATCAAAATATGACATCATTCAAAATACAGCATTTACTAAGTGTGATTCAATAATCTCCAAGTACTACCCCACCCCAGGACCTTACATTCAATCAATTACAAAATCCCTGCTCTAAATACTACTCCACCCCTAGGCTGTACCTTCATTTGGTCCACCACAAAACCCCTCTTCTCAAATGGAGATTAGTTTCCAAACATAAGTAAAGTACATTCATTTGTTCAACCATAGAACACAAAAAGGTCAAAAGTTCCCCACCCCTGGATCACAATTGAATCTACCCCAGAGTTACAACAAGTTTAAGCACAGCACTTAATACCCAAATGGAGGTCTTTTCTTCATCTTGACATGAGGCAAGTTCTCAGCAATCTTAGTTCCTGGGGAGACAAGGCTTAGCAAGGCCACAAGATACATTGCCAGTCTCTTCATTAATTCATCCTCTGTCTGCAGAACAGTCCCAGAACCCCTGAAAACATTAGCAAAACCCTCTCCCAGGATTTCTGTAAACATACAACAAGAAAATCCTTCTTCAGGGCTTCTGAACCAACAGAAAGGTTCCCAGACCCCTGCAACAACAGCACTGTCCTTCACCAGTGGACAGTATTCACTCTCTGTCTGCAGGACAGTCTCAGGAGCTCTTAGCCAACAGCCAGGTTCCAGGACTTCTTCAACAACAGGACTGTCTTTCACCAGTGGACAAATCTGGCAAAACAACATCAAAACAGACAGACAAAGTACCAGCAAAACAGCCATGTCTCCTTAGTCCTTGGCAGCTCTGGGAGCAGGTCTCAAAAGTCCAGGGCAATTCAAAGTGACCCTCAGCAATCCTCTCAGTCTCTCTCTGCCTCCACGAGGGTGCTGCTTCCAAAAAGTTCTTCTGCCTCTCTCTTGTGTCTCTCCAAATCTACGTCATCAGCTCCTCCCAGTTCGTGTCTCTCTTTTCAAGTCAACAAGTCCATCCCACAGGTGGGATTAACAAGCTCTGGGTTTTAACACAATCAATTTGAAAACCAAGCCAATACAGGGGAATCTTTATATTCCATTACTATCACAGGTGGCCACATAGTCTTAAACAAAAGATATCATTCAGTAAGTCACAATTTCAATCAATCAATATAAAGTACCCATCTAAAGTCTTCTTTCACCTTGATTGGAGACTAGCTTCCAATCATCCTTAAGGAGCAGTCATCCTTAAGGGGGTACAAAGTACAAAGAACAAAAGTCTCCCACCCCTAGGCCTAAGTAAGTCATATATGATCTCTCAGTCAGCAGTAAGTACCCAAGTAAAAGCCCTTTCATCTTGACTTGAGGCTGACTCCCAAACTCCATGGCTCCTCTTCCATGCTCCCAGCTCTTGCCCAAATTCAGCTAGATGTTGCTTGGATTCACAGGTAGGCAGCTCTCAGCTCCTGTTCCAGCTCAAAGCTCAAACTCCAAGCCCTTTGAAGCTTCTGTTTCTGGGAAGACAACACTTGCCAGAGCCACAACAATATTTACACACATTAAGCTCAGCAGAATTACAACAATATTCACATACATGCCAGCACCATCATCTCAATTCACTTTCTTCCTGTGAAATCAACACAATTCAATAGACAGAGTGCTTCTGTCTGACAAAGCAACAAAATCACTAATTCTGAACCAGCAGTGAGGTCCTAGGGCTTCTGTAACAACAGCAACACCCTCTATCAGCAGACAGATCTGACAAAGTAACATTAACACAGACAGACAAGCACAGCCTTGCTTCCTCCCAGTTTTGCTCAGTCCCAGCTGTGCTCAAGCTTTTGTATAATCAGCCCCTCCCTGTTCTGCCCTCCTCTTATGTCCTTCTTGTTCCATTTTTGGCAAGTCCCTCCCACTCTGGGCTTCACAGGTTATATTCTTAACAAAGGCTTGATATAATCCCAGGTGAGGCTCAAAGGCACTTGAACTGGAATGAGGAGCTAAGTACTTAAACAAGGAGCTAAGTACAATTTTGCTTGCAGTTACAGGTTGAAATCTATAAAGGGTTATGAAGTTATTGAGAGATAAAAATGTGGAGAATAAATGTAGATGGTTTTTCTTAGCAGTTTGATTATGAAAAGGATTATTAAGAAATTACTTTGTGTCAGCACTGTGCTAAACTCTAGAGATCAAGACAAACAATCAAGACGGTTCCTGTCCTCAAAGAGGGTCCAGTGGGAGAAGACAAGCCAGAAGTGGAGATGGAATGCAGATGGGGGTGGGCTTGGAGCTGTGCAAGCTCTGGGGGAATGGGTGGCATTCAAGTTTTCCTTGGGGAGGAGGTGGGGATGAGGAAGTGTATGTGCTGGCCGGCTCAAGGGAAAGTTTATGCTTTGAAGGGTTCAAGGGGAGATGGTGCCTCAGCCCCTTACTGACTTTTTGAGCCCCCTTTGCCTTTTCCAAGTATAAGCGCTACTTCTCTTTATCTGTTTTTGCTTGACTCGCTTGTTACAAGACATTTGTTTTTCTTTACTTTCCCCGCATGGGGTAGAGGTGGAAGACAAATACATTTCTATTAACTTTTACATAAATTAGCACGATGGCAGTGGGGCTGCTACAGACGGAGGTCACTGTGCTGGTTAGTTTTACTTGTAACAAGAGACTTCTCAGGGAGCAGGAGTCATATGTAAATGTATGTAATGTAAAAGGAAAACGCAGCAAAAAAGCCGCTTATTTCATTTTATTTTTTAAATCAGCAGTGCATTCTTCAACGCATTTCCCACACACGTCTCACTGAAAGGCACCTCATAAATGACACTTTCGGTGTTCCCGCAAGTCAGACGAGGCGTGAAAACGGGCCAAGTTCCGGCCAACTCTCGCGGGATGAGAGCCTCCCTTCTCATCGCGAGACTTGCGGAGCAGGAAGTACCCAGGCTTTTGTAGCAACGAAATGCACCACTTCCGCTAGAATTTGACTGGAACCGGAGGAAGGCGGGAGTCTTGCTTGTTTCTGTCGGGCCGCCCAGGGTCCCGGGTGAACATCTGGGAGTGGCTTCTCCTCCGGTCTGGTGGAGGAGGTTACTGACGGTTGGCTTGGTTGCTGGACAGCAGGGCGGAGACCGCAGTTTCGGGTGGGTAGGATGCGGGTGGCGGTGACCGGCTGCTGTCATGGAGAACTGGACAAGATCTACGAAACGCTGGCGCTAGCGGAGCGACGGGGCGGGGGGACGGCGGACCTGCTGCTGTGCTGCGGAGACTTCCAGGCGGTGCGCAATGAGGCTGACCTCCGCTGCATGGCCGTGCCCCCCAAGTACCGGCACATGCAGAACTTCTACAGGTTCAGGCCCCCCCTTCGTGCTGCTTCTTCCCGGCAGCATTGCGCTTCTACTCCCCTCCCTCCTTCCCTGCACACTCACTGCCCTCCCTCTCTCCTCCTCCTCTCTCCCTTCCTCTCCCCTTTCCTCTTTCCTATGAGCAGTTCCTGAGCTTTTCTGTCCTCCTTTTACCTGAAGATTCAGGTCAGATCGTTTATATACTCTCCATCATCCTTTCTGGCCAGCGAAAGGGGAATGAGCAGATGTAATGACTTGTGCCCTGAACCCCTAGGTAGTTTGTGGGTGTCAAGGTCTTGTCTAGGATCAAGAAACAGAGTCTATCCGTAATCAGAAAGATCCCTAGCGCTTAACACAGTGCCTGACACATAGTAGGCTCTTGATAAATGTTTGAATTGAATTGTTGGACGACCCTGGACTTAGCCATATTCAGCTTAATTGCCTTTTTTGTAAAATGTGGTTAATGATAGCATCTACCTTCTTGGGTTAAATTGAGGATCGAATAAGATAGCATCTTTGCAAACTTTAAAGGGCTATGTAAACCTGAATTCTTTATTTTAACAAGCAGTTCTTAAGCACCTTGTATGTGCCAGTCACTGGCATTATAAAGTGCCTTTTTCAATTTGCCCTCTTTAATTTACCAGGCATTTCTTAAGTACCTTGTATATTCCAGGTGGTTAGATTACAAAAAATGGGCTCTGGCTTCATAGAGCCTACATTAATTTCCCTCCATCCCTAAAAGCAGGTTAAAATACCCTCAAAAAATGCTTCCCATACCTTCCTGTTATACACACTCCATGATTACTTGTTCTTCATGCGTAGTTGCTTAAGGAATGTTTGAATTGTTTTGCTTTCATGATAGAATATCTAGTATATTGCATTCATAATAAGCAGCCTGACAATGTGGTGTTGTATAGTGTAATTGACAAATTTGTACTTTTGTCCTAGGTATTATTCTGGTGAGAAGAAAGCTCCTGTTCTTACAATCTTCATTGGGGGAAATCATGAAGCCTCTAATCACTTGCAGGAGCTACCTTATGGTGGCTGGGTAGCACCAAACATATATTATCTAGGTATTTGCTCATTTTTTATGTCAAATGGTGGGAGGTATGCCTTTGTCTTTATATGTATCTTTAGACAACAGACTGTATGGTGTTCTGTGAAATTCAAAGTAAGTCTATAGTCAGTGATAGTCACCAATCTGGACAGTGGGACCTGAGGTTGTAGTTCCAAAGATGAAAGGGTTAAAACTTTTTATGGGAAGAAACCCAAGTGTTCTAACCAGTGCAGTGTTTATTTTGATCTGTATGCAAAGGCAATTGGAAATATAGCTGGTGCTTACAGGGTGACTCAATTTTTTTTTGTAAAGTTGAGCCATAATATTTTATATGTAGAAGGAATCTGCCACTTAAATATGCCAGTGTCTTAAATCTTTAATTTCCTCATCCATAAAATGGGAATAATAATAGTTGAGTTGTCTCCTTTACAGGGTTGAAAGGCAAAATGAAATCATGTATGTGCAAGCCTACATTTGCTAAAGAAGTTAAGGCTAATCATTTCCCCAGGTAAATTCCCTGAGGGTCAATTCCTTTTTTTTCTTGCCCTTGACAGCCCAGCTGGTAAATAAGTGTTGACTGATATATTGATTTTGTTGTTGAGCTCTAAGATGAATCAGTTCTAATGAGAATTCCTTAGAAGGCTTCATTTCTTTTTTTTTTCATATAGACTTCAGAAGCTTTGTATTAGGGCAAGTTCTTTGAATGTCAATGTCTGCCATAACATAACTGTGGGAATTTTATAAGAGGTTATTAAATTTTTGTTTTTCAGCAGATCTTGGTAATAATTTGCTTTATTTTGTAATTCTTCATCATTATTGCTGTTAACTTTTTATTTAAAAGTTTATTTAAGGTAGTTTTCTCAAAATGAGTTAATTGGCATTGTAAATTTAGATGTGTTATAAGCATAACTAACTCATTTATTTAGATCTGAGATTATATTTCTTATGTGTAATATTAAAGCACATGGGGATTTTGCTTGCATGTATAATTTTTCAGGATATGCTGGAGTGGTTAAATTCCGTGGTGTAAGAATTGGTGGAATTTCTGGTATCTTCAAATCTCATGACTACCGCAAAGGTAATATGACTTCCAAAGTGCTACATAGAAACTTAGAGGTAACAACATATTTCCTTGTTATTTTCATAGGTATTTCTCTGTGAACTCTTATAACTTTAAAACAAGTACATATAACACAGTCTATAAATTACAAGTCTTCTTACCCCACAAGTAATTCAATTTAATTTTTTACAGTAATTTCACAAATCAGAAATCAATTTATTATAACAATTAAAAGTGCCAGAGTCCAAAATGTAAAAGCAAATGTATTGTAAACAAACAGCTGCAACATGTTTTAGCATTTGTGAATTGTCTTGAAGACTAGGAAAGTATAATATTCTGATGATTTAATTTCAGGACATTATGAGTGCCCTCCTTATGATCAGAACTCAGTAAGAAGTGTATACCATGTCAGAAATATCGAAGTCTTCAAATTAAAACAGGTATGGAAAAAAAGTACACTAAAGCAGACTTGGAAATAATTTTTATAAAAATTAAAAGTCTCTCAAAAATGTTTTTGTAATCAGATTGGTGAACATCTCCTGATATAGTATTAGATAAACCTGTTAATGCTTACTAGTATTCCTTTATGTTTTGTTTCTTTAGTTCTGCTGCTAATAGCACCCTTCCTTTTATTTCTGTCTATTCAAATCCAGTCCAGCCTTATAGTTCATTTTTTCTTACCCTTAAGTGATTTTTTCTCTTTTTTTGATTACTATCTATAATATTAATTGGGCAATTAATCCTCCATTGTTGAAATCTTACAATTTTGCTTTAAAATCTTAAAATATTATAATTTTGTTTATATGTGTATATAATTAGTCTCTTCTACTGTTAGAATATAAGTTGCTTATGGCAGATTCTATATCTTAGACTTTTTTATACTCCCAGACATTTCCTAGCATGTTGCTGTTTATGTAGAAGGTATAAGTGTGTGGCTGTTATGAATTTCTAAGCTACATACCACAAATTTGCATTAGAAGTTGTGTAAAAGGCTTACTCCGGCTCCTCAGAACAAGGATTTCTATTTGCCTTGAACAGCTGAATAACATCGGTGACCATCTTAATGTTAGAGGGGGGTGAAGTCTTAATTTAGGGAACATTGGATAAAATGGCCAAATGGATGTGTGATTATGGAAGAGGAGGGACTGAGGGTCATGATTTTTAGGTCAGGCTACCCTTAAATGTTGTAATGTTTTGTTTTACAGCTGAAACAGCCTATTGATGTATTCCTATCTCATGACTGGCCAAGAAGTATATACCATTATGGCAATAAAAAGCAGCTTCTTCAGACAAAATCCTTCTTTCGACAAGAAGTTGAAAACAACACATTAGGAAGCCCTGCTGCTTCAGAGCTTTTACATCATTTGAAACCTACTTATTGGTTTTCTGCACACCTTCATGTGAAGTTTGCAGCTTTCATGAAACATCAGGTAATATCTATCAAATATGTAGTTACTATTGAGAAACCTACTTAGAAAGCCTTTTTTAATGTCTCACTCCTAAATAGGCTTTCCCCCTTTCTTTCAAATGGAAACTTTGCATTTCACTTATTTAGACTCACTGGGGAAAAAACAAATTGACCTAATACCTTGTTTCCTGGTGCTACTTTCTAGGCTGGTTAATTACACTCACATTAATTGTACAAATCCCCTTGGCACAAAACTTACTTCTTGTTCCCTGTGTGCCATATTGCATTTCTTGTCTCTGAACCTTTAACTTAGGCCATTGACCATATTTAGAATGTTCTCTCTCATCACTTCTTCCTCTTGGAGCTCATGGTTGATTCAAGTGATACTTCCTTCAATTGGCCTTTTGTGATTTCCCCAGTTGTCATTCTCTTTCCTCCTAGTCCCCAATTACTTTGATCATATTTAGTATGTCTTGTAGTTTATTTTTCTTTGAACATATTCTATCCCCTCAGTGAAATGTAATCTCTTTGAGGCAGAGACTGTCTTGCTTTGTGTTTGTATCTCCAAAAGCAGCACAGTGCCTGGCACACAGTAGGCACTTAATAAATATTTAGTGATTTCCTGTATAAGTGGGAAATTATTATATGAAACAAACCAGTGTTATCTGAGGGTAGGTTTTTAAGGAGGGTTTTTCCATATTGTGCTAGGGAGAGGTTAAAGTGGATGAAGCCTGAGAAGAGGCTACTGAATAGAGGGATGAATAGATCAGTGGTGTCCCTTGAAGAGCAATTTTAGTATTGTAACCTGGTTTGTCTCCATTACAAGGGGCAAAAGAAATGAATAATGAGGAAGTAGAGGCATTGGATATAGATTACTTTGTCAAGAAGCCTAGTAGTTGTAGCAGCAATCACCCCAGCACAGGTTCTTAGATCTGCTTTGCTAAAGGAAAGCAACTCAAAATGGGTTAACAAGCTTGCTTTAATCAATGAAACATATATCATTTACCTAGGTCAGGGGAAAAAGGTCAGCACCCCGAACTTCAGAGTATACAGACAGAATTATCAAGACAGAGAAACAGATCAAGCAGACAGGTTTCCAAACTGTCCAACCATTTTATCCATACCAAATCACAGTTACCATCAACATCTGGGTTTTTCAAAGCTGGGAGGCTCTCAACAACGGCTTCCCAGAGTCTCATCTGATCAAATGACACAACACTTCTCAAAGTGAGCCCCAAAGCAAAGCCTCACATCAGGGCTTATATAGCCTTCTCCTGGCTCAGAGAAAGTATCAACCTTCTTGACCCATTGGCCAATCACAAAGTTCTGAAAAACAAGCCCCCCACCACAAGCTCCAGGTTCACTTAAGCCTAGGGGCAGGGAAGATCTTAAAAATTTACATTCCCATTACAGTAGTGAACAGAAAAAGGAGATGAGATAGTGGGTTGAGAGAGGCAGGGGCTGAAGGAAAGTTAAAAGATGGGAAACATCCATACTTTGTCTTCTTAGCATCTAGGCACAATGTTCTACTGAGAGGGCTCTTAATAAATTTCAATTTTCTTTTTAAGCTTTCTACATATACCTAGTTGAATCTCATAAGATCTTCCTAGTTCTGAAGTCCTAGACTGTCCATTCCCAGAGACTCCAAATGTTCATGCCCTTATTTCTTCTACTTCTGTCATTCTTTTCCTTTACTACATGATTCCTGGTCTTCCCAAAAGAATAATTGAAACTGGAATTACCGGGCTAGAGGGAGAAACTGTGTTATAAGAAAGGGCTAAATTTCAGGGGCCCAAAAGGCAGCTTGGATGGGAGAAGGGGAAAGAGTACTGAAATACACATTTTGGTAAAGTGACCAACCTTTCTAATCTGAGAACTGTAGAATTTTTAAGGCAAGAATGAATTGTAGGCATGATCTAAGTCCACTTCCTTAATCTAGAAGCGAGGAAACTGGAACATCCTTTTCCCCTTCCCTAGTTAGCAGACTATCATCCCTGACAAAGAATTTTAAAAGAGAAAAAGCAGTTCAGGGAAATCAACTGACAGATGTATCAGTGGAGTCTGACATCACATACAGTGTTTACTACACTCAGTCTCCCGCCTCTGGAAAGAAGAGAAGGAAGTCCATTTTCTCATCTCCTGTCAGGGGTTAAAATATAATATTCAGCTTCAGGTTTTTCTTTTTGTTCTTTCTACTTACAATGTTGTAGACATTGTATATTTCTAGTTCTGCTTGCTTCACTCTTCATTAGTTCATATAAATCTTACTGAGACTTATCTGTATTCTTGTTATTCATTGTTCATTATGGCACAAAAATATTCTATTACTTCCATGTATCATAGTTTATTTAGCTATTTCTAATTAATAGGTGTCTACTTTTTAACAGTTAAACCATAACTTATCTTTTCTAGGCCAACGATGGACAGCTACCAAAAGTAACCAAATTTTTAGCTTTAGACAAATGTCTGCCACACAGAGACTTCCTGCAGGTAAAAATGAAATAAGATGATTGTCTTTTGTAATGTTTATGTACTTAGAATATAAAAAGAAATTTCATTCATCAGTAATGAAAATTCATGTTGGTTTTTCTGTCAGGGGTGGATTTATGTCAGTCATAGAGTCATTCTTATTGGCTATATGATCTTAGGCAAATCATAACTTTAATTTCTCTGAGCTTCAGTTTTCATATTTTTAAAATATGTAAAATACTTGTGCTACCTGCCTTCCAATATTGTTGGAAAATAATTTTGTAAAAATTTTAAAGTGCTAGCATATAGATGTATGTTAATATGTGAACTTTTATGTTTATGTGTGTTTTGTCTAGCTTATTTCTCTTTTTTAAAGTTCTTTGCTTTTACATCACAGTTATTTCTGATTGTACTCCTCTTTCCACCATAGTGAGCCTTTGTAACAAAGAAAAAGACATTTAAAATCAACATTGACTGTATCTGGAAGGTTTAGTGGCTTTTCTTACATAATTTCAAATGGTTTTCTAGACTGATTGTACTAATTCATAGTTCTAGGAACAATGTGTTAATGTGCCTAAAAGATGAAATATAAAATTCAAACCTTTGGGAACAATGACGTGATAGAATTACAGATTCTAGGAAAAAATCTTCTATTTGGTGGCTCAGTCTTAGCTTCTGTAATTACATTATCTTAAAATGGCATGTGCTGTCATCATCATCCTCTTCTGTAGGGAGGAAGCATAGGAGATTGGGAAGCTGGATAACTGAATGGGGAATTATAATTGTTATAAAGTTTTGGAAGTTAGAATTGTTGTTTTAGATAGTCCTAAAATGAGATGTTGCTATAGGTAGCCAAGGTATTTTTAAGAAAATATTAGGTAACTGAAATACTGTGTAGTACTTCTCTATACCTTAATTTCTTGTTTCTGAGTGCTTAATCCCGAGGTCAGATAATTGGTTTCTTACTTGAGAACAAAAGTGTGATTTGTTCAGTATAAAAAATAGAGAGCATATTATATTTAATTTTAATGGTAATAATGTTAAAATGAATAGATTTTCCTAAAAGTATTCAATTTTTTACCTAGATAATAGAAGTAGAGCATGATTCAAATGCACCAGACTATTTGCAATATGACCTTGAATGGCTCACTATTCTAAAGGCTACTAATAGTCTTGTAAATGTGTCACGAGGCTTATGGAATATGCCTGAAAACAATGGCCTCCATGCAAAGTAAGTAAAATCAGGTGCTATATTATGTTGTATTAATATTTTGTATATGTTTGTCTGTGTAGATGATATTCCCCTTTTCTCCCCCTTCAACCTCTCCAGTAGATTGTCAACTTCTTGAAGACTGGGCCTATTTTTATCTTTTTATCCCTAGTGCCTAGCACATCTTAGGAACTCAAATGCCTGTTAAATAGCTATGGTTTTATTGAAAAAAAGTTTTTGTCTTTCTTATGTGTGCATAACTTAAAGTAAGCCCAGAAGGAAGGGAAATTATTCTTGAATAATCATCAAAATAAATTGAGTTTTCCCACTGATTAGTGTAAAAGAAGGGGAGGGGGGGTAGGGCTAATGACATATAGATAGAGTAATATAGAGACTTAAGGGCTTACCACCTAAAGGGAAAGGTAGGAGATGACCATCACATGTTTATTTTAAAAAGTGCCACAGAACTATAGCATTTTTGGGTGAGGGCAATTGGGGTTAAGTGACTTGCCCAAGGTCACAACGGCTAGTTTTTGTGTTAAGTGTCTGAGGCCGGATTTGAACTCAGGTCCTCCTGACTCCAGGGCCGATGCTCTATTCACTGCTCCACCTAGCCGCCCCTTGAACTATAGCAGTTTGGAGGAAGAACTTTGCATTTGGAATAACATGGACTTGTCTTTCATTTGTTAGAGATAACTTTGTGGAGGAAAGTATTTAAAAACAAATTATCTTTACAGAATTGAATGTATTTTCTATTTGTGAGCCTAAAATTAATTTTTAATTTTCTATTCTATATTATTTAATTTTACCAAGATAAAAATAATGATTTTTCCCTAAAACATTTCTAGGTGGGATTATAGTGCAACAGAAGAAACAATGAAAGAGATATTAGAAGATATGAACCATGACCTCAAAGTTCCATATAACTTCAGTGTGACAGCTGTATGCTATGATCCTAGCAAGCCCCAGAAACGCATGGAATTAGTTCATAGGATCAGTCCTCAGACTACGAAATTTTGTGCCCAACTTGGCCTCACTGATATTAATAATAGAACTCAACAGGTGATAGAAGAAAGTTCATTGCATGGAGATGATGATGAGGAAGTGGATAGTAATGGTTCAGGAGAAGAACCAAGTGAATATAACACTGATAACTCTGTCCTGTCTTCCTCTATTAACCCAGATGAAATAATACTTGATGAGGATGATGAGGATGATGAGGGTGAAGATAGTATTACAGGTCTACATGGTGACATTAGTACTCCTGCAGTGGAGCCCTCATTTGATCATCACCCTTCTGATTTTTCAACAAGCTTCTCTGACATTAGGATCTTACCAGATTCCATGGTAGTATCTTCTGATGGTACAATGAATTCCACAAATGAATTGGAGAAATCTAGTGAAAATAAGGAATCAGAAGAAGGAAAGAACTTAAATGAGAAACCCTTAAAAAGACTAAGTGATGAAATTGGAGATGAAAACCACTTAAGAAAGAAAATTAAGAGAAGGAATCAAGCTATCTATTCTGCAGCAGATGACAGTAATGTAGAATGAAAGAAAAAGGGAAGACTACATAAACTTTGTTTTATACAGAATAAATTGTAGTGTATATAGATATATATACACACACAAACATATATAAGCAATTTATTTTTTGTAGTTGAATGTCAGATTTTGTCTATTTTTACCAGACTTTACCTAACTTTTGTCAATGGAATCAACACAAGAAATTTCAACATTTGCTTCTGGGGGTGGGGGTGGGGACGTGTCTGTTTAACTTCTTATATATTCCAGATTAAATTCCTTTTTTCTGAAAGCAGAAATACATGAATAGTTTTTTTTTCTTGCCATACTCAGTTTCCTAAACTTTAATAAACTTGAGCTGTGCAGAAATAAGCTTGCTGTTTAATTGAGTTGAAAAAGCATCGAGAAGAGTGTTAAGTTAAATTGAAGAGGTTAGATAATTATTAGGATGATACCACGAACCTGAGAACCAGAAGTATTAGTCATAAGACTAAGGGTATAGTAAAAACAGCACTGAATTTTTATTCAGGATACTTGAAGCCTGCGTTTGAAATACTACTTGTTTGTGACTGAACAACTCAAGTAACATCTCTCAGTCCATGTTCCCTCACCTGTAAAATAAGGCTAGCACTTGTAATATCTCAAGTTGCTTTAAAGGAAAGCGTTTCATAAACCTTTAAGTGTCTCTGACCACTGCTCTTGTGGCCCTCATCTCTACCTGCTGCTCCAGGTAAAGTGTGTCTCCTTGGTTCTGGAGGGCTGAATGCTGTAACTACTTGGGCCTTAGCTCTGCTGCCCCATGCTGGGCCAAGTATTGTCCCCCCACCTCCCCTCTTTTTTTTTTTTTTTTGGGTTTATTTGTATTTATTTTACAACATTCAGTTCCACATTCCCTTGAGTTTCAAATTTTCTCTCCTCCCCGCCCCACCTCCCCCCATCATGGTGGCATGCACTCATATATAGGATCTACAAATATCTTTACATTAATCATTAGGTTGTACAGAAAGATTGTAACTGATGGAATGATCAGTGGGAAAGAGGAAACAAAGCAAGACAAGAAAAAGAGAGCAAGTAGTTTGTTTCAATCTGCATTCAGACTCCGCATCTCTCTGGATGTGAGTATCTTTTTTTTTTTAAATTTTGGAGGGCAATTGGGGTTAAGTAACTTGCCCAAGGTCACATGGCTAGGTTTTTTTTGTATGTGTGTGTTAAGTGTCTGAGGCCAGATCCGAACTCAGGTCCTCCTGACTCTGGGGCCAGCATTCTACTCACTGCACCACCTAGCCGCCCCATGGGTATCTCTTTCAATCATGAGTCTTTTGGAGTTATGAGGTTACATTGCTGAGAGGAACCCAGTCTATTGAAGTTAGTCATCACATATACATTGTGTCTGTAATTGTGTAGAGATTTCTCCTGGTTCTGCTCTTCTCGCTCAGCATCCGTTTATCTTTCCAGGTTATTGTGAAGTCCATCTGCTCCTCATTTCTTATAGCACAGTAGTATTCCATTACATTCATATACCACAGCTTGTTCAGTCATTCCCCAATTGATGGGCATCCCCTTGATTTCCAGTTGTTTGCCACCACAAAAAGAGCCATTATAAATATTTTTGTACATACAGGTCCTCCTCCCACTTCTCTGATCTCTTTGGCTTATAACACTAGAAGTGGTATTGCTGGGTCAAAAGGTATGCACTTATTTATAGTCCTTTGGGCATAGTTCCAAATTGCTCTCCAGAATGGCTGGATCAGTTCACAACTCTACCAACAATGTATTAGTGTTCCAATTTTTTCACATCCTCTCCAGCATTTATCATTTTCTTGTTTTGTCATCTTGGCCAATCTGGCGAGTGAGATGTGGTACCTAAGAGTTGTTTTGATTTGCATTTCTCGGATCACTAGTGATTTAGAACATTTTTTCATGTGCTTATAGATATCTTTAATTTCATCTTCTGAGAACTGCCTGTTCATATCCTTTGACCATTTATCAGTAGGAGAGTGGTTTGTATTCTTATAGATTTGACTCAATTCTTTATGTATATTTTAGAAATGAGACCTTTATCAGAGACATTGGTTGTAAAAATTCTTTCCCAATTTTCCACTTCCCTCTTAATCTTGGTGACATTGGCTTTATTTGTACAGAAGCCTTTCAATTTAATCAAAATTATCTATTTTGCATTTTATAATGTTCTCTAACTCTAGTGTTGTCATAAAGTCTTTCCCTCTCCATAGATTTGACAGGTAAACTATCCCTTGCTCTCCAAGATTTCTTACAGTATCAGCCTTTATACCTAAATCATGCACCAATTTCCACTTTATTTTGGTGTATGGTGTTAGATATTGATCTATGCCCAATTTCTGCCATACTGTGTTCCAGTTTTCCCAGCAGTTTTTGTCAAATAGTGCATTCTTCTCCCCAAAACTGGGGTCTTTGGGTTTATCAAACAGTAGATTACTATAGTCATTGGCTGCTGGTTCTCGTGTACTCAATCTATTCCATTGGTTCACTATTCTATTCCTCAGCCAGTACCAAGTAGTTTTGATGACTGCTGCTTTATAATACAGATTAAAATCTGGTATGGTTGGCCACCTTCCCTAGTGTTTCTTTTCATTAATTGCCTTAATATTCTGGACCTTTTGTTCTTCCAAATGAATTTTGCTACTATTTTTTTCTAGCTCTACAAATTTTTTGGTAGATTGATTGGTATGGCACTAAATATGTAATTTAATTTAGGTAAAATTGTCATTTTTATTACATTAGCTCCACCCAGCCATGAGCAATTGATGTTTTTCCAGTTAGTTAGATCTGACTTTATTTGTGTGAAAAGTATTTTGTAATTGTGTTCATATAAGTCCTGGGTTTGTTTTGACAGGTAGATTCCCAAATATCTTATGATGTCTACAGTAACGTTAAATGGGATTTCTCTTTCTATCTCTTGCTGTTGAATTTCGTTATAGATACATAAGAATGCTGAGGACTTATGGTGGGTTTATTTTATATTCTGCAGCTTTGCCAAATTTATTATCTCAAGTAGTTTTTTACTTGATTCTCTAGGATTTTTAAAGTATATCATCATATCATATGCAGAGAGTGATAGCTTAGTCTCTTCTTTGCCTAATTTGATTCCTTCAATTTCTTTTCCTTCTCTTATTGTTACTGCTAACATTTCTAGTACCAAATTGAATAAGTGGGGTGATAGTGGACATCCTTGTTTTACCCCTGATCTTATTGGAAATGCTTCTAGCTTATCCCCATTACATATAATATTTGCTGATGGTTTTAGGTAGATGCTACTTATTATTTTAAGGAAGACTCCATTGATTTCTATACTTTCTAGTGTTTTTAATAGGAATGGGTGTTGTATTTTGTCAAAAGCCTTTTCTGAGTCTATTGAGATAATCATATGGTTTCTCCTAGTTTTATTGTTGATGTGATCAATTATACTCATAGTTTTCCTGATATTGAACCACCCTTGCATTCCTGGAATAAATCCTACCTGGTCAAAGTGCATTATTCTTGTGATGAGTTGCTTTAGTCTTTTTGCTAATATTTTATTTAGAATTTTTGCATCTATTTTCATAGGGGAAATTGGTCTGTACTTTTCTTTCTCTGTTTTGTCTTCCCAATTTAGGTATCAGTACCATATTTGTATCATAAAAAGAATTTGGTAGGACTCCTTTTTTACCAGTTTTCCCAAATAGTTTGTAAAGTATTGGAGTCAATTGTTCTTTAAATGTTTGGTAGAATTCACTAGTAAAGCCATCTGGCCCTGGAGATTTTTTCTTAGGGAGTTCATTGATGTCTTGTTCAATTTCTTTTTCTGAGACAGGGTTATTTAAGTAGTTTGCTTCCTCTTCAGTTAGTCTAGGCAGCTTATATTTTCGTAAATAATCATCCATTTCACTAAGTGTCAAATTTATGTGCATACAATTGGGAAAAATAATTCCTGATCATATTTTAATTTCCTCTTCATTGGAGGTAGATTGACCCTTTGCATTTTTATACTTGTAATTTGGTTTTTTTCTTTCTTTTTTTTTATCATATTGACTAAAGGTCTATCAATTTTATTGGTTTTTTCATAATACCAGTTCTTAGTTTTATTTATTAATTCAACAATTTTCTTGAATTCAATTTTATTAATCTCTCTTTTGGTTTTCATTATTTCTAATTTAGTATTTAATTGGGGATTTTCAATTTGTTCTTTTTCTAGCTTTTTCAGTTGCATGCCCAATTTATCGACCTCCATTTTCTCTATTTTATTTATGCATATATTGAAGGATATAAAACTTCCCCTAAGAACTGCTTTTGCTGTATCACATAAGTTTTGGTATGTTGTCTCATTATTGTCATTCTCTTGAATGAAGTTACTGATTGTTTCTATAATTTCTTGTTTGACCCACACATTCTTTAGGATTAAGTTATTTAGTTTTCAATTAGTTTTTAGTCTATCCTTCATGGCCCTTTATTACATATAATTTTTATGGCATCATGATCTGAGAAGGATGCATTTAATATTTCTGCCTTTCTGCATTGAATTGTGGGGTTTATATTCCCTAGTTTATGGTCAGTTTTTGTATATGTGCCATGTACCGCTGAGAAGAAGGTATATTCCTTTTCATCCCCATTCAGTTTTCTCCAGAGGTCTACCATATATCTATCTTATCCAAGATTCTATTTACCTCTTTGACTTCTTTCTTGTTTATTTTGGGGTTAGATTTATCAAGTTCAGAGATGGGGAGATTGAAGTCCCCCACCAGTATAGTTTTACTATTTCTTCCTCTAACATCCTTAACTTCTCCTTTAGGAATTTAGAATTTGTACCACTTGGTGCATAAATGTTTAGTAATGATATTAATTTTCAATGGTGTCTTTTAGCAGGATATAGTTTCATTCCTTATCCCTTTTAATTAGCTCTATTTTTGCTTTTGCTTTGTCTAAGAATTGCTACCCCTGCTTTTTTCACTTTATTTGAGGCATGATATATTTTACTCCAGCCTTTTACCTTTACCCTGTGTGTATCCCCCTGTTTCAAATTTGTTTCTTGTAAATAGCATATTGTAAGGATTATGGTTTTTAATCCATTCTGATACCTGCCTCTGTTTTATGGGAGAGTTCATCCAATTGACATTCACTGTTATGATTACTGTCTCTTTCACTCCATCCTTTTCCCTCCCCTGTTTATGCTTTTATTTTTCTCCCCTTCTCCCTTTCCCTCCTTAAGAGTTTTCCTTTTGACCACCACCTCCCTCAGTATTCCCTTCTTATCAGCCCCCCTCCCTTTTCCTACCCTTCCTCCTTATTTCTTTCCTCCTAACCCTTCCTCCCCCCTTCTTAGTCCTTCTCCCCTCCTACTGCCTGTAGGCTATGATAGATTTTTGTACTTAATGTAGTATGTTCTTTTTCCTCGAACCAAGATTGACAAAAACAGATGTCATGCAATGCTCCTCTCCCTCCCCTCTTTCTCTCTATTATGATGTTTTATGTCTCTTCTCAATAGAGTACTATAATTAACTGGTTGTGTTATTCCCTCCTTGCCCAGAACCAATGAGGGAAAAGCTCATATAATGCTAATTTCCCTCCCTTCTTTCCCTCTACTATGTTTTTATGCCTCTTTGTGTGGCATAATTTACCTTTTCTGCTTCATTCTTTTCTCTTCTTCCATTGCAGTCCCTTTGCAGCTCTTAATAAAGGTTTTTTTTCATCATCATTTTGTGCAATTTATACCCACACCCTCTATTTATCTATATCCCTTTTAGATTTTGTAATGTAATGCCAAGCAAAGGCAACTTCCCAAGGTTCAGAATACCAGCATAGGTGCTCTCCATTTTATTCAGTGACAAAGTAAGAACAGAGAAGATCAAAATATGACATCATTCAAAATACAGCATTTACTAAGTGTGATTCAATAATCTCCAAGTACTACCCCACCCCAGGACCTTACATTCAATCAATTACAAAATCCCTGCTCTAAATACTACTCCACCCCTAGGCTGTACCTTCATTTAGTCCATCACAAAACCCCTCTTCTCAAATGGAGATTAGTTTCCAAACATAAGTAAAGTACATTCATTTGTTCAACCATAGAACACAAAAAGGTCAAAAGTTCCCCACCCCTGGATCACAATTGAATCTACCCCAGAGTTACAACAAGTTTAAGCACAGCACTTAATACCCAAATGGAGGTCTTTTCTTCATCCTGACAAGAGGCAAGTTCTCAGCAATCTTAGTTCCTGGGGAGACAAGGCTTAGCAAGGCCACAAGATACATTGCCAGTCTCTTCATTAATTCATCCTCTGTCTGCAGAACAGTCCTAGAACCCCTGAAAACATTAGCAAAACCCTCTCCCAGGATTTCTGTAAACATACAACAAGAAAATCCTTCTTCAGGGCTTCTGAACCAACAGAAAGGTTCCCAGACCCCTGCAACAACAGCACTGTCCTTCACCAGTGGACAGTATTCACTCTGACAGTATTCACTCTCTGTCTGCAGGACAGTCTCAGGAGCTCTTAGCCAACAGCCAGGTTCCAGGACTTCAACAGGACTGTCTTTCACCAGTGGACAAATCTGGCAAAACAACATCAAAACAGACAAAGTACCAGCAAAACAGCCATGTCTCCTCAGTCCTTGGCAGCTCCAGGGACAGGTCTCAAAAGTCCAGGGCGATTCAAAGTGGCCCTCAACAATCCTCTCAGTCTCTCTCTCTGCCTCCACAAAGGTGCTGCTTCCAAAAAGTTCTTCTGCCTCTCTCTTGTCTCTCCAAATCTACGTCACCAGCTCCTCCCAGTTCAGGACTCTCTTTTTACATCAACAAGTCCATCCCACAGGTGGGATTAACAAGCTCTGGGTTTTAACACAATCAATTTGAAAACCAAGCCAATACAGGGGGATCTTTATATTCCATTACTATCACACTATTTCTGCTGGAATGAGACACAAGCTCTTTAGTGGTCTCTCTTGGATGATCCTAAGGGAAAGAGTTCCCTATTTGAGACAGAGTGAAAACTTTTTTTTTCATTTTTCAGATGCTTTATTAACTTCTGATTTACATCATTCATTTCCGCCAGATTTTGAGTTACAAATTTTCTCCCTGTTTTTCCCCTAGCCACTGACCCAAAATAGCTGTCCCACAGGATGTCCCCTCCTCCAATCTGCTCTCTCCCATATTTTCTCCCATACCTCTTTTGGCTTTTCCAGTAGGGCATGTTGGATCTCTATGCTCCAGTGCCTGTATATCTTATTTCCCAATTACATTTAAAATAGTATTAGTAATAATAGTGTATATATATGTATATATATTTAAACATTTTATTTTAAAACTTTGAATTCCAGATTCATTCCCTTCCTCCCTTGTTACCCACCCTTACTGGGAAGATACTCAGTTCAGTATAGGTTGTACATGTGAAGCTAAGGCAAAACAATAACATAGTAGATATGTTGTAAATGACTGACTATACTTCCCTCCCTCCTATCCCACCTCCCACTTGTTTTATTCTCTACTTTGATCCCGTCCCTTTTCAAAAGTGGGTGCTTCCAACTTCCCTCTCCCCCAGCCTGCCTTCCCTTTCATCATCCATGCTCTCATCCCCTTCCCCCCTACTCTCCTATAGGGTGAGATAGCCTATTTAGTGTGTATTTTATTCCCTCCCCAAGCCAATTTCAATGAGAATAAGTTTGACCCATTCCCTTTTGCCTTCCTATTCTTCCCCTCCATTGTGACCATTTTCCCTTGACTCTTCTATATGAGATAGTTTACCCCATTCTGTCTCTTCCCATCTCCTCTCATTATATTCTTCTTTCACCTCTTAATTTCACCTTTTAAGTATCATCCCTTCCTATTAAATTGGTCCTGTGCCCTCTATCTATGTATACCTGTAAACATATATACACACATTCACATATGTATTCATATGCCCATATATCCTCATATATATACATATATATATATATATAAAATTCTATTCCCTTCAACTATTTTCATACTGAGAAAAGTTTCATCAGTTACAATTATTGTTTTTCCATGTAGGAATGTTAATAGTTCAACTTTGATAAGTTCCTCATGATTTCTTTTCCGTTTACCTTTTCATGCTTCTCTTGCTTCTTGTATCTGAATGTCAAATTTTCTATTCTATTAACTCTGGTTTTTTTCAGCAAGAATGCTTGAAACTCCTCTATTCCACTGAATAACCATATTTTCCCCTGAAACATGATACTCAGTTTTGCTGGGTATGTGATTCTTGGTTTTAATTCCATCTCCTTTGCCCTCCAGAATATCATATTCCAAGCCCTTCGATCCCTCAGTGTAGAAGCTGCCATATCCTCGGTTATGCTGATTGTGTTTCCACAATATTCAAATTGTTTCTTCCTGGCTGCTTGTAATATTCTCCTTAATCCTCTCCTTAATCTGGGAATTCTGGAACCTGGCTATAATATTCCTAGGAGTTTTCTTTTTGGGATCTTTCTCAGGAGGTGATTGGTGGATTCTTTCAACCTCTATTTTGCCCTCTGGTTCTAAAACATCAGGGCAGTTTTCTTTGAGAACTTCCTGGAGGATGCTTTCCAGGCTCTTACTTTGGTCATGGCTCTCAGGCAGTCCAATAATTTTTAAATTATCTCTCCTGGATCTATTTTCCAGGTCAGTGGTTTTTCCCATGAGATATTTCACATTGCCTTCTATTCTTTCATTTGTTTGGATCTGTTTAACAGCATCTTGATTTCTCATAAAGTCATTAGCTTTCATTTGCTCCAATCTAAGTCTGAAGCAATGATTCTCCTCATTGAGCTTTTGAGATTGTTTTTCTATCTGTCATATTTGGCTTTTTAAGACATTCTTCTCCTCATTGTCTTTTTGAGCCTCTTTTGAGCTTTGAGTTAGTCTATTTTTTAAGGTGTTATTTTCCTCAGTCAGGCTGTTGACTCTCATTTTGTAATTTTCTTGCATCGTTCTTATTTCTCTTCCCAATTTTTCCTCTACTTCTCTTATCTGTTTCTTAAGGTCCTCTATGGCCTGTAACCAGCTCTTATTTTCCTTTGAAGCTTTTGGTGCAGGAGTTCTGACTTCACTGTCTTCCTCCTGTTCCATGCTTTGCTCCTTTTTGTCCCCAAAATAGGAGTCTAATGTTGGAATCTTCTGTCTGCTATATTTCCTTTGCCTGGTCATGTCACCCCTCAGTCACTTGACCCCTGGACTTTTTGCCACTGTAGGACTCTGCCACCAGAAGGGAACTTTTGTCCCAAATGCTGGGGTTTTCTCAGCTGCTGGAGGTATTAGATGGGTGCCCTCTCTGAGGCCTCCACACACTCTGGCAAGCTGGATACACATCCCAGGACCTCCACCCTAGACTGCAATCCAGATCCAAGCAGGTTAAAGCAAGAGCAATTACCCCTCAGACTGGTCACTTGGTCACCCTACACTCTGCAGGCCAAGAGCTGAAGCTGCCACGTGGCACTGGCTGGCTGTGCTGGCATCTCAGTGATTTCTCGCCCCGGGGGGCAAAAGCCAAGGCACTCCCACTTACTGGGTCCCAAAGTTCAGACTGCACTGACCTCTCACTTTGTCCTTCGCATCTATGTGTTGATAATTCTGGAGACGGCCATAGCTGCTGCTCATCTGGAGTCCCTCCAGCCAGTGGCTGGTCAGGCTTGCCCTGGGGCTAAAACCTCTGGCTCAAGCGGGCCTGTGCTTGGCTCCCTGAGTGCTGCGCTGGCTGATTCTTGCTGGCCTGCTGGGCTGTCCTCAGTGGGATGTTAGCTTCTCTGTGTCATTTTGTGGGTTCTGCATCTCCAAAGTTTGTTCAGAGTCCCCTTTTTACATTGATTGGGGAAGGTGGAAGCCGGAGCTGCTTGGAGGTTGTCCTTCTATGCCGCCATCTTGACTCTGCCCCCCACACCTAATTCAAAAAACAATTCTTGAGTGAAAACTTTTAAAATAATGCAGTTTAAACTGCCTGGTATCAGCGAATTAACTGGGCTTCATTTGTGACATTTCCCCCTAACTTCCAAGTTCAGCTTCCCCAAAAATTCAAACCAAATTGTTCTTTCTCCATTCACACAGACTTCCTTTAAACTGGGCAACTTTAAGTTTAAGAGGTGTCTGTGTTTAACTTCTTGTATATTCCAGATTAAATTCCTTTTTTCTGAAAGCAAAAGTATATGAACAGTTAGGCTTCTAACTGTTGAGGCAATTAGGTGATGATGACCATTGGCAATCCAAAGGCATCCAATTGCAGTAAGGGAAGAACACTCACTCTTCTTTATTAGGGTTAAGTGACTTGCCCAAGGTCACACAGCTAGTTTTTGTGTTAAGTATCTGAGGCTGGATTTGAATTCAGGTCTTCCTGACTTCAGGGCCAGTGCTCTATTCACTGCACCACCTAGCCACCCTAGTAAGGAGAAATCTCAAGTTCCTTCCCCCTCCCCCCCATCCCTTCCCCCCCTACTCCATTCAATGCCTCTGAGCTGCTTTGAAGGTAAACTGAATTCTGAGGAAATCCAGAGGATTAACTAAAAAATTAATTGAAATAGTAACCATCAAAATTGTAGAGTGTACGATAAGTCCAGGTTGTACAAGTATGATCTATTTTACAGTTGAGGAAACAGGGCTTAGAGAGGTTTAAGTTCTCTGACAAGTTGGGGCTCATACAGCTAGTAAGTGTTTGAGACAAGTTTGATATGCTGGTCTCCTGACTGGAGTCCACTTCCCTGTGCTATGCCATATGACCTCTTAGGATTCTGATACTCAGTGAAATTAAATGAAATCTGTCCTGTCTGTGTTGATTTGTGTTTGTGTTACTTTGTCAGACAGAAGCATTCTGTCTGTTGATTTGTGTAATTTGTCAGACAGAAGCACTGTGTATGTTGACTTGTGATTGTGTTACTTTGTCAGACAGAAGCACCCACTCTGTTGACTTGTGTTGATTTCACAGACAGAAAGTGAATTGAGATGATATTGCCAGCAATATATGTGAGTGTTGTTGTGACTCTGTTAAGCTTAATGTGTGTAAGTATTGTTATGGCTCTGTTTAGCTTTGTCTTCCCAGAAACAGAAACTGTGAAGGGTTTGAAGGACCTAGTCACCCACTGTGAGCTTCACTATGGAGCAGGAGCTGAAACAGGCTCTGAGAGCTGCCTGCTTGTGAATCCAGGTGACAGTCACGTGAATTCAGGAAAGAGCTGGGAGCATGGAAGAGGAACCATGGAGTTTGGGAGTCAGCCTTGAGTCAAGATGAAAGGACTTTTACTTGGGTACTTAATGCTGACTGAGAGATTATGACTTACTGTAACCTAGGGGTGGGAGACCTTTATATTCTGTACTTTGTACCCCTTAAGAATGATTGCTCCTTAAGGATGACTGGAAGCCAGTCTCCAATCAAGATGAAAGAAGGCTTTAGATGGGTACTTTATGTTGATTGATTCAGATTGTAACTTACTGAATGATATCTTTCGTTTAAGACTATGTGGCCACCTTAGTAATAAGTTGTTATGTTATATTGTTGTGCATACTGTACTTTAGTTCCTATGAATGTTTTGCTTTAGTTTATTGCTGAATAAATGGAGGGTTCACTATTCTATATGATCAGAACCTCAAAGCTATTCATAGTAGCAGTCCTCAGGAGAGCTGCTTATGCTTGGCTTTACACCACTATACTGTGCTTAGAGTGGACTTCTACTAAGATTCAGAATTGTGTCATTCCAGGACATTTTGAAAACAAGTGGCAAGACGTAAAAATTCAGGCCTGTCTAATGCAGGTTATCTCAGCCAGGCCACCCCAGGGAAGCATGGAACACAGGCCAATTATATTGTGTGCTATTGCCTTCTCCTTCCACTCACTTTTGTTCCCTAATATATTTATATGAATGAAATCAGACTAAAGTGGATATCAAAAGCAGCTTTGAAGGACCAAAGAAGGCATAAAATGGCAGTCTGAAGAGTATATAGGGAGAGGTTAAGAATTCTGACTGCTTTGCCTTAGTGAATGAAAGACCATTTATTTAGTGCTAGCTATATGTGAAGTCTCATGCTAAGTGTTAGGAGGTTGTAGATGAAGCAAAACAGTATGTGATCTCAAGGAACTCACATTTTAATGGGGGAGGCAACACAACACAACACAATACAAATTCAACTTCAAGTCAGATGGAAAAAAGACTCATGGACCTTAGGGTGTGGCAGCAAAACAGATGGGCAAGTATCTTACTCAGCTTCCCACTACTGAAACTATATCCATTTCTGATGATGAACCATTTAACAGTGTCAGGGGTTTTGGCAGCAAGAACTTTCTTTTCTCAGTCTATGCTAACTATGGTGGCCGAGGAGGCAAGGGCTGCAGCATCTCCTTCTCTACAAGGGCTGATTGCCTGGATGATGGCTGAACTGGAAGCAAGGCTGATGGTATGGGGGACACTGCTATTCCTGAGACTTAGGTTTATGGTCCTGGGCTCTCTCTGTTCTAGTCTGAGTGGAGGTAGTGGTCAACATAGTGGTGGAAGTTTGATTTACCTGACACATCGTGCTATCTTCCATTTCTTCCTCAGGGTACTTTGTTGTTTTAACAGTTTGCCTGCTCTATGGGTAACAGTTTGTTGGCATTTGGGGATATCTGACCCCTTTTCCATAAGGATTCCTTCTTTGGATGATGCCTTTATAACTGACAGGCCTCAAACCTGTTGGTAAGTTAGGGAGATGTCTACCCCAAGCATGTGAAAATTTCCCTTTGTGGAATGGGAACGGCCATGTGGCTGTTCCAATAGCCAGGAAGGTGGTTGAAGGGGGCTCCCTGGAGGTTATCCATTGTAACACAGGCCATCACTAGTCATTTTGATTTTTGTCCTGCCACTGTACTTTGATGACTCTGGAAGAGAGAGTGAGGCTGACAGCTCTGTGCAACTCTGCCTCACTTAAATCCAATTCACCCACAAGTCAAGACTTCACCCATGATGTCACTGGTCCTCTTCAAAAACAAAGACAAACAGTAAACAACAGCAAATGGGGACTGGGCTGAAAGCAGGACCAGTGATCAGAGGGCATGGGGAATGCTGCTATTATTCAAGCTCTTAGATTTACCTGCTTATCAATGGCAATTGGGCAGCAGATAGTGGTGGTGGTGAATAGTAGATTCATTCTCCATAGTGACTGTTCCCCTTGATGATGATTTCAAGGTTAGACTGGAAGAAGGGCTGATGATAAGGGGGCACTGCTTTTCCCTGGACTATTCACATCAAGATCTGCTGAGAGGTGGTCAAAGTCATAGTGGTTGGACTTTCCAGGCACATGCCACCATATGTCTTTCCCTCAGAGTGCCTTACTTCATTTAGCCTGTTTTGCTATTAGAGTACTATGGAGTTTGAGTCTTTTCTGGCACAAGCTGATAGGAATCCCCTAATTCAGCTCACCCAATACCAATGTGAGTCACTGACCATTCCCAGCAATACCAGGTTCCCTTAAAGCAGGACTCCTTAAACTTTTTCCACTCACAACCCCTTTTTGAGTTTTGGCAGCATTCATTGTCATTATGTGACCTGAGGGGACATGCAGTGCAAAGTGTGCATGTTGAGGGTTTAGAACCAAGACTGCGCTGAAGTTGTTCAATGCAACATGGGCAAGCACTGCCAGAAACACCTCAGATTCATTTTGCACATGATTTTGAATTAATTTTTGGTCATTGTACTTCAGAAACCTTTTTACTCTTGCTAAATTTTTCAGGACCTCATATGGGTCATGACCCACAGTTTAAGAAGCACTGCCCTAAAGCATGAGACCTGTGACTATCATTCTGATTTGTTGTATCTTAGGGACAGTTCTGAGTATTCTTAACTAAGGTCACATGAGCATAATTTACTTACAGCAAATATATTTGAAATTCCCTCACATAGGTCTTCAAGGGCCAGATGGCCAATTATTGAGGAAGTTATAAATGAGATTCCTGTATAGGTATAGATATAGATGTTTTTTGGGGCCCCTTCCTATTCTGAAATTCTGTGATTAAACAATTAATTAATTAATTAATTAAATTATATATAAATAAATTAATTAAAATTTATTAATTAAACAATTTAAAGTTTAGAGTTATATGAACATTCCTTTTAAAATTTTTTTTAAGTTTAGAGTTATAGGTGAGAAAATGATGATTAACTTTGAATAAATATTTTTTTTTCCATTTTGCCTTCCCCCCACATAGATTGCTTTTTTCCTTTTTTTTTTGGAGGGGCAGTTGGGGTTAAGTGACTTGCCCAAGGTCACACGACTAGTAAATGTTAAGTGTCTGAGGCTGGATTTGAACTCAGGTCCTCCTGACTCCAGGGCTGGTGCTCTAGTCACTGTACCACCTAGCCACCCCTCTCACATAGATTTCTTAACCAAAGGAACAGAAAGGAGAATCGGAATTTGTTGTGTATTTTTTTTAAAGCTCATTGCTAATGTTTTTTTCATCTCAGTCTGCTTTCCTTTTAGATCCCCAGGCATGTTGATACTTATGGCAACCTAGACTTCTGAAACCATAAAATGTTCTATGACTCATTTGCCCTAGAAAAGATGAATCCAGAACTTGCAAAGTTCCTACCAGGAAAGAAAAACCAAACATTATTGTTCTTTAGAAAACTAGTAAAGTTCTTAACCCCCCACGCCCCCTCCCCCCAACCCTTCCCCTGTAATTCCATTGATTGCACAAAGGACTTTCATGGTATTTCCTGACGATCTACAAAGGTTTATGCACAATCATATCTCCTCATGTGTTCTCCCTATCATGTGTTCCTCCTTCATCTTTTGAGGAGGAAATTTATAATACCTCTTCAAACCTTGTCATTGAGCTTTTTTGAAGTTGAGCCAAGGATGAGATTAGGCTTCTGAATGTAGCAGCTGAGTCCTATGAATAGTCTTCTGGGGCCACTTCTCTGCCTTCCTTTCCTTACTCTTATTTTATCAGTACAATATCTTCTTAAAAAGCAGAATAGTATGTGAACAAATACAGTCATCTCATGTGCAAACATTAGCTACATTGGAGATTTTGTAAATTAGGTCACAATAGATTGGTATTATACTAAAGAAGAGGAAATTATGGCATCCTAGAGAATTATCAAAATTATTAATAAAAGAATTTTTTGTCATTTGTTTTTTCATTTTGTCCCAGTGATGGAAGGTAGTGTGGTCCAGGAAGGGACCTCAAAATACATCTAATCCAATAGTTTTTTGTGCAATTTTTGTATATGTGAATTGGGCAGACCAGGTTTTAGTACTGTCACTGACTTGTATGACCTTCATCAATCCATTTTTGTAGTGCTTCAGAGATGGGAATCAATTTTTCATAGATTTAGAGTTGGAAGGGAACTTAGAAGTCAAGCAATCTCAAAGTGCCCGATGAATTACAAAATATGCAAAACGTGTTAAATGTTGAATAATAGATACTAAGGAAAGTGCTGAAAATGAAAAGGTTCCATGTCTGCCAAGTGTTGTATAACTAGCTGTTTTCATTTAAGGTATCACACCATGTAGTCTTCATTAATGTAAACTAAACACACCACTCTTTGTCCTAGAATCTGACTTGAGGTGAAGTGAATAGGTAATATGGATAAGATATCATGCTGGATGTTTGTTTTACCCTGTTAATAACTGAATGCTGGAACAAGTGTATCAGTGTTTCTTGCTTAATGAACATATTAAAAACCGGAACTGTAGTGCTAAAAGCTTTGAAGGTAAATAGAACAATGTTGAGTCTTTCATCTCTTTAAGCAATCTGAATTCAAAAAAGCTACCTTAATGGTCTCTTTAGCCTTTCCTTTTTCATACATCCTAAACAAAGCCTGAACTTCTGCCATCTTGGATGGGTTATCTGCCTATTGGAAAAGTATGTGGAAGCTTCCATTTGGAACTCTCAACTGCTTTTTCTATTATTGCTCTAGCTTTTACTATATTACATTGCTATTGTGAGAAACAATGGGCTATTATTAACTATTGTCTCCTCAACTCCAGGAAGTCTGTAATAAAGCCAATGTCTGCTGGAACCACAAAAATACAAGAGGCTCTAATTCTTTGAGGTCTTGGGCTTTGAGATATGCAGGAGGGTAGAGTATCTCTTAGTAGTTTGGGCATTATGGTTCAGTGACACAATGCTACCAATTTGTTGGATGCTTAGGAGCAGTGAATTGTTTTTTGGGTGGTGACTTTTAGACCCAGTACTATGTTTGGGCTCTGATGGGCTGATCTCAATTATC
This sequence comes from Petaurus breviceps papuanus, assembly GCF_028583685.1. NCBI lineage: Eukaryota > Metazoa > Chordata > Mammalia > Diprotodontia > Petauridae > Petaurus > Petaurus breviceps. The sequence continues at coordinate 3,732,349 of NW_027187285.1, forward strand.
AGCAGGCATAGTGCAATGGCATCCATCTTCATGGTGGTGGGCACTATGAGTCATTGGGGTAGTCTTGTCATTGGCAATTATTTCAACATTTTTAGATACTCAACTTTATGAATGCTGAGATTGGATATTAGATCAAATATTGCTTTGGATGTTATACCCAATTGAACCATTTCAAATAGCTTTTGATGACATCATTTTATTTTACTTTGTCTGGGTTGCATAGATCTTGCTAAGGATCAGTCACAGAGAAATAAAGCAAAATAATAATAATAGCTAACATTTCTGTAGTTCTCGCTATGTGCCAAGCACTATGTTAAGCCCTTTACAATTATTATCTCATTTGATCCTCACAATAACCCTGAAAGGTAAGTGCTATTACTATCCCCATTTTACAGATGAGGAAACTGAGGCAAAAAGAAATGAAGTGACTTGTTTAGGGTTACACAGCTACTAAGTATCTGAAGCTGGATTTGAACTCAGATCTTCCAGATTCCAGACCCTGCGCCCTGTCAACTGAGACACTTAGCTGCTGTACAGTACTTATCCATATTCTCATATAAATTCTCCAAAGAGATTCTACTTATGCATTGTACTACACACAATTCTCTAAGGCTTTAAATATTTTGTTAATAGTAGTGCAACATTAGGTCTGTGCACCATTCCATATTCTTGGTAAATGACCATCCCACTTTTTCTGATTATATATGTTTTTGATGACACCTTTCACACCATTTCTTGCACATAAGCTACCACACATTTCTCCATTGTCCTTCTGGGCACTCACAATTTTTATTCTTGAGATTGTGATATAATGGCATCTTCGATGCTCACCTTTTTGACCTTTTGAAATTCACAAGATTTTCAGAGGCTCCTTCACTTAGAATGAATGTAGAGGCCAAAGACCAGGGCTATTTGGGAAGGGTCACATTGTCTTGGGAAGGAGAAAGGACCAAGGCCACCCTTCCTTAAGCATTGTCTCTTATTGGATTCATGATGATTCAAATCATCAGAGGGCAGCTGCAGAGGACTAGGCTAAGGCTAATTCAGGCCTTTTTGAAAATCCTTCCTTGCCTAGTTCTGGCAGCTCAAGTTAATCTAAGACTCCTTATAATCACATAGTTAACAGAGCAAAACAGGTAACACAATTTCTGCATATACTCCATCATCTCTAAAGCACATCCATCTCATACAGGCATATCCAGCTCTCCCAGAAGGGGGTCATCTGCCTCTCCATGTGGGGAGACGCTGTTACAAGGTGCTGTGCATGTGCTCTCCACCCCTGTAACACTGATGTTCCATGCTTTGTACCATCGAAAGAATATTAGCATTGGAAAGATGGGCTTTTGTCTCAGGACATCTTGAAATGACTGAAAGCACTGTCTTTCTTTAAAAAAAATAGTCTTATTTATCTGTGGATCTCTTTTTGAACTATCTACCTAAAATTCCAACAATAACAAAATTGTTTGCTATGGCTTATTTTTAGTGAACCCATACTGGCTATTTTCAATTACCACTTCCTTTCCCATGTTTTTACAAGTCATACATTTAATAAGATTACAGAATTTTGACATGGAAAAATATCAAATTTATAAGGCTATAATTTCTTTCTCTTTCAGACTGTACTTTCCAACTTTTGAAGATTAGAAGGTATTTGACCAACTTTCATCTTCTATTACTTCTCCCATCCCCCACAATGAATAATGGTTCTATAAATACATTTGCAAATTATTTCAGTATCTTGGGAGATACTGAAGTATCTTTACCTCTACTTATTGCTGTTTTTTTCACTCTATCACAGACATATCTTTCAGAGACATAAGTCCCATGAAATTCCTCCTCCTAATCTTTAGTGGGAGTACCTGTTCACAGTCCAATATGTTGGTGGGGATGGTTCTAGGTAGTATCTCTGACCCATTTAAGCAATGGTGGGACCTGTATTTCATGTGCTTTGGGCACTTGCATCTTGGTAGTGGGAAGAGCTGGACCTTAACCAATCTGGGTGCTACTCGAGGTTAGTAGTCCCTTAATCCCACCTTCCACCCCCCCTCCCCCCCGCCAGTTCTATTCTGAAGGCCAAGGTACTGTCAGCTCTTTAGGTCTTTAGTATTATATTAGAGCAGAGGTGTCAAATATGTAGTCTTCTGGTCATGTGATCAACATGCCCAAGTGCGGCTGCAACTAGATAAAAATGTAATTGGGGGGCACAGCTAGGTGGCGCAGTGAGTAAAGTGCCAGCCCTGGAGTCAGGAGGACCTGGGGTCGGATCCAGCTTCAGACACTTCACACACACACACACACACACACACACACACACACACACACACACACACAACCTAGCTGTGTAACCTTGGGCAAGTTACTTAACCCCAATTGCCCTCCAAAAGGAAAAAAAAACTGTAATTGGGAAATATTTAATAAAAGAAATGAAAATGCAGCAAAGCATAGATAGCATTACATTTTAAAATGAAGTCAATCTGTGTTAGCAGGGATTCTTATGCATATCTTCCATATGTCTTATTTCTATTTCAATTTGACACCAAGCAGTGGAATATTCATCTTGAGAGTTGAAGCCAGGGAAGATGCTCTCTCTAGACCAGCTGTCTTCCAACAGGTAATACAAATGTTCTAAGAAGACAGACTTGAACTGGAGTGGGATATGGCTATTCTTTTTATCTATTGACTCTGTGGAGTTAGTTCTTTTATGCTAATTAGTTGTTATGGAAACTTTTAAATCAATTACATTAATATCTTTAGTCACAACTGGTCACTTCTGTGGAAAGAACTCAATTCACAAAAGGTTAGCTGGGAAATGACTGTGTTACTCTGATAGGAGCTGAAAGTAGGGAGAGGAGTGCCATGTCAAATCTACCAGTCAGGTCCCTCATGGTCCTAGGGTATGGTCCTAATAATCTCTAGCACATTGCTTTGCACATAATAGACACTTCAAAATGTTACTTGTAGTTTATTTTAATTCACTGTCCTTCTTTAAAGATGAGGAAATCTGAACCAAGAGAGCTTATGCAACTTTCCCAAGTTTGCCTATGCCACAGATAGAAAGTAGTAATTTGAAGTAGTAAATTGAAATTTGATCCCATACCTTCTAACTCTAAGACCAATGTTCTTAAAGTGACTGCCAGTAAAAGTCCAAACCTCTTGCTTGTGGATTCAGGTAGGCACTTTGATTTTTGCTCTCCCTCAAGTACAAGATCAACAGAATTGTGGGAATGTGCCATGTTATAAATGACCTGGGAAGACCTATGCCTGTACCCCAGGGGAAAGGTTTGGATGAAGGCATATCCAAGGACCATCCTTGATAGGACTATTCAGTCAGTGCTTTGGTTGTATATATCCTTCAATAATTCAGAACTCTGAGCTCATTTAGAGTAGGTACTGGTTTTTATTTTTTTCTTACTTTCTTTGCAACTCTGGTGCTTAGCATATAGTAAGTACTTCATAAATAGTTATTGTTTGACCTCTATGCCTCAAGGAGACTTCAGAATTTGTTGGATTCAGGCCTGTATATCTGCTTGGGGTGGGGGAGCAGGAACCAGACTAGCTAAGTGTGGAGAAGCTTATCCCCAGAAGGTTGGACACAAGGTAATGAATATTTTTGGCCACAGTAACTAAATGTGTAGGAAAGGGATTTCGTCAGGATATATAGTTAAGTTAATAGGAACCTGACATACATTGGAAAGCAATCAAACACCATGCCATTGTTAAGTGTTCTCCAGGCTAAATATCCTATTCCTACTACCAGCAGGTCCCACAAGATTTAACTTGATGATTTCATCTTCATCCTCACTGAGTCATAGAATGTTAGACCTGGAAGGGACAGTCTCATCTCTTCCAGCTGTCTAAATTTTTAGATGAAGAATCTATTTGAGGCCTAAAAAAGGGAAGTGACTGGCTTGAGGTCACACAGCTAGTAAGAAACAAAGCCAGACCAGAAGTGCCTGACTCCAAATCTAATACTTTGTTTCAGCAGACTGGGTCCTGCCACCTTGGGAAAGGGCGGAGCATAGAGGGAACTTCTGTATTTAGCTAGAGACTGCTATCCTGGACTTGTTTGCCTAGCTGTTGGGTAGTGGCTTATCAGAAAGGAGAACAGGAATAAAAACTGTTCTCATTTGCAGCGACTCCAAATTCTGAAAGATTACACATTCCTGCTTTTGAAGGTAAGGTAGGTGCTTGTTTTTTTTTCTGATCTTACTTCTTTCAGGGTCTTATGGTATGGAATATAATAAAGAGAGCCTCAGAGGACTAATGATCCTGCCGTCCCTGAAGTTAGCCAATTGTGATTTCTGTAAATTTTACCAACAGGTATAGTTTTTATGTAATTTAGATAGGAAACATTTGAGTATTTGATTCATCTAGATTGAAGGGGTATATAATTCTATAGAAAGACAGAATGTTAAAATTGGAAATAGCTAGCCCACGGTCCTACCTGCCCTACCCCTCCTATTTTACAAATAAAGTCAGTTCAAGGGTTTGCAGAATATTGATCGATATCATTAAACCCATTCTGGTAAATTCAAATCTATGTCAAAACACTTTTTGGAGGTTGAAAGTTGTTCAAAAAACAATTGGACTTCATAGTCTTTACTCTTTCTTTCTCCATAAATATCAGTTCAGTTTCATTAAATAGGCGCATATCTGAAAAGAAAAAAAAACCCAAAGCTTTTTTAGAGCTAATGTATAGATTATAAAAAATATTTTAAAAAGTTAAAATATAGAACTATGCACTTTATTGTGCTGACTAGTAAAATCTCAAAATGAGAGAGAAAAGGACCAGCAAAATTAAAATCTCCAAACAGGGGAGAAAATGTTTTTAGATAATCATAATTATAATTCACAATTCTATAGTGCATTGATACACTTTCTTTTCAAAAACCCCTTGAAGAAATGAATTTTATAGTTAAGTAAACTGAAATTCTCTGTCACATAGGTAATGGCAGAACTGGAAATTTAAACCCAGGTATTGCCCCCAGTGTTTTTTTCTACTTAGCTACATGACCAGGACAAATCAAATAGTCTCTTTGAACCTCTTTCCTTATCTATAAAATAGTAATGTGTAAAAGGTATCTTGAAAACCTGAAAGCACTAAATAAATAGGAGATGTGACCATCATTATTTTTTATGGAGTTTGGATTAAAACAATTCAAAGATGTCACTATCCAACTATTATTGTTCAATGTTTAATGTTCTGTGGGTGATTGCACAAGAGGATAAAATGACTACTCTAGCTAACCCTAATTCGGGCTTGGCCTGTGCTGGACCTTGCTCCACTCTCACCCAGGTGCAACAGACTTTTCCTGCTGACCTTCTTAAGTTGTCTTTGGTGTCTGTGGGCTGAGAGGTCTGGAATCTGCCACTGATGACAGTGATTCAGCCATCCTAAGGTCTGCTTCACGTTTGCTGGGGCCCCGTCTCCACTAATGTGGCCTGCACTGGTGTGCCCTGTGCTGGACTGCATTCCTTTCTTACCGTAACTGGTGCAACAGTCCTTTTGGGCTGACCTTTCAAGTTGTCTTGGGCTGGAAATTTGTTTCACTGAATCTTTTTGTGGGTTCTGCTGCTCTAGAATTTGTTTAGAGTCACTTTTTTTTTTTTTAAGCAATCGGGGGTAACTTGCTCAAGGTTACACGGCCAGGTGTTTCTGGGTGGGTGCTAAATGTCTGAGCCTGGTTCGATTCCCCAGGTCATCCCGACACTGGGCTGGTGCTCTTACTCACTGTGCTACCTGGCCACCCTTTAGAGTGACTTTTTAAAGGTATTTGGAGGGGTTTAGGGAGATCTCAGGCAAGTCATTGCCTTTAGTCCACCATCTTGTCTCCACCCTCCTATCTCCACTTGTTTTCAATCTCTCCCTGTCTACTGACCCATTCCCTACTACCTACAAACAAAGCTATGTCTTCCTGTCCTGGATAAAACCCCAAACCCTCACTTGATTTTTCTACCCCCTCTATTGTCCTATATCTCTTCTGTTCTTTGCAGCTAAACTCCTCAAAAAGGCCATCTGTAATAGGCCTTTCTTTCTTTCTTCCACTCTCTTTTCAGCCCCTTGCAATCCAGCCTCCAAATCAGAACTGCTCTCTCCAAAGTTACTAACAATATCTAAGTTGCCAAATCCAGGGGTCTTTTCTCAGTCTTCATTCTTGACCTTTCTACAGTCTTTGACACTTTCACTGTCTCCTCCTTGATATCTTCTTCTCTAATTTATCTCTACAGTGATTTTTCCTGCAGTGCAGGTCTGATCATGTTATCTCCCCTCCTTTTTTATAAACCCCAGTGACTTTCTATGACCTTTTGTTTGACCCTCAAAGCCTTCATAACCTAGCCTCCTTCTACTCTTTCAGCCTTCTTATAACTTACTCCCTGACATCTGTTCTTCAATCCAGTGACACTATCCTTCTGGTTGTTCCACAAACAAGACATCCCATTTTTCACCTCCCAGCATTTTCTCTGACTGTTCCCCATGCCTTTAAATATCCTCTTCTCTGATTACTGACTTTCCTGGATGCCTTTAAGTTCCAACTAAAATTCCACCTATCCCAACATGACTTACTTTTAGTGCCTTCCCTCTGTTAATTCTCTCCTATTTATCTGTATATAGCTTGCTTTGTATATTTGTTGTCTTGACTTCAGAGTTTAAGCTCTTTGAAGGAAAGAACTATATTTTACCTTTTTTGTGTCCCTGGCACTTAACACCATGCCTGGCATATAGTAGACATTTAATAAATGTTTATTGATTGATTGATTCTGTAGATTCTAAATATTTGCAATCTGAAGTGATATGCTACATAGTCTCTACCATTTCATTTCATACTTATAGATGATCTTTCTGTAATTTCTAGTGTCAATGATCCGATCTTAAATCTCAATAATAAATTCTAGCATTTTTGTAAATAAACTTACTTGACTCAGCTATTTATTTAACGCATATTTATAGGCATTTTGGTGGCGTCTTTTGATTCCAATTTTGAATTTTAGCCATGTCATAGTCTCCATCTGGAGGTAAACCATCTCTCATTATATTTGACCAGTCCAGTGGCATATAATTGTTGATAACCTTTACCCCTACTTTGGGAAGTGAGATCTATTTGTTCCAAATATTTGAAGACTAGAGTTAAATTTCAAGTATGAATGACATTGGGGTAGTTCTGATGCTCGTGTCCTGGTTATTCAGATCTTGTACTTGGATGAAAGGAGGCACTTGGTCATTAAATAGTTAACAAAAGGATGTTTACTTAGCCCCAGCCTAACAAGGATATTCATTAAGATACAGTAGCACTTAGCTTTGGTAGACAGAAATCTCTTTGTCTCCATATCTGTACAAATCTGGGTGTCAGGGCAGGGTATGGTGACATTTAGTTTTAGGATATCCATTGAGAGCACAGACTCCATGTAACCAGGTGACCAGAAAGCCACATTAATATATCCAATGGCTACCAGAAAGGTACTTCAATGGAGGCATAACTTGAGCCTTACCCTACCCCTTGGTCAATCAAGTCCTGACTTTGTTGCTTTTTAGGAAAAATCTAGCCTAAGCTATGTTGGGAATGGGTAGTTGGGTAGGAGGGGAAACCCTCATAGCTATTGGTCATATCACATACGACTCCATCATGGTAAGGTCCTTAGGAACTTGAAGATGACATTTCACCATTTAAATGTTTTTACTGTATAGGCTTCTTGGCATAGACATTAGTAAGGGGAAAATGAAAAAAAAAATATATATATATATATATATATAGTACCTCCCCTGAAGGAGTCACCATGAAGAAAAAGAGGAAAGAAAGAAAAAATGTGGAGAATAAAATCCAGAAATCCTAGTCTTTTTCTTCTCCTGTTTGGAAGGATTTGGTCTCAGATTTCAATGATCTGGTCCATGTGGTAAGTGATGTCATATATTTTCTGTTCATCATAGATCTCTAGAGTGGTGATGATAAGTTGAAGAAATATAGGGGGCATAGCACAAATGATGATGCCTCCAGAACACCCACAGATTCTCCTCTTGATATGTCAGTGATGTAAAGCTGGGGTAACTCCAAGAACTTAGGGACATAACACAGATGATGACACTTTCATAGCAGTCAACAATTCTTCACCATGTATCAGGGTCATCTGTAGTAAAGTTTCTAGGAGGTTATTTCTTGCAAGCAACCTGTCTGGGGACCTAAGTTGATACCTAGGCTCTCCCTATTGGGAGTACCACTCACTCAGTATTACCTGGTTCACCCACAAAAAACCTTCCCCTCCCTTAGAGGGACATTACCCTTATTCCATGGGTACTAAATAAGGACTCTTCCTTGCCCCATCCAGGAACTCAGAATTACGGATTCCCTTCTATCCAAGTAAATACACATTCACCATAGTTATACAGCCATAATTTTACCTTTCCCGTGTTGTTAGAAAGCAAACCGCATTACAATAGTACCACTCTTTGGTCTCCTAAGCTCTTTCTCAGAGGAAAAAAACACTTGTGAATTGTGGGGTGGGGCAAAGGAGGGTACAAGGAGACTTGGATTATGTCTCCAGGGTATACTGAGACTTCTAAGGGGACAAGAACCTTGAAGCCAAGGCAACTCTGTACTGGGGAGGGAATAAGGAAGGACTGGAGAGCTGGTCAGTTGGGACTATGTCCAAAGGCTATTCATTATTATTAAGTAAGTCTTTCTAGAGGCTTGATATAAGAAACCACTAGACTGGTGAGCCTTTCCCCTTCCTAGCGTGGCATTGATTTATCATAGTCATGGATTTAGGGAGATTGGACACCTGAACTGGGCATTCAGGTGATGATAATGCAGTGGATGATTATCAGGAACAATATGCTTACCTTGAGCTGGGAGAATGCCATTTTTCCAGTTAGGAAAAAGTTGGGAGCCACTTGATTTAGATGGGTACTCCAATTGGCAAAAGGAGTTTAATTAGGCAGGAATAACTACCTTGCCTTTAGTTATGAGGATCAGATGTCCCCACATTCAGTAAAACATGATATCACCATCCCAATGTTCCTGTTGGCAATGGAACTATTTTCCAGCCTCTATTCTCCTTTTTTTGGGGGGGGCATATTTCTTTGATGGGTGCTAACATATCCCATAAGCAACTGTCTGCAGTAGAAGGCACTGGGCAAAATTCCTCTATGGACCTTGATACCAAAGGGGAGATTTGTCCAGTTTAATTGTCCAGTTATGCATTCTCCAGTCCCCATACCACCCATGGTCACTACCCAGGGGTCAGTGTAGATTAAAATCTTCTCTGCTCCATTTCTCAATGCTAGTCATATAGCCTGGAGCTCAGTCCTCTGGGAGGACTTGCCAGGATCCCTGTTCCCTAGTGTATCAGTGACTGCTAAAGTCATATGCCTCTCTTAAGGCAGATAGAGACATAATTAATCAGGCAAAATGGCAGCAGTCATTTGCAAAGTTTTTTTTTTAAATAGATAAAGGCTTATTGGATTAGGTAGAGGAAGAAGCAGGATTTCAGACCTAAGACTGGAAGTTTCAGTACCTGGCATAGTCACCACTTTTTTTTTATGAAGGACACTACACTGAAAGGACCTTGGCAAGCATAATTTTGAAGGTACTATTTTCATTCAGCAGTTGAAGCCTTTTGTCCCTTACCTATCTTGTTAGAGGGACCACTTTGGATCATCTGTTCAACTAAGTGGCGCAGTGGAGAGTGCTGGACCTGGAGTCAGAAAGACTTGAGTTCAAATTCAGCTTCAGACATTTACTAGCTGTGTGTCCCTGGGTGAGTTACTTAACCTTTGTTTTCCTCAGTTTCTTTAACTGTAAAATGGGATTGGTAATATCACCCACTTCCCAGTGTTGTGAGCATAGTAAGTGCTATTATAATGCTTATTCCCTTCTCCTTTTCTCCTCCCCACTCCCAGTAACAACTGGGACCCAGTAATAAGAGTGTGATTGCTTTTCAAAAATGTTATAGCAAGTGACCACTTTGGGAAAATTGCATCTTCTGAAGGCTGACAGGGCTTATTCTGGTCACTCCTTGGTACCTGCCAAAGGCTCCATTCAGCCTGGTCTTTCTGGCCAGAGATCTCCAGAAACATGAGGCCTATAGCATCAGAAATGCCCAGGGGGAGACAGCCTGCTTTAGATCTTCTAGTTCTGTAGCTTGTTCTGGGCCTCACTTTAACAAGGGAGGTTTGCAGTGGCTTAGTCAATAGGGGCCATCAGGATGCTCAGAGGAGGAATGTAAGCTCTATCAAACCTGGAGTTCAGTAAGCCTTTGGGTTTCAATTTAAGACTGTGGAGGAAGTGAGTGTCAGTAGCTTATTTCAGACAGTGTCCAGCATCCTCTGAGTTATCTTTACTCCCTGTACTCACCAAAACTTGCCTGAAGGATTTTCTTAGGGTCCTTAGGGTTGATTTCCAATCCCTTATCCCTTACGTGGGCCACCATCTAGCCTAGAGCCTGGACTCATCTGATTAGGACAATATTATATCATCAATATTGTGGTGTTCATTAGTACCTTCAAAAAGGGAGACCTCGGGCGGCTAGGTGGTGCAGTGAATAGAGCACCGGCCCTGGAGTCAGGAGGACCTGAGTTCAAATCTGACCTCAGACAATTAACACGTACTAGCCGTGTGACCTTAGGCAAGTCACTTAACCCCCAATTGCCTTGCCTTTCCCCCTCCAAAAAGAAAAAAAAAATGGGAGGCCTCCAGGTCTTTGGCCACTGTGATGTGTGGCAGCATGAGAGCGTTCAGGTAGTCCTGAGAAAGGACAGTGAAAGCATGGTGGTTTCCTTCCCAGGTAAAAACAAACTGCTCCTGACTAGTCAGACACAGGAATAGACCAAAAAAAACATTGGTCAGGATGATAACTCCATACCACTCATCCTGGGTCTGGTCAATAACATTGACAAGGTCAGGAACAGCTGTAGTGATGGGTATGATTTTATTCAGTTTCCAGGTGTCTTCTGCTTTTCTCATAAGCAATGCAAGATTATTGTAAGAGGAGGTGGTATAACGAAGTCCTCCAGTAACCATCATTGGCACTAGAAAACAAATATCTTTTACCCCTCTGGGGACCCAATGTTATTAGATGTTAACTACAAAAGATTGTTTGAAAAAGTCCAATGGTTGCCATTTGACTTTTCAAACAATAGCTTGCCTAGAGGTTGCTGAAAACCCCACAAATATACTGACACCCAAGAGTTCATTCTTTCTCCTTTAACCCAATGAATCCTCCCCCACCCCCAATAAAGGCCTAGCTCTTGACAAATGCCATTTTCCATGATTTACTGATGTCTTCTCCATCTGCTTTTAGAGAGACATATGTAATTGGACTTCAGCAGTCACTAACCCAGATAATAAGGAATACTCTAGGGAGTGGGAATCCTGGCAAATCCTCCTAGAGTGCTGAACTCCAGGCTACATGGTCGGCCTATAAGGGAGCATTGAGAGATGGAGCCAAGATTTAATCTACATTGATTCTTGGATGGTGGCCATGGGTCTAGGCAAGTAGTCTGGGGCCTGGAGAATATATATAACTATACAATCAAAGGCTTTCCTCTTCTCTGTAAAGATCAGTGGAGGAATTTTGTTGATATTTCTTAGTACAGACCAAAGAGATATGCTAAACAAGGAGAGTGCAGGTTGGGGAGTAGGTCCGTTGCCAACAGGGACATTGGGGTAGTGTTGTCATGTTGTACTGGATGTAGGATCATGTGATTCCCATTCCTACCTAACTAGGCTCCTTGTGTTAATTGGAGTACCCATTCAATCTGAATGGTCCTCAGCTTTGTCCTACCTACCAAAATGGCACTCTCCCACCACAGAATAAGCAGTTTGCCCCTGTGTAAAGCCAAGCATGAGCAGCTTTCCAGAGGACTGCTGCTGTGAACAGCTTCAAGGTCCTGATTATATAGTGCAGTAAACTCTGTATTTATTCAGCAGTAAATTAAGCCAAGACATTCAGACATTCACAGAAAAGTACAGCATTCACAATGTCATGACAATAACTTATCACTAAAGTGGCCACATAGTTTTAAACAAGGTACAATCATTTAGTAACTCAATCATGCACTAAGTCCTTAATTCAATCATCCTTAATGAGGCTTGTCTCTTTAATGGACAAAAAGTACAAAGGTCAAAGTTCTCCACCCCTAGGTCACAGAAAATCATAATTTTCTCAGTCAGCATCAGGTACTAAAGAAGAGATCTCATCTTGACTCAAAGCTTCCATGATTCCTCTTCCATGGTCCCAGCTCCTGTCCAAATCCACACAACTGTCACCTGGGTTCAAAGGCAGACAGCTCCCAGTTCCTTGTCCAGCTCCTTGTCCAGTTCTTCATCCAGTTGTTCAGTTGTTTTTCCCTCATGTCCGACTCTTCATGACCTCATTTGGGGTTTTCTTGGCAGAGACACTGGAGTGGTTTGTCATTTCCTTCTCCAGCTCATTTTACAGTGAGGAAACTGAGGCAAAACAGGGTTAAGTGACTTTCCTAGGGTCATACAGTATTTGAAGCCAGATTTTAACTCATGAAGATGTGTCTTTCTGATTCTGAGCCCAGTGCTCTATCCACTGCAATAACTAGCTGCCTGGCAGAAGCTTTAGAGTATACCTTAGGCTGGAGTGAGGATGAAGATCTACTTTCCTGATGCTGAATTTCCCTGTCTACTAGTACTTTTATAGGCTGGCCTTCAATTTCTAATCAACTTGATGTTTCAGGAGTCATGCTCAAAACTCCTTCAGAAGAGAGTGTCACCACCCTCTATCCACCTAGCAGGGCAGCAGACTCCAGGTCTCTATTTGTTGAAGACTTATTCCCTCATGACCTATTTTCTCCAACAGTTGTATTTGCCTAAGCCACAGCTATGCTAATCTCTTGTTCTAATTTCACCAGTTGATCAGCCCACACTTATATAGTTGTGTGCCAGGGTAGATAGCTAAATCTGGGGCTATTTGGGGCTCCACCTAGAAGGTGGGATTTAATTGTTCCTAAAGCAGATTTGTCATAGGTGGTGCAGGTAGATTATGTGCACATATGCATGTGTGTTTGTGTGTACACGAGTGTGCATGCAATCTATCCAGTCTATAAAGTCTATTTCCTTTAGGAATTTCATCACTTCCCTTGCAAATCCCGATAGCGTACCTGGCTGCATCAGCAATTCATCTTTATGTGGGTATGGCTGAATAACTCCCCATCTCATCTACCTAAAAAGAGACAAAGTTTAGTCTTTATTAGAGATTTTCATTGATTCAGTAGACTCTATAACAGTAAGTCCCCAAACCAAGTACAATACTTGGCAGAGAGTATAAGCATTGGCTTCATGAGACTACACCCTCAAGAACCATTGTTCCAGTGATTTATCAGGTTTCTGTTTGAACTTTTCATGAAATCTCCCCAGTTCCTTGATGGTGAAACCCTCCCATCCTCTGCTCTCTCATTGGAGGAAATCACCCTACTCCTAGGAATAGTATTAAGAGAAGTCTGGGGCTTTTCTGTTAGTTGTCAGAGTTCCCAGGTATCTTCTTTACTTGTCTTATCATTCTTCTTTCTCATAGCTTTGATTTCAGTGTATTGCAACAAAACTTCTTCATGAAAAACTATATTGTAGAATGAATTAATGGCTTCAGTCTGTTGAGAGATACTACTTCCAGTTGTATGGCATCAACTCCATTGGCTACATCTTCAACCTTAATAAAAAACCAAAGATTCTGTCTTTAGTTATTGAATATGCTGGGCCAGTTTACTTTCAGTCTTATTAGACTGGCAGTCCAACTTCCATATGCAAGTTAACCAGGGAATGGTGGTCTTGTTGCCTTTTTTTTTTAGCCCTCCCTGGCAGCCTCAAAGCTACTTTTAATGACATTTCTCTAAGTATTAGTGACTTGGAACATTTTCCCCCTTTATGGCTATTAATAGCTTAAATTTCTCCCTTAGAGAACTTCCTGTTTTTATCAATTGGGAATGGTTCTTATTCTGATACATTTGGAGCAGTTCCTTATATACCTTGGAAATAGGACACCTATTAGATAAATGCTGCAAATAAAATTTTTTTTTGTAAATAGTATTTTATTTTTTTCTAAATACATGTAAAGATAATTTTCTTTCTTTGTTTTTTGAGAGGGGAGGGTAGGGCAATTGGGGTTAAGTGACTTGCCCAAGGTCACACTGCTAGTTTGTGTGTGTTAAGTATCTGAGGTCAGATTTTGAACTCAGGTCCTTCTGACTCCAGGGCTGGCACTCTATTCACTGCACCACCTAGCCTCCCCTAAAGATAATTTTCAACATTCATTTTTACAAGATTTTGAGTTTCATACCTTTCACTCATCCCCCCAGCCTCTCCAAGAAGGCAAGCAATCTGATATAGGTTATATATGTGCTATCATGTAAATGTATTTCCACACTAGTCATGTTGTGAAGGAAGAATCAGAACAAAATGGAAAAGTGCCCCCCCCCCAAACAAAACAAAACAAAACAAAACAATGCAAAAGAAACTGAAAATAATATAATATGCTTCAATCTGCATTCAGACTCCATAGATCTTTCTTTGGACATGGATAACATTTTCCATCCCAAGTCTTTTGGAACTGGATCATTGTATTGCCATCATGGTTGATCATTGCACAATGTTGCTGTCACTGTGTATAATGTTCTCTTTATTCTGTTCACTTCCCTCATTATCAGTTCATGTAATTATTTCCCGGTTTTTCTGAAATCTGCCTGCTCATCATTTCTTATAGCACAATAATATTCCATTACATTCATATACCACAATTTGTTCAATCATTCCCCAACTCATAGGCATTTTTTCAATTTCCAATTCTTTACCATCATAAAAAGAGCTGCTCTAAATATTTTTGTATATGTAAGTCCTGTCCCTTTTTTATGATATCCTTGGGATACAGACCCAGTAGTGGCATTACTAGATCAAAGGGTTTATGCACAGTATTATAGCCCCTTGGGAAAAGTTCCAAATTGCTTTCTAGAGTGGTTGGGTCAATTCATAATTCCACAAACAATGCATTAGTGTTTCAATTTTCCCTCATCTTCTCCAATATTTATCATTTTCCTTTTCTGTCATATTAGCCAATCTGATAGGTATGAAGTGGTATCTCAGATCTGTTTTGGATTTCTCTAATTAATAGTGATTTAGAGCATTTTTTCATAGGATCATAGATGGCTTTAATTTCATTTGAAAACTGACTGTTAATACTTTTTGACCAGTTATCAACTAGGGAATGGCTCTTATTCTGATACATTTGAATCAGTTCCTAATATATCTTGAAAATGTGACTCCTATCAGAGAAACTTGCTGCAAAAAAAAATTCAAGTTATCTTTTTCTTTTCTATTTTTAGATACATCGTTTTCATTTGTGCAATGATTTTTAACTTTATATAATCCAAACAACATTGTCCCTTTTATCTTCTGTGATCTTCTCTATCCTTTGTTTGGTCATAAACTCTTTCCTTATCTATAGATCTAAAATGTTATCCCCCTCCCCCCACATTTGATTATGATGTTGCCTTTTAAGTTTAAGCCATTTAGTCATATCTTGGTATATAGTATGAGTTGTTAATTTATTTATAGTTTCTGGCAGACCGTTTTCTAGTTTCCCCAGCATTTTTTTTTTTTAGTTCTTTACTCCAAGAGCTGGAATATTTGGCTTCATCAAATGTGGGGTTACTGTGTTCTTTTGCTTCTGTATATTGTACATGTTGTACACCATATGTGTTCTGATGGCCTAATTCTCTATCTCTCTCTTTTTTTTTTTTTTTAAAGCAATTGGGGTTAAGTAACTTGACCAAGGTTACACGGACAATTATTTTGTGTGGGTGTTAAGTATCTGAGGCCAGAACCTATCCCAGGTCCTCCCAACTGCAGGGCCGGTGCTCTTACTCACTGTGTTACTTAGCCGTCCCTATCTCTCTATTTCTTAACCAGTACCAATTTTTTTCATGTTCACTGCTTTGTGGCCCAGTTTGAGATTTGGTACAGCTAGGCCCCACTAGTTTTTTTTCTAACTTTTAAAAATTATTTCCCTTGGTATTCTTGATCTTTTCTTCCTCCAGATATATTTTTGTAATTATTTTTTTCTGACTATAAAATAATCCTTAGGTAATTTGTTGTGGCATTTAATGGTAAATTAATTTAGTCAGTATTATTGTTTTTTATATTGACTTGGATTACCCACAAACAAGTAAAATTTATCCAATCATTTAGTTCTGTCTTAATCTCTGTAAAGAATGTTTTATATTTATATTCCTGTAGCTCCTATGTGTATCTTAGTAGGTAGATCCCCAAGTATTTTATGCATTTTATAGTTAATATTATATAGACTTTTTCTTTCTACATTCAGTTATCAAATTTTTCAAAGGGTTTCAGATGGAAACTGTCTTGGGACAAGTCAGCTCGGCTATGTTTTTATTTTGAATATTCTCTTAACTATTAGAGTATTGCACAGATGGATAAAATAAATACCTTTTGTGCTTAAACAATACTAGTATTTAAGTTCAATTTATTATTGTCACTCAACTCATTTTTATCTTTTTCGTTCAGACAGAAATAGTTCTGGGAAAAGTCATTGTGCTACTATTATTCCTTTATATTCAATTTTTATGGATAGATAGGTAGATAACATGACTGCTCTTTGTAGCTGAATAAAAATATTAGGATATAAGCTTATCCTCTGTTGTTGTTTAGTCATGCCCAATTCTTTGTGATCTCATTTGGGATTTTCTTGGCAAAGATATGGGAGCAGTTTGCATTTCCTTCTCCAGATAAGGAAACTGAGGATAAGTGATTTGCCCAGGGTCACACAGAGTGTGAGGCTGGATTTGAACTCAGGAAAATGAATCTTCCTGTCCTATCCACTATACCATCTAGCTGCCCCTTGGCCCCTGTAGGGTCACTGAAAGGATCCCCAGTAAAACTCCAGTAGTAAATGGGATCGATAAAAGTGATTATATAAACCTTATTCTGTTTCCACGTGGTATTGATCTCCTCAGTCAAGTTCTTATACTTTGAAAGTTTTTCCCCCCTATATCTTAGAGATTATGAATGTCTGATATATTAACCAACAATTAAAAATGTTATTCTTAGGGGTGGCTATGTGGCACAGTGAACCACTGGCCCTGGAGTCAAGAGGACCTGAGTTCGAATGCAGCCTCAGACACTTAACACTTAACTAGCCGTATGACCTTGGGCAAGTCACTTAATCCCAACTGCCCTCCAAAAAGCAAAAAAAAAAAACCGTTATTCTTATGTTTTCCTGAATCAATATTATTGGGTGACTGTAAGCAACATTTCTATTTGTGGTTCTGTCCCAGTACAGTTTATTGGTTGAATTCTTCAAGATATTTTGAGTTCTGTATTTTAAGTACGGGTATTTGCCATTCATCAGTCCATGAAAAATAGCAACCTTCCAGTGTTTAATTTTAGCCACCATGTTATGTCCTGCCAGATATTTAGGAAAAGCTAAATTTTTAGATCTCGAAGTGTTCATGCTTGCCACCATTTCCTTGATTAATCTACATTGATCTCTGACTCCAGGTACCTTAGGGATGATTCTGTTATAGTTTCTGGTGCCAATGACGTGATCCTGAATAGATATAATGAACCCTTCTGTTATGACATACAGGCCCTTTTGGTTTAGCCATTGATCTGATACTTCTTGGTCAACATATTGTTGACTGAGTTCATATGGATGTTCCCCATGGAGGTCCTTTTGGATCTTATTTGCTTCATAGGCTCCATAAAATGCAAAGATGTATAACTGTTATCAACCTTTGCTATTAATTAGTGGAATGATGTCTGCTTATTATAAAAGCACCTCAGTAACCTTTGTACATCATCATCATCATCAGCATCATTATTATATGATGTGATACAATAATAATAGTTCTTGTTATTTTTATTACACTTTAATTCTCTTATAGTTGATAGAAGTTAGGGAGATAAAATGACATGTCAAAATACCAGGGCTTCAAAAAGAGATTTAGAACTTTCTTCTTTTTTTTTTTTATTAAGCAATCAGGGTTAAGTAACTTGCTAAAGGTTACACGGCCAGTTATTTCTGGGTGTGGTGCTGAGTGTCTGAGCCTGGGATTCGATCTCCAGGTCGTCCCGACACTGGAGCCGGTGCTCTTACTCGCTGTGCTACCTGGCTGCCCCCAGAACTTTCTTCTATGTATATTCTATCTTATTTTCATGTTACATATATCTTTAGCTCTTCTTTCTTTCCCCTAGTGCATCCCCAGTCTCTATTTCTTCTCCTCCTTCATTTTTGTTTGATACCAAATATATCAGGTTGAACTGACAAGCAAAACCTCTGGGATAGGCTCCGCCTACATGGTTAATTATAGGTATCTATTTGAGAAACTGTAGAATTTTAGAGTAGTCATGGTAACAAAGGTATTGTATTTGGAGCAACAGAATCTGGGTTCAAATTTTACTGTTTATTATCTGTGTGGCCTTGAACAAATTGAGGCCTCAGTTTCCTCATTTGTAAAATAAAAGAGTTGAGCTAGATGACTTCAAAAGTTCCCTCCAATGGGTGGCTAGGTGGTGCAGTAAATAGAGCACTGGCCCTGGAGTCAGGGGAACCTGAGTTAAAATCTGGCCTCAGATACTCAGCACTTACTAGCCGTGTGACCTTGGGCAAGTCACTTAACCCCAATTGCCCCACCTTCCCCTCTTCAAAAAGTAAAAAAAATTTTTTTTTAAAGTTCCCTCCAACTCTAAATCCATGATCCTATTGGGTCTTTTGCTTTTGGATGAGAATTCTAAAATTAGAAAAAATATTGAAGATAAAAGAAGAGTCTCGTAATATTGCAAAAAACTCCCACCTTTGGTATGACTTAATCAATAAAGTTTGATAATAGAATCTTAGATCTAGAAAGAAGCTTAGAAGGCTAAAGAGTCCAAGCCCTGTCCCAATACAGTAGTGTCCTCTGTGATGTCCCTCAAAAAGAAAAAAAAAACATTGCTTGAAAATGTCTGGTAATACAAAGAGGTAATAGTTCCATTTTTGAACAGTTCTTCTTGCTCAGTGGCTTATGCAAAGTGAGGGCTTAATGAATCTTTGTTGAACTAAATTAGAAAGTGACACCATTTAGACATTTTAAAGGAAAGGTATTGTCCCAAATGTGTGATAAGATTTCTTCACCTGTTTCTATTAGTCTTTTTTTTATTGAAAAAAAGGAAAAAGGGCTTGCAATTAACCAATAGTAACATCGCTGGCTAGTATTTATTCTTTCATTTTTATTACTTCTGACAAGTTAACATTTTTATAACCTGAGTTGGAGTCCTGGTAGAATAAAAAAGAGACCAAACTTGAAAGATTTTTTTTTAATTAAAAAAAAATTAAGAGTGAGAAAAGCACGAGATTATTCAGGTCCACAAAGATTGGCTTTGCAGCAGAACAAGGAAAGTTATTTAATTTAGTTCAACAGTGTTGAATGAGCATCTCTTATGCACAGCTATCCCAATTTCCATTGTGAACATCTGCAGTTTCCTCATTTCAGGTCTCTCTCCTAACTTAATGGCCCTTTCAATAAAGGTATGCTGCCACCAAGTGGTAGGAAAATATCTTAAATTTACAGTATCTTTTGCCATAGAAAATTAAACAGAATTTTAACTGGTTCTATCACACCAGCATTGTAGAAAATATACTTTTTTTCCTGTTCTTTTACAAGATACATTGTTAAGATTTCATAACAATCATGGTGGAAAGAAAACAATAACTACCACTTTGAATCTTACTGTCTCTAGTAAACTTTCCTAGACAAGAATAATATCTCATATTTATATAGCACTTCAAGGTTTACAAAGTACTTTCCCTACAACAGCTCTGTGAGGTAGGGAGAGCAAGTATTATTATTTATATTTTACTGAATGAGAAACTGAAGCTGAGAGCTTGTTTTAGGTTCTACTACTAGTGTTAGAGACAGAATTCAAACACAGATCTCTTGACTCCAAGTCTAGGGATCTTTCCAATATATCTTATTGGAAGTACATCACATTATATAACTTCAGAGTTAGAAGGGGCTTTAGGAATTATCCAGTTCAACTTCCACCCAGTCTATGCATGACTTCTCTTTGCAGTACAAACAACAAGTGGGCATGTATTCTCTGCTTCTACTGCTGGAGAACTTGCTGCCTTCTAAGGTAGCATATCCCATTTTTGGACAACTCTAATTACTAGGTAGTACTTCATTCTATTGAACTGAAACCCACCTCCCCATAACTTTCATCCATTGGTTATGATTCTGTTTTCCAATGCCAACCAGAATATAACTAATCTTTCTTCTAATCATAACCACCCAAATATTTGAAGACTGCTATCGTGCTAGCCCCAAGTCTTCTCTAAGATAAATATTCCCAGTTCTCTGAATGGTGGTTATCCTCTGGATGTGGTCCTAAGACTGAATATCATCTTTATTTATAAGCAGTCAGGATCACAAGATATCAAACAGAAAAGAAGTTTTATTTACACAAGAAAGAGCACAGAAAGGACTTTCTAAGACGCTGAACCTATAAAAGTCAAGAGTTCCTTTCTCCTTCTAGTGGACACCCCCTTTCTACCAACCCCAGTGTACTTTCCCTGTGACTTGCAGTCCTGTTGAATGGCTCTACTGGTGTGTGTGTGTGTGTGTGTGTGTGTGTGTGTGTGTGTGTGTGTGTGGTGTGGGGAAGAAGCACAAGTTCACTGCTATTCAGCTCTGTCTGAAAATGAAGTTATTCCTTCTTTTAGGTTTTTTTTTTTTTGAGGCAATTGGGATAAATTGACTTGCCCTAAATCACAGTTAAAAAGTATCTCTGCTCAGACTTGAGCTCAGATCCTTCTGACTCCAGGGCTGGTTCTCTGTTCACTGTACCACCTAGCTGCCCCTTATTCATTCTTTTAGGAAATGGTACTCAACCTTTGGCACCTGGATAATAGATTGTCAGTTTTCTAGTTAATAAGGAACTGATAGTAATTCCTTATCAGGGATAGAATGATTTTGGATTATTTTATCTGTTCGTTAAGACATGATTCCATAGACCAACCCTAAAAAGGAGTTGTGAGAACTTCTTTATGTGCTTTGTGCAAAATAGTCTCCATTTTATTTCTTTTAAAATAAAAAAATACATATCCTTTGTTTTTATGTAACTTTTACCTTAAGTTTTGTTTCTTTTTGGTGTTGCCTTTACCTGTATTATTGTAGTTAGCATAATATTGTTCTTTTGACTCTACTTTCTTTACCCTGCTTTGTTTCATATAATTCCTCTTGTGTTTCTCTGAATTCTTCATATTTGTCATTCCTTGAGATACATAAACTTTAAAAATTATCGATACGATTTATTTTGATACCATAGACACTTCCAAACATCTGCCCAAACACCAAATTCTGTATCCTTTTCCATTCTTCCCCTTCCCCAATATATTCCCTGAAAATAGATAATTATTGATTGTTAAAAGAAAGGAGAGACATGCCCTTTAACTTGGACAGTGTGGTAGTATTGTAATTGACTGGGACTGTGCTGCCTCTCAATGATGACTTCTATTGTTAGCATCATTATGTATATTATCCTCAATTCAACTGGATGAAAATTAAGAACTTACTGTGTGCAAGGTATAGTGGTAGGCACTGAAATAGAAAAGCAAGAATGAAATTGTTCCTGTCCTCAAGAAGATGATATTCTTTTGGCTCTGCTTTCTTATGTTGTATCACCTCATAACAGTCTTCCCGTGTTTCCCTGAATTCTTCATGTCTGTATCTCCTTAAAGTATAGTAATATCACATGACATTGACATGCCCCAATTTACTCAGTCATTCCATAATACTTTTGGTGCTAACATTTTCTTTTCACAAATAATGCTTTCTATCTCATTGTCAGTACTGTCCTTGGAATATAATACATCAGTTAAAAGGGGGAAGGAAAGTGGAAGGAATATGCATTTATGTAATGCCTGCTATGTTCCGTATACTATGCTAAGTGCTTTTATAAAAACTATCTCATTTGGTCCTCACAGCAACCCTGAGAAGTGCTATTATTATCCTCACTTTGCCATTGAGGAGACTGAGGCAAATAGAAGTTAAGTGACTTGCTCAGGGTCACAGACCTTGTGTCTGAGGCTATATTTGAACTCAGGTCTTCCCGACTCCCCCATTACTCTATCCACTACACAACTAGTGGAAAAGAAAAAAAGAAACAATTCATTAACTTTTCTTCCATAAATAAGACCTATTCTTAATGAACTCATGCTTACAGTTAGTTATTATTCAACAGCTGTGGTTCATTCCTGGACTTTAAAGAATTCTAGTGTATGAATGTCTTTACTTCATTGAATAAATTTGAAACTTTTTGGATTCAGAAATATGTAATGCTCTCCACTGGGAGATTATTAGAGCATAGGAACATAGATTTGTAGCTAGAAGGTACCTTAGAAATTGTCTAGTTGCATCTCTTCATTTTATAGGTAGGGAAACCAAGGCTTAGTGAGGGTAGGTGATTTGCTCAAGGTCTTTTCTCTGTCTCTGTCCCTCTCCGTCCTCCCTTCTCCTTCTCTTTTCTCCTACTCTTTCCATTTTCCATTCCCTCTCCTTCCTGTGTAGTACACAGACCTTGTATAGCAGGATTTGAGCCTTAGTCTTTCTAACTTAAAGTCCCACACTCTGTCTATTACTCCGTACTACCTCTCAGATGATTGGGGTGTTTATGTTTTCTAGGTCAGTACCTAAAATCATTTTCTTTTTTCATTTTGTTTTCTCATTTTAAAGAAAAAAGTCTATGAAGAAAAAACAATGCTGAAGGAGTTCCGGATCTCCCTTTCTGTCTTTTTGCTGTTTGCTTGTGGATTACTGTATGAAATGATCCTGAAACCCAGATGTTTCTTTTCCTGCACACCTGCATACAAAGCCATGATGAGACCTGAGAATATTTTGGAACATAGCAAAAGTATTGTATTCCTGGAGACCACTGAACGACTGGAACCTTCTCCCTTAGTTTCATGTTCTGTTGAGTCTGCAGCCAGAATATATCCTGAAAGATCTATTATTTTTTTAATGAAAGGGCTGAATAACAATTTTGCCCATTTGCCCTTAAATGCTCACTTTCGAGGCTTTTCCCTCTTGTCAGCAATTGAGAATGTCTTCTTTTTCCCTCTTGATATGGAAAATTTGCTACAGGAGACACCTCTCTTCTCATGGTATACTCAAGTAAGTGTTCAAAGGGTAAAAAAGAAAATAAAATTCTTGTGTCAAGACTGTCTCTCATTGGACTCAGAGAAATTTGGGGGGATTTTTCTCTCATCTCTGAGCAAGGCTACATCTTTTCCTTTGGTTTGTAGGGGTGCATCTGATGGGTTGTCTGCATCTTTCTAACGTCATCTTGAACCTCCATTCTGGGGTGTCCTTCCCAGTATCAATTACTAGTTACTATTAGTATCCCACTCATATGATTTATTGAATCAGTGATTAGTACCCCAGTATCACTTAACAAATTAATATCAATAAACTTTTCAAACAGAGATAATTACTGAAGAAAATGTGGCAAAAATAGAAGTACAAACACATCCCTTTGAACCAAGGTCACATTCTCCCCTCTGTCAGTTTAATCTCTGAGAAGAATGGGCTCAAATTTAAAGCACTTACAACAAAGCATTTACCTAGCCAAGTTTACTTTTAAATGCTTATAGACAAAATTGCTTCAGAAAACTGTCTCAGTTGCTGTTTTGATTCACTGCTTGGCTTGGTGCTGCAAGCTTCTTTGGGGTTGCACTGGTGGCATAATCTATTCTGGACTTCCATTACCATGAGTTTTGAGATCTCACTAGGTCATGACCTAGTCTGACCTATCCCCAGTGTGCCTTCACCTAAGCACGGGAAAGAATACACACCGAGAGGCAAAGAAACAGGGGTGCCATCTTCACTCATGACCATATGTGGTCCTGGTTGGGCAGATGAGCAGCTGGGAACAGAAAACCACTCCCATGATTGTTACTGCTTCTCTTTCCACGTGTAGACTTACATATAACTGTCCTTGCCACCCACATCACCAGAGAGAGAGGCTTGCTCTAGCTGTTCAATGCTGTTTGAATGAACACTCAGTTCTGACTGAGCAGCCAATCAAAAGCTCATTTCTTCATCATGAGGCTAATGGACTAGAAATATTAAAAAAAATACCTACGTATACTTCAAAATGTAAGGCCCCTCCATTCCACATCATTAGTCACTTCCAGAAGCAGGTTCACTGGAAATGATTGCTCTCAGGACTGAACGCTTATTGGCCAGTCTCGCATTATACTTAGTCTTCTCCCGGAGTTTCCTGAGGTTCTGCCTCTGAAGCTCCCTGTGACTGTCTCTTCCTCCTAAGTCCTATATAGAACTGTGGATGTGGGGAGGGAAATCTCTCTCTCTCTCTTCTCCCCCCTCTCTCCTTCTCTCTGTTTATCTTTTTCTCTGTCTTTCTTCCCTCCTCTCTCTTCCTTTACATCTCCCTCCCTTTTTCTATTTTTCTCTCCCTTCCTCTCTTTTCTCTCTCTTTCTCCTTCCCTCTTTTTCTCCACCTTTCCCCACTTTCTCTTTATGTCTCTCCTTAACTCCTCTTCTCCTCTCCCTCCCTCTCCCTTCCTCCTTTCTCTTCTCCCTTTCTTGTCTTTGTATATGTCTCCTTTCCCCCCTCCTCTCCACTTCACCCCCCACTCTTTCCATTTTCCTTTCCTTCTCTTTTCTGCCCCTCCTGATGGCTCTGCAGTATAATCACCCTATCTCTTCGTTTCTCAATCCTGACTGGTAAATCTTTATGGAGTCCTGCAATATTTCCATGTCATTGATCTGGTGTAAGATGAGGGGAGAGAAAACCCTGCTCTCTCCTTTTCCTTGTTCAGTCCTTCTCTGTTACTGGCCCTATCCATCACCATATATTCTATGTGGCAGGTGGGGTTTATTTTTCTGTTACTCAAATGGGAAGGGAAAGGAAAGGAAAGCGGGCAAATATCTTGTCACTTGCTACAAAAGATATTTCTAAAACTTTTTTTCTTCAGTTTGTTTTCTTTTAGTGTCATTTTTAAGCTGTATTTATTTTTTTATGACTGCTAGAATCTGGGAAGAATTTCTATATCTCTCTTAAGCCAATGAAATACCTAGTAATGCTAACCTTTCTTTTTTTGGTAGTTTATTTTTTTCCTCCTTTTTTTTAAGCAATTGGGGTTAAGTAACTTGCTCAAGGTTACACGGCCAGTTATTTCTGGGTGTGGTGCTATTTTTTTTTCCTTCTTGAGGATGATATATTTGTGTCTTAGAAATAATTTAAATGAGACAAATTTAGGAAGTATCAAGGGTTGAAGCTAAACAGTATCAGGTCAGACTAAGAAGAAATTCTTAATGATAAGAGAATTTAGAAATTTGCATCTCTCTTTGCTACCAGCAGTGCATGATACATAAGCAAAATTTCAATTAAATAACTCATCTGCCCAACAATATTGTCCATACAGATTCTAATAGGATATAGCTATAGATTGTAATATCGAATTCCAAACTCACAATTTTCTTGGGTTCTACGATTTAGCAATAGTATGACTAATAATAATTTTTAGAGCACCTTAAGGTTTGCAGAGTGCTTTACATATGCTCTTTCCTTTGGTCCTCACAGCAACCCTGGAAGGTAGGTATTATTATTGTCCCCATTTTACAGATGAGGAAGTTGAGTCTGAGAGAGAGGTTGAGTGATTTTCCCAGTGTCACACAGCTAGTTAGTGTCTGAGGCAGAATTTAAACTCAGATGTCCAAGTCCAGGATTTTGGCTACTGTACCACCTAGGTGCCCCTTGTACTACTACTGCCCTCCCCACAACTACCATGAATAAAAAACAAAAGTAGTGGAAATGAAAATAACAACATTTATATGCAGTTCTAAAATGTACAAAGTGCTTTGAATAGATCATCTTAGTTAAGATTCACAACAACCATACCAAATATACTCAACAACCTTTGAAGTAAGTATTACGGCTTTTAGATCATTTTTACAAGTGAGGAAACTGGTTAAGAGAGGTAACATTGTCCCCTTAAGGAAGATCTACCAGAGGCAACAAAAACTTTGGCCATTTGTTCCGGCAATATGATGATAACCTAAGAGAAGTACAGGTTACCAAACATCATTTCAGATGAGTGTTTTGATAGAGGTGACATCTGAGGATGGAAAGGGTTCATGCTTCCTCCAATTCCATTGCAGCCCTTCCTAGGAATCAAACACAGATCTCGTGGGTTCTGCCAACTGCTGGTGACTCCTGGGTCCAATGCTTTTGCACGGACAAAATAAGACCTGGGAAAGAACTTAATCTAGAAAGGCCAATGTCGCCTGCTGCATCCTGGGCCATCATCAGTTATCTTGACCTTTGTCTTACCTCTGGACTCTGATGACGCTGGAGGAGAAAGTGAGGTTGATGACTTTGCACAACTCTGCCTCACTTTACTCCAATTCACATGCAAATCAAGGCATCAAGCTTGTGATGTCATTGGTCCTCTTTGATAATGAAGGGCAAACAACCACTTTAGGTCATGTCTTCTTGAACAAATTACATAGACCTAGTTCCTTCAATGAAAGGTTTGAATGAGATGATCTTTCCAAATATAAAATTATTTTCTTTTTATTCTTTGATTCTTTGGAAGTTTCCATTGTAATAATGGTACTGTGAGCCTGGTAATTTGTGTTGGCTAAAAATTTTAGCTTTGGTTTTTTTTTTTCAGAAGACTCATTTCTATCCACCCCTGCAGGTAAATTCCACTGCAGAAAACAACTGGATCCACATCATCTCGGATGCTTGTAGGCTTGCTTTCATCTGGAGATATGGTGGGATCTACATGGACACTGACATGATTTCCATCAGACCCATTCCAGAAGATAATTTTCTGGCAGCACAGACTTCTAAATTTTCTAGCAATGGGGTTTTTGGGTTCCACCATCATCACCCTTTTATTTGGGATTGTATGGAAAATTTTATTGAGCACTATAATGGGAACATTTGGGGCAACCAAGGCCCTGGACTAATGACAAGAATGCTGAAGCTGTCATGTAATCTTACAGATTTTCAGGAGGTAAAAGACCTCAGGTGTCCAAACTTATCCCTTTTACATCCTCAGCGGTTTTACCCCATCTCATATCCGGAATGGAAACGTTACTATCAGGTCTGGGATGTAGAGCCAAGTTTCAATGACTCCTATGCCTTGCATTTATGGAACTACATGAATCGGGAGAAGAAGGCTGTGATTAGAGGTAGCAACACATTGGCAGAAAATCTTTATCGAAAGTACTGCCCCATAACTTACAAGACTCTCATTCTAGCTAAAGAGAGAGTGGATGAAGGAGAGCCAAAAGGCCTCCCTCCATACTAAATAACAATAAATAGGGGTAGCTTCAATTTCTGTGGTTTAACAAGCACATTATATTAGATACTGCCTTTCTTTAAAATACTTTAAAAAATTATTGCTATCTTGCCCAGATTGGAAGAGAATCAGCCACTCATGGCCCAATCCCAGTGCTATTTCAGTGGTCATCCAATTTTTTCTTGAAGACCTCCAGTGAAGAGGAGCTCACTATCTCCAGGGGCAACACATTTTAATTTGGAATACCTCCAATTATTGAGAAGTGTTTATTATTATATTTTTTTGTGTTTTTTAAAATGTTTTCTTCACTTGGCATCACTTTGTATATTTCTATCCATATTGTTTATATTCCTTTTTAATGGCACAATAGCATTTCATTTCATTTTATTGTTATACCACAATTTATTTGAATATTCCCCAATCATTAAACATAAACAGTGAGATGAAGTAGAAAGAATGTTGAGTTTCGAGTCAAGGGACCTGGACCTGAAATACTTAACCAATTTCTACCTATGTGAACCTGAGCAAGTCACAACCTTCCTGAGTCTTAAGTTTCTCATCTGAAAAATCAGAGTATTGGATGAGATGGTGTCTAAGGCTTCTTCCAGTTTTAAATTGATGATCCAAAGGCTGCTTTCAGTTTTTTATTACAAATCTAAATGTTACAGTTATGAGTATTGCTGTATAGATAGGTCTTTTTTCTTTTAATAATATAATTATATTGTAGTCCCAATACTGATATCATTGGGCTAAAAGTTTTCTAACTTGTATGCTGCTGAAATTTTTCTATAAAAACATTGCCTAAATTTATAGTTCCATCAAAAAAAAAAAAGAAAGAAGTACTTATGTTCCCTCAATCCTATTAATATTAGATTTAAATAATTTAAAAATTATTTTAGTCAATTTGATGGTATAAGTGGCTACCTCAAAGTTTTAACTTTCAGTTCTCTGATTATTAGAGAAGCAAATTTTTTAAGGGAATATATACAATTTATATTTCTTTTCAAAAATTGTCTTTTCATATCCTTTGAATCCCTTGGGAAAAGGGTATTGCTTTTATAAATTTGTACCATTTGCTTATAGATTCTGGATGTCAGACTGAAACATCCAATGTTTCAGTAACAAAGTTTTTTTTTTTTCTAGTCCATTTATTTTGGCAATTTTTTTGAACAAAATCTTTTAAAAATTCATATATGTTCAAATCTTTTTTTTTTTGCTTTTTTTTAATTTTTAAAAGCAATTAGTGTTAAGTAACTCGCTCAAGGTTACACGGCCAGTTATTATTTCTGGGTGTGGTGCTGAGTATTGGAGTCCGGATTTGATCCAGGTCATCCCGACACTGGAGCTGGTGCTCTTACTCGCTGAGCCACCTGGCCGCCCCTGTTTTTTGCTTTTTGATAATTTATTCTGCTTTATCAATAACCTTTCTCTTCTTCACAATTGCACACCTGATTTTCTATATGAATTTTGTTATGGTTTTATTTAATTATATAAAAGAATCCAGTGATATTTTGATCATATTGCATCCTGGAACACATAGAAGATTCCAGGTATAGATGATTTCAGAAAAGGGAGGGGAAATACAGGTAGGAAATGGGGCTGTGTCCAGAGCAAGAACACCCTTTTTCAAGAAAAACTAGGCTCCAAAAACCAGAATCTTTTTGTATCACCCAACTTGTTACATTTGAGATATTGTGCTGTATGATAGCTATGCAAAAGCAAAATTAAAAGCAGTCCCTGCCCATAAGTAAATTGATGTTTTCCTGTGTCTTCCCTGATGGCACAGGCAGGGAGGTACCATGGAAGATGGAGATTTCTAGCATGAAAGGTCCTAATTATCAATGATTCTAGAAAAAGAAAAAGGTCCTAGGAAGGACTACAGAATGTGGATAAATTATTTTGACATATATTTAAACCTTATTAATATGAATAATGAATTCCCTGAAATGGTCACATGTATTCTGATTTACACTACTTGAAGTTGTAATTATGGTAAATATGTAAATATTTTGTGTCATACTGTACCAAGTTGTAATTATGGCAAATATGTAAATATTTTATACCATATTGTAAAATGTTAATTGGTTCCAGCCCAATGGAAATGTGCTGTACAAATTTTAATATGTACAACTATTTCAGAAGATTCATTATTCTCACTACTCAGGCTTAGCTTGGCCCTAGCTGTATTTACACATAGAACATTTACATATATAAGTAAGTACAAGAAGATTTGAAGGAGGAAAAAGGATGGAAAACTCAGTAGATCAGAGGTTTCCTATAAGATGTGACACCAAAACTGAGCCAGGGAAGCATTAAAGATTCTAAGAGGTGAGGAGGGAGTGCATTCCAGCCTGCTTGTATAACGATAACAATGGATTGTAGAGCTCAGGAAAAACCAAAGAAGTCAATTTAACTAGAAGACAGTGTGGGAAAGGGCATGGAATGAGATGAGTCTGGAAATGTAATCAGAGCCAGACTATGAAGAATTTTACATGTTAAACTGAGGGGCTTGTATTTTATCCTCAAGACAATAGGGAACCACTGAAAATAAAGTAGGGGAGTGATATAATCAGACCTGTATTTTAGGAAGATGATTTTATCAGCTGGGGGAAGAGAGACTAGAGAGATGAGGGACTGGAAGCAAAGAGACCAATTAGAAAGTTATTGCAACAATTGAGGTGAAAAATGTTGATAGCAACATCTAGGGTCAAGTACCTGGCAGTACTAGCCAGAAGAAAGGGACAGATGGAAGGATGTTGTGGAAGTACTGGGGAATCAATAAGAATTGACATCTGATTGGAAATGTGTGGGGTGAGAGAGAATGAACAGGTCAGAATGACTCCAAGTGTGTGAATCTGATTGCCTGGTGTTTGTCCTTCGTTTTCTAAGAGTATTATGACCTCAGGAAGCTGATGCACTTGCAAGTAAGTTGGATTTAAGGGAGGAAAGACTATGTGAAATCATCAGCCTCACTTTCTTCTCCAGAACTAGACGATTTATTATGTCCTTAATAGAAAAAGGAATGTTAAGAGAATGGATTGATTTTGAAAAAAAAAAGATATGACAATTTAGATATGTTGAGCTTGATATATCTCTGGAATATCAAGGTGAAAATATATGGCAGGCAATTGATGATGTGGGAGAAGAGCTCAGGAGAGAGTTGAGGTATGGATATGTTGATTTGGGAGACATTTATCCAGAGATGATCATTGAACCTGCATGTCTGGCTCATAGTAGACAATAAATGCTTGTCTCCTCTCTCCATACTCTCCCCTCTTCCCATTAGTGTGCAAATTAACTGGGACAAAGTAAAATTATTGAATTTATTCACTTATACAATAAAACTTAGAACCTCTACATCTTAAAAAAATCCCAACTTTTAATTTGCAACATGTTCTCTTGTTGTAATCACTTATTGTGTATAATTTGGCATTGTGCTCACAAAATTTGGTCACATTCTTTAATTCGTCAGAATTAAAAAATTTTAAATTTTTAAATTTTAAAAAACCATTTTAAAAGACTACATTTAAAAAAAATCACATTGGACATTGAGCATGCCTTAATACATGGTCATACAGTCAATTTCCCCAAGTCTAGCTCATGCCTTTTATAACCCAGAGTGTGTTGTAGCCCATAACTTTTCAGTGGCAATTAAATCAGGAGTGTTACTTGGCGATCAAAGCATTAAAGTCCTGGATAAATTTCTTAACCTTTTGTGATATGTAGTAAGGTTATGGTATAGAAGTATTCAATTTTTATTTGAGAATTTCTGTAATTCTGGAACAATGATAATTCCCATTATGTTAACATATTTATCAAAGATTATAATCTTTCAATGGAGAAGACTTCTAAGCCTCAGGAATATTAAAAAGAAATCTCCCATTTTTTTGGATGGATGTTTTACAGTCTGACAAAGTTGCTCACTTATACTCTGATCTGGATTTCTTCTTTTGGTATAGTTTTGAATGAAAACGTGTTTTATTTGTAGAAATCATCTTTTTTCTAATCTTTAGTATGTCTCTTTTTGTATAGGGAAGCTAGGTGGTACAATTGATACAGTGCCAGGCCTAGAGCCAGGAAGACTCATTTTCCTGAGTTCAAATTTTGCCTCAGGCATTTACTGGCTCTATGACCCTGGGCAAGTCATTTTTATCCTGTTCACTTTAGTTCTTCATCTGTAAAATAGAGAAGGAAATGGCAAACCACTCTAATATTTTTGCCAAGAAAACGCCAAATAGGGTCACAAAGAGTCAGACATGACTAAAAGTAGTTGAACAACCAAAAAAATCTTTGTATTGTTTTGCCTTGGACAAGCATTTTTTTTTCAGAAAAATATTAGTTTTATTTAGTTTATTTCCTCAGAGCAATATATGTTCTTAAAAACCATAGAATTAAAAACACAACAAAAGAGAGCAATTGAAATGACTATATGGCATGAAATCTAGCTTTCAGCTGACAAAGAACTAACTGAAGGTGTGGAAACCAGTTCAGTCTACTTTCATCTGGTCAAGGTCAGACATTCTATGTCAATCTAAGTCAGTAAAAGCCCATAGCTTAGGGGGCAGCTAGGTGGTACAGTGAATAGAGCAGGAGGACCTGAGTTCAAATCTGGCCTCAGGCATTTAACACTTACTAGCACGTGACCTTGGGCAAGTCACTTAACCCCAATTTCCTTGCCTTCTCCCCTCCAAAAAGCAAAAAAAAAAAAAAAAAAAAAAAAAAAAGCCCATAGCTTAGCCATTGCTGCCATTAAAAAGAAACCACATCATAATTATTGTTGGTCCCAAGTAATTCATATACCATTGAAAGTCATAGGAGTTGAGAAAATCGATGAACTGTGAGGCCAGGGGGTTTGATCAGACATCAAGGAGTATATTGAAGTCAGCCAATTTATTAGCAAATAAACAAAAAGTCAACTTATTAGTAAAAAAAAACCATTTATTAAGTACCTATTCTGCATTAGGCACTGTGCTCAGCATTGGAGATGCAAAGAAAGGCAAAAGCCAATATCTGCCTTACAATCTTACAATCTAATTGGTGAGACAGCATATAAAAAAGAGGTAAAAATGGCTGCAGGGGACCTGGTATGGGGCCATGATCCAGCCCAGAGGAGTATGTCCCGATCAGAAATGGAAAGATAGCCAGCCTGGGCACCCTTCTTAAGAGGGTGTAGGAGGACTCTCTGATCTTCATCCTTCTAATCAGAGGGATGGAAGGCCCCAGAGGTGGGGCTGAGGGGACTGATGAGGTGTGAATTCCAGGGCTGATGCCATTTTGCAGAATGATGAAGTTTCTGGGTGACACAGTGACATTCGAGTGGGAAATGAAGAGGACAGGTATTGGGTGTGAGAGGAAAACTGGGGGGCCAGGTACTTATTTGAAAGTGTGAGGGAAAAAAGAAAGGTAATCGTCTGAAGTAATGACGTAAGGTAGGTGATTGCAAGCAGGATCCGGACGAAGCGATATATTTAACCACTAGGTGACCATACTAACCACTCACCTCCTGATCCTATTCAATAGGAAGCATTAGTAGCTGGGCTAATGCCATAATCAACCAGGAGACTGTGCCTCCCCCTGCTGAGGGTTTCAAGATCCCTATGATTCTCAGAAACCTGAAAAGTTCTTTTTCTCAGCTTTACCTTTCTCTGGTTGACTGAGCCAACTTGTCCTTCTAGTGGGAGTGGGTAGTATGGCTTTGCCCAATTAGGCTATCGTATTGGCAAAACCTCACCCCTTAAGCGATATTTCACTGAGTGCTAGTGGTGTGACCTTGGCATAATGCAAGCGACTCCATGGGAACAGAAAAGGCTTGCTTGCATGCTGTGTACAGTATTTTACTTTTGGCATAGAGGCAAAAATAAAAGACATGCTTTGAAAAGGGTACCCATTATATTTAACTGAAATAAAGCACTGGAAGGGAATCAGGATCACTAATTAATCTTTTTTTTTCTCCAGCACTCTACCTATCTGAGCAAATGCCTATGAAAAAATACAATCTTGTATCTTGCTATATCCGTCTTGAATTTCAGCTCTCTAGTGGCCCCAGAGGTGTGGATTTGGGAAGAGTTATGGTGCCACCCCAGTTACCTCTGACAGATGTTCTATATGGCAGGGGAAACCCTGCTTCCTTTTTCCTCTTGGGTCTCCTTTTTCCTGGGCTTTTCTGTTAGTCTCCTCCCCCCCCCCCCAACTTTTACCGCCATCCTCAATCCCAAACTAGGCAATATTTTCTTGACTCAGGAGGTGAACAGAAAGAATTCCAAATCTCAGAAGTCCATGCTGATTCAAGACATTCTTATCCCATCTAGAGGAGGCATTACAAGTACCTCATAGATTATCTACTACATGGCTTTGGGCTAGCAATCCTCCTAAATCCAGGCAGCCCTTATAGTTTACACAGCTTGCTCTGAACCCAGGGGTTTTAGGAAAGATACAGTTCCATTCACTTAGCCCACCCCCTCCCCCCCATAACCTTTCCTCAAGAAAGAAGGCAAAGCAGTGGAGACAATATGACATATTCTTGTAACTGATAAGTGAATTATGGAACTATAGAGCTGAGTTGTTGATGGGAGGGGGGTGGTGGTGCCTTTCTCTCTTCCTTAGTCTCTCTTTCCCCCTTCCCACTAGCTGCTGCTCCTGCTTCCTTTTCTTATCTGGGTGTCTTTGCCTCTCTCATGCCCCCTTGTTGTCTCCTTTCTTCTGCTTTTCCTTGTGTGTCAAGCCTTTAAATCTCTGTTTTATTCTTTTTGTCCTAGATTTCTTCCCCCGCTCCCCCACTAGCTATAAAAGTATACTTAATTTTTTTTGGTGCATTCATTGAATAAATTTTTGTTTCCTTTTCTTAGCTAAAAAGAACTAAATTTTTATTCTTTAAAATTCAACAAAAAATTATTAAACACCAACTGTATACAGGGTATCATATTAAGTGATGGGGATACATGGATGAAAAAGGACATAGTCTCAACTACTTATACACTTTACACTAAAACATATTGATTTTTTTCTTGTCTGTGATCCTTATTTGTTTTTCCTGTTATTTAATAACCCCCCCCCCTGAAAAAAAATTCCTAGGAAATAGAAAAAAAAGCTTAAAAAAAAGGTTTCTTAGTTGAAAGCAGTGAATTATTGCAGTGAAATTTTAGGTACTCTGGCAGGCTAGTGAATCTGTTTTGGAGGGTAGGGACCATCTCCATTTACTTTCTCCTTATTGATAATCATTACCCCAAACTATGTTTCAGAGTAAAAGGACACATTTGAATCTAGTTAATGAAGAATTCCTGGTATTTTTTTTCTTAGCTAGGAGAACTACCGATTTTTTTTTTTTTCAAACAGAAACAAACTTAAAAATAGCTTGTCTTGATACTGGGTTTTGGTCAGTGCCCTCCCACTCTGGTGGGAGGGTGGATGGGGCTGGCCTCATCAGTATGAGTCTAACCACCCCGGAGGCAAGCCCTGTAAGAGTGAACTGCCTTTCCCCAGGGTGCCTTTTACCACAACTCCAAAGGAAGTTCTGTAGCTGTTTTGTTTTCCATGGGAGAGGACTGAAGGTAGGGAACAAAGTTTTCCATGTTCTGAATTCCATCTCCTAGGGAGAGGCAGGAGCTTCTCTTTTTGTTTGGATAGAAACTTCTGAGTGCAATGGGAACTCTGAATTTTCCAGGGGAATGGAATGGGGTTGAGGATGGGGGTGGGAAATCTTCTTAGCTACAAGGGCTTTAGTGCAAATATGTAAGAATTTGAAAACGAAAGCCTGGAGACTGAACAGGAGACACTCTGTATGTCATTCTGGTTCTCCTGTTTTTTTTTTTCTTCCACTTATACTGAGGAGAGGGGGTTGGAGATGGGAGGTATGCTGGTCATAAGTAGACCATCCTATTTATGTTTTAGAGGACTCTGTAACTCCCAAAATTCTGCTGGAGAATGCGGACAAACTACCTTAAGAATTTTGCTTAGGAGAAGGGGAGAAGGGAGAGATTTGTTAATATCCCAAAGTTAGAGCAGGATTGTTTCACATTGACTTCATCTGGTTAAACATTAGCGGCCATGCAATGCCCTGCATAGCTCAGCAACCCGCACAGGCCCCATATGTCTCATATTTCACTGCCCAGACTCTGCTTGCATATGGTTTGATTTCTGTCTCCTAAAGTTTAGGCATTTCTTCCCTTTCCATTTTCTCTGGGCTATTCATAAGGTAATTCAGGAGTGTCTTTGTTAGAGTCACTGGGGATCAACCATGCTGGGGCAAGGAATGCTGTGTTAGTTTCCTGTTTGGCCTCTTCTAGGAATGATAGCATTTGGGGATGACTGCATTTTTAAAAAGCAAAGATGATTTTTCATTATTATGTTATGGTTAGTGTTTTTAGGACTATTTGTATGCCTACTTCAAATGAAAATGAAATTTCTCCCTCTTCAAATTAATTATAGCACTTTTCCTAGAACTCTCTTCTTTGCACTTTCCTAACTTTCCTATATTTCTTAGCAATTTTTAGCTCATCTTTAACTCATTTATTAGTTTTTAATTTAATTATTTTTCCCAATTAAAAGATACCTATTTTCTCTCCTTCCCACTTCCCTCAACATCATAACAAATATGCAGAATCAAACAAAACAAATTCCTGCATTGGCTATGTCCATATAAGTCATATTCTCCATTTTGAGTCCATCATCTATCTGGCAGGAGATGGGTGGTGAACTTCATTTTGGGGTCCTCTGAAATCATGGTTTGTCATAGCATTAATCAGAGTTCTATTTTTTCAAAACAGTTTTTCTTTTTAATGTTGTTTTCATTATATGAATTATTCTCCTAATTTTATTTACTTCATTCTTTATCAGTTATAGAGGTTATCTTAATTTCTTCTGAATTGCCCATTTCATTATTTATTACAGTGAAATAATGTTCCATTTCATTCATTTGGCATAATTTGTTTAGCCACTCCCCAATTGTTGAATACTCCCTTAGTTTCCAGGTTTTTTTTGCTTCTAAAAAAAAAGAACTACTATGAATATTTTTGTATGTTTGGGTCTTTCCCTTCCCCTCCCCCTCCCCCTTTAAAAATTTTCTTTGGCCTAGGATCAAAGGCTATGCAGTTTAATGATTTTTTTTTGGCTGTAGTTTTCAATTGCTTTCCAGAATGGATGGATCATTCCACAACTCTACCAAGAGTGATTTAGTGTAACTATTTTCCCACAATACCTTCAACATTTGTCATTTTACTTTTTTGTCACTTTCGCCAAATATGATGGGTGTTTGGTGGAGCCTTAGAATTGTTTTAATTTGCATAACTATTAGTAATTTAGAGCTTTTTTATGTGATTGTTGATAGCTTGGATTTCTTTCTTAGAAAATTACTTGCTCATATTTACTTGGTCTTTAATCTAGTCATCCACAATGTTGTCACCTCTTTAGGAGCAGGACCTGTGTTGCATCCGCTTTTGCAATCTCAGGGTCTAGCATAGTCACTTGTGCGAAAAGTCCCACCTATTATATTTATTGTCTGTGTGACTCTGGAGAAGTAATTCAATTTGTTGTTAACTCATTTTCCGGTATTTTTCAATTAAGTCTGCCTCTTTGTGACCCCATTTGGGGTATTCCTGGCAAAGCTAGTGGAGTGGCTTGTCATTCCTTCTCCATCTCATTTTACAGATGAGGAAACTGAGGCAAACAGGATTAAATGACTTGCCCAGGGTCATGGGGCTAGTAAGTGTTTGAGGCTGGACTTGAACTCAGGAAGTTGAGTCTTCCTGACTTCAGACCCAGCACTCCACCTACTGTACCATATACTTGCCCCAGTTACTCAATACCCCAGGCAACTTATAAAGTTGCAGAACA
Source organism: Petaurus breviceps papuanus (assembly GCF_028583685.1). Taxonomy (NCBI): domain Eukaryota; kingdom Metazoa; phylum Chordata; class Mammalia; order Diprotodontia; family Petauridae; genus Petaurus; species Petaurus breviceps. The sequence continues at coordinate 3,769,516 of NW_027187285.1, forward strand.
GTTGCTGATATATTTTGGTGGATGGAGTTTCTTCACAAGGGAATGTACAGGTCAATGAAATCACAGCTTTGCCCTACAACTAAAAAAAAAAGATGTTCTTCAGTTTTCTACTTCTTTCAGATTATTTAATGGAACCAAGCAGGTACTTGAAAGATAATTTCAGATTATAGGATCCACTGGATGCATTCTTTCTGTAAAACAAATTAATTGAGGAGAAACAGGATGAATGAGAATATTGCTGATTAAGGTCAGGATCAGTTATATTTTTGTGGGCGTGGGTCAGAAAGGGTTTTGGGGAAAGAGATTAGTATGAGGTTCTCTCAGTACCCCATACTTAGTAAACTAATAAAGAGGGGGAATGATTGCAGAGGTATTTAGAGGGTCAGAAGGGTTTGCAACAATAATAAATCATGTCTTTGTTCATATATATAGTGGTAGAAAGGATTTGGGCCTCCTTCCCTCTAGTTGATAGCATTGTAGAAATTAAATAACAATATATGAATGCACAAGCAAAATTCAAAGACATCTTTATGCCCTATTTTCCCTTTATTAAGTGGGGAAAAGTTTCCTTGATAGAATTAGGACAACTGATCATTGAATAGATGACAATTGACCATTCTTCTTCTGGTTTTTAGAAAGCTAAGTCTTTTAGTGAGCAGCTGGGTGATGCAATGGATAGAGTGCAGGGCGTGGAGATAGGAAGACTCATCCTCCTGAGTTAAAATCTGACCTCAGAGACTTCCTAGTGATGTGACCCTGGACAAGTCACTTAACTCTATTTGCCTCAGTCTCCTCATCTGTAAAATGAGCTGAGAAGGAGGTAGGAAACCACTCCAGTATCTTTGCCAAGAAGACTCCATTACAAAGAGTTGGATACACCTGAAATGACTGAACAACAACAAACCCACTAGTCTTAGTAGGAGGAGTTTGTGGCAGGGTACAGCTGTATGGAATGTTACCTTGGTGATGGCTGCTTGGTAGTAAAAGGATTTCCTTTTATCCCCTCTACCTATCCACAGCACACTTCTTCCCACGCAACGTGTCTTCTTGTCTAGGAAGAGACACTGCATCAAGTTAAGCAGTTCAGAGAGTGAAATAGTACCAGGCAGGGAATAAAAACACAAATTTCCTAGATAGACATAGAGGGGCAGCATTCAAGGTAGGAAACAGATTCAAGGACCTAGAACTCTGACATCATCAGGAAAGGGAGCTTACTATGGTTTCAACATATCACTGATCTTAGCAGTTGAGAATTGAGCTGAGGAGAGGAGTAGACCCAGTAGGCCCAGCAGAGTATCCTGCCTAGCAGAAATGCTGGCGCTAGAGGGAAGCAGCATGAGGACTCTATTAGAAGAGAAAGGACAGGTGGTATCCTGCAGTACTGGAGGGATGAGTTTCATGGCCATGGGTGTACCCTACATGAGTTTGTACCATTTTTCCCATGGGCACTATATGTATTTATTAAAGAAAATATACTCCAGGCTAATAGAAGAAAAGGTTTTATAGTTAGTGATGTATATGTATGTGTATGTGTGTGTATATGTGTATATGTACATATACAACTACATACACATATATAATTTTAGAGAATGTTTTTTCTTTGAGCTAATTGTACCTACTGGGTGATTATTAAAGGTAAATTTGTAGGTAGAAGCTCATGAGTTATAGTTTTAGGAGTTTGGACCTAAGGGTGCCTTTGAATTTGAGCAACTTACATCTGTGGGACTAAACCGGCTGATAAAAGTTCAAGTTGCAGAGAGTAGTTCCCAGAGAGTTTGCTATACAAATACATGTACTACAGTGTGTGTACACAGACACATAACACACATACACACATATATATTTTAGTAATATAGGTATAATATTTACATGCAGTTATCCTGCAAATTAATAGATAATAGCTACTATAGTGACATATAATTCTGCAAATTGATTAGGACCAACTATGAAATCTTTATAGAATAGAGAGATAATTCTGAACCCTTCCACTGAATGGGAGAAAAATTGATGAGTTCCATAGAACTGGGAAATAACTGCAGAGGTAAACTGTCTCACTGGTATCTTCTTTAAAGAACATTTATTTTTCCTATTATTTCCTTAAAAATTCTTATCAATTCCTATTTTTAAACCTTTTCTACTCTTCCAATTTAAATGACATTCATTTATAGTTTCTCTTTTGCAAGAGATGCTCCTCTCTTTCCTCCTCCCAAAGTGTTTATTTACTGATTTTCCTAACTCAGAAACATTCTTTCAATTCTTCTATCTTTTCCTTTCCCGAAGTTTTGGCCCCTTAGGTCTACAGAAACTACAGGAATAGTTAATGTGGTTTGCAAAGTCTGTGGTTGTTCACTTTTAGTTTTTGGAAAGTTGTTAGATTAGTACTAGAAATGGCTCCTTAGTTTGCTTTGCCCATTGATGCTTTCTTTTTGTTCTCTTGATGTCCCTTAATGTGAAAAATTTTTAAAAAGAAGAAAGCAAACAAACAACCCACAGCCCTAGCTTTGTGTTGGTGTTTGACCAGCAAGTACCCTGAAGTACACACAGATCATTCAATGGTTAGTAGAGAGGATTTCCTTTCCTTTCTTCTTCCTGCATCCTCACTTCCTCATCACTCTCTCCCACCAATATCTTTCTACTTGTCCAGAAAGAGACATTACACAAAGCAGGGAGTATTTCAGAGTCCCTAACAGGATAAAGATATTCAAAGAGGTTACTATAGTACTTAGCTTTGGTGGACTCAGCCTCTCCCTTCTACATATGGAAATATGTCTGGTCTGCAGGGTATGGTGACTTATGTGGTCATCAAGTCTTTAAGGTTTTTACCCTAGGTGGGTGGGCCTTTTTATGTGCTTTGGGGAACTGGAAGTAAAGTCAATGTAACCAGAAATTTGGATTCTACATCAGGGTAGGTACAGATTGAGTCTTGCCCCACTTCCTGGACAGACAGGTCTTGAATATATTCTTTTTAAAAAAAGCATCTTTTTAGGGAAAATTTGGCCAAACTCAGATGAGAGGAAAGCAACGGGAAATGCTTGAAGATACTGATTCATACCTTGGCTAACTCTATATGGTGAAAATACTTATTTTATTGCTTAGTATTTTTTTTTCTAATTGAAACTATTTACCTCTTATTTTTTTTTGTTTGTTTGTTTGATGAATTTACATGTCAAATGACACTTTTGGATTATTTTGAAGGAACGACTTGAATTCTTCTCCTTTGCTGAAAATTTATCTTTTGTTCAATTTATAATTGAACTAAGCTTTTCTGGATGTGTTATTTTGGGTCTTTTTAGAATATCATCAGGGTAATTTTTCTTTGATTTTTGAAAGTGATGAGGAGTTCTACACTATTCTGATTGATTTTCCCTATGTGATAGTAATGGAATATAAAGACCCCCCTGATATGCCAAAAAACCCAAACCAAACCAAACCAAACCAAAACCAAAAAACCCAAAACACTTTCTCTTGGCTACCTTTGATATTCTCTATATGTTGGAGTTTGACCATAACATTTCTTGATTATTTAACCTTGGAATTTATTTCTGTTGGTGTTTTGTGTATTCTTTCAACCTATTATTTGTTCCTTGCTTGTGATACTTCAGAGAAATTTTCCTAGATGATTTGCTGAAATATATTTTTCAGGATTTATTTTTCATAATTTTTTTTTCCTGGAAGATTATTTCCTCTCATCCTATCATCAAGTTTAATAGAGACCTCATGTACTCTTACAATTGTGATATCTTTTGATTTTCTTTAATTAATCTTCTGCTTCTGTATTTTTGAATTCCAAGTCTCTTGTTTTTGTTTTTGCAGATAATCTACCACTTTAGGAAGTTTCTCTTTTGTTTGTACTAAGTTTTCTATTCTTTTATTTGTTTTATTGGTTTCTTTCTTGAGAGCTCAAATTTACAACTTAATTTCTGCCCTAATTTTCATCCTTATTTTTCCTTGTAGTTATTAAATTATTCTTTTGAACTATTCTGGAGATTCTTGCACAATGTTTTATTAACATTTTGGGTGTCTAATAGAATTTCTTATAATATTTTACTTTTCCTTGAAGATTTGCAACTTCATTTCTTTTATTCTGAAGCAGTTATTCATTTTATTGACTTTCTTTTCATATTGTTTGCTCATTTCCCCTCCTTAGTCAGTTTTTGTTAAACTCTGCTGGTTTTTCTGTAGTATCCTTCCTGTTATCCACCTTCATAATAAATGCCCTTTCCTTCTGAACTAGGAAGTGTGGAAATCGGTCTAACCCCAGCTAAGCCCCTCCTCCATTTGTAGCTACTTATTCTGGGGCAGGTAGGTGGCACAGTGAAGAGATCACCAGGGTTAGAGTCAGAAAGACCTGAGTTTGAATCCAACCTCAGACACAATAGCTGCGTGACCCTTGGAAAGTCCCTTAACCATGTTTGCCTCAATTTCCTCATCTGTAAAACGAGTTGGAGAAGGAAATAGCAAACCACTCTATTATCTTTGCCAAGAAAACTCCAGAAAGGGTCATGAAGAAAATGACTTCAGATTCTGTTTAGACCACTAGTGTTGTATGAATTCTGTGACCCTACTCCAGGCTGACTTTCTGTTGAAAGTAGACACAAAGATACCACCTTATCTAGACTTACTCTCAATCTTCCATCCATTCTGGAAACCCATTTCCTACTTAACTATTTTTGATGGTTTTTTTTTTTTTTTGATGATCCCAAGATAACTAGATCTCACCTGCTTCCACAGTTACCACATTTGAATCTGTATCAAAACCTCGATCTAGGGGCGTCTCGGGTAGCCACAGACTCGGGTTCTGCTTCCCCTACCGAGCTCGAGGGACACGCGGGAGCCGGGAGCTGAGAGCCGGCGGGGGGGCGTGGGGGGGGGGGGGGGAAACGGGAGCCAGCTGAGCCCGCGACCGCGACCGCTGCGGCCGCAGCCGCCGCCGTCGCCTGGGGCAGGGGGTGGGGAGGGGACCCGTCCGGAGCCGGTGCCAGCGCGGAGGAGATGGGGGATTTGGTCTCCACCAAGAAGGACAGCGAGCTGGAGAACGCGAAAGAGTTTCTAGCTAAAGCCAAAGAAGAATTCCTCAAGAAATGGGAAAATCCACCTCCGAAAATCACAGTCCAGCTGGATCAGTTTGACAGAATCAAGACTCTAGGCACTGGTGCCTTTGGTCGAGTGATCCTTGTGAAGCACAAGGAATCTGGGAATTACTTTGCCATGAAAGTCCTTGATAAACAGAAGGTGGTAAAGATGAAACAGATCGAGCACACCAAGAATGAGAAGCGCATCCTGCAGGCCGTCAACTTCCCATTCCTCGTCCGACTGGAATATTTCTTCCAGGACAACACAAACCTGTACTTGGTGATGGAGTATGTCCCAGGTGGGGAAATGTTCTCCCACCTCCGGCGGCACGGAAAGTTCAGAGAGCCCCATGCTCGCTTCTATGCGGCTCAGGTTGTCCTGACCTTCGAATATCTTCACTCACTGGACCTGATCCACCGAGACCTGAAGCCCGAGAACCTTCTCATTGACCAACAGGGCTATGTCCAAGTGACAGATTTTGGTTTTGCCAAGCGTGTGAAAGGCCGAACCTGGACCTTATGTGGGACTTGCGAGTACCTGGCTCCTGAGATCATCCTTAGCAAGGGCTACAACAAAGCTGTGGACTGGTGGGCCCTAGGTGTCCTGATCTTTGAGATGGCAGCAGGCTACCCTCCCTTCTTTGCTGACCACCCTATCCAAGTATATGAAAAGATTGTCTCTGGGAAGTTTCGATTCCCTTCTCACTTCAGCCCCGACTTAAGGGACCTGGTTTGGAATCTGCTCCAAGTGGACCTCACCAAACGCTATGGGAACCTCAAGAATGGTGTCAGTGACATCAAGTACCACAAATGGTTCGCCACCACCGACTGGGTCGCCATCTACTATAAGAGGGTGGAAGCTCCCTTTATACCAAAGTGCGAAGGCCCGGGTGACACAAGTAATTTTGATGATTATGAGGAGGAGGAGCTCCGGATCTCCGTCCACGAGAAGTTTGTCAAGGAGTTTGCTGATTTCTAATGGTGTCCCTGGGTCCTGGTGGTTTTCTTTTGGGGCTGGGGGTGGGAGGGGTGGATTGAACAGCCTGAGGGACCCAGAGTTCCTTGCATATTATTTCTTCCCTAGGGAGATCGGAAAGCAGAGATGTTTGCAGGGTGGGGAAAGGGAGATTCAAATATCAGATGGCCCCCCTCCCCTTCCCTCCCACCCCTAACCCCCACTGGTTTTTTCCTCACTGTCTCACTCCAGCTGGTAGACCCATGGCTGGATTCCCTCTGCTCTTTGCCTAACTCCATGGAAGTTACATATCAGTTTTTCAGCCCAAACAGACCTGAACTTTCCCCTCCTAACACCACCAGAGATCCAGTTTCTTTCCACCTCAGCCCCCCACCCAGAGTGGGATAATAGCACCTAGAGCCAGGCTTCTGTTTTTATAGCTCCTTATTGATTCCCCTGGTGCTGGGAAGTTGGGGCAGGGGAGCCAGGGGATCCCAAGTTGGAAAACCTCCAATTCCCAAGACTACCACAATTGCCCATCATATGTCCTTTTCCTGGCCTCTCCCTGGAACTTCAGAACCTTATCTAGGGGTGAAAGGACAGACAAACCAGTTCCCCACAAGGAGAGATCCTGCCTGGGAAGATGTTTTAGTAAAATTTTCGTGGCTCTTTATATTTAAAATTTTTAAAAAATATTATTTGTTATGTTTGCCTTCTGTCCTAACTCTTTCCCACCTTCCCTAGCTGTCCCAAATACATTTTAGTGTGTCTATATCCGCCTAGGTCAAAGGCTATGGAGCTTTTAACTTCTAGGATCTTAGCTGATGGTTTTGAGCTGGGTCTGTGACTTGGGGATGGGGATTTTTTGCTGCTGATCTCAACCAAGGAGTTGTGGGAACAATTGTGAGATCCCCTTGAAGGGTATCCTGCCAAGTTTGAAAGAGCCCTGATCTCTTTCAGCAACTCCCCCCCCCCCCCCCTCCCAGTGATCTCCCTTCCTCATGATCAGCTCTCTTAACCTCCACATCTTCCCTACTCCCCAGTTTTGCTTAGAGGGATATTATAGGGTACCAGAAAAGAAACATTTCCCAACCCACCCAGGCAGCCTGGCTTGTGATCCCTGCCAAAGAGGCCTCCCAGATATCCCTGGGGCACACCTCCTTCATTTTAGCCATTCTTACCTACAGAATTTTAATGCACAGCCACTAACTTCCCATTCTGTCTGGGAGTGTCACTCCCTAAAAGCAAGTTGGAGGATGTAGCCCACCCTGGGAGGGAAAAAGGGGGTGGGGGGGGAACAGGGAGAAAGGAAACAGTGCCACAGCTTCAAGGTAGAGATCTTCCTTTTGCCATGGGAATGCCAATTTTTATTCACCTGATAACCTCACCACCATCCCCAATCCCTAGAAGCACCCTCCATGTCTGACAGCTACCTATCACTCCTCCCACTGACCCCTTGTGAGGCATCTGAATTATTATAATCCACCCTCCCCCTTCTCTCTAGGAAGTAGCTGGGGGTAGAGTAGCCCACTTCTCTCCCCCCCTTTCTCTCTTTTTTGTCCCTCTCTCAATTTTCCCCCATCCCTGAAGGAGTTCATAGGTCTGGGGTAGGGGTGGGGGTGAGGTACCTCAGAGTTTAAACCTGGGTGATTTGAAGAAATTTGTTTCAGGGAAATGTCTTCCTCTTTAACGGTGTGCTTTGTTGTAAACATATTTGAAAACTATTACCAATAAAGTTTTGTTTAAAAAAAAACCTCTATCTAGTAGAATTCAAGCTCAGTTCATTAAGGTGATAAGGATGGAGTCTTGTTGGGATGCCATTAAATGGAGTCTCTGAAAGCTGATGTATGACATTGATGTACCATGAAGAATTTGGGCCATGGGAGCTATTGCTTAATTCTGCATGGAAAGTACCCCCACCCCCCCCCCCCCCCCCCACCACCACCCCCCCCCCCACCACCCCCCCCCACCCCCACCCCCCCCACCCCCACCACCACCACCACCACCACCACCACCATCACCACCACCACCACCGCCACCCCCACCCCCACCACTACTACAATCTAGCATTTATGTAATGCTTACTATGTGCCGGGCACTGTGCCTTATAAGCACTTTACAATTATTATCAGGAGTGTCAATTCTGTATGTTTCCCTTTCTCTTGTTGTTGTTTTTTATTGCATTATTTGGCATATATTTTGATTTTAGGAGGTAAGAAAGAGCTAAGCCTAGTGACAGTTTCTCACTGTTGACCCTCTCTATCTCACTCCTCACACCCTTTTGGCTAGAATGCTAATGAATTAAATTCAGTAAACTTTAATCTCATACCAAGTATGTACACAGCAATGCTGGATTCTGGAGTACAAGAACAAAAATGAAATCGTCCCTACCCTTAAGAAGCTTACATACTCATGGTATATATGTGTGTGGTATGTATGTGTAAGGCAAATATGCAGATAAGTGTGATCCAGAATGCGGATGAAGATTCTGAAAGGCAGAGATCAGGATAGATCACACTTTAAGCATGGAGGAAGGGTAATCTCTATGAATGCACAAAGCCAGCATCACAGAGAGTATTTAACAATGGACCTGAAGTCAGGAAACCTGAACTGGAACCCTACTTCAAACACCTTTTAGTTTTATGACCTTGGGCAAGTCACTTAACCTCTTTGGGACTCAGTTTCCTCACCTGTAAAATGAGGGTAAGAATAGCATTTACCTTGAAGAGTAGTTGTGAGGATAAAATGAGATAATGTTTTCATCAAATTTACTGAGCAACTAATAGTCTAGACTGTAATGTAGATTGAATGAAATGTGGCTTATGTAAAATAAGGCTGGGAAGTAAGGTTTCAGAAAGATTGTGGAGGGCTTTAAATGTCAGATATAAGAGTTGTTTTTTTATCCTAGGTGCTATAAGAAGGTTCAAAGGCTTTTGAACAATGAAGTGACATATTCAGGCCTGTGCCTTAGGAAGATTATTTAGGCAGCTATTTGGGGAATGGATTAGAGACGGGAGGGACCAGAGGCAAGAAAACACAAGAGGTTATTATAATTGGACCAAGCAAAAGGTGACGAATGCCTGAATTAGAGTTGTGGCACTGTGGATTAGAAAGTAGGGGATGGATGCTAGATATAGTCAAGGTAAATACACAGGACTTTGTAACTGATTGAATGTGGGGAGAAGTAAAAAAGATGGAAAACCAAGGATGATTCTGAAATCTTGCACCTCAATGAACTGGAGGGTGGCGATGGCAACCACACACACAGGGATGAGAGGTGGGGAAAGTTTAAGAGGAAAAAACGAGTATGGTCTTAAATATGCCAGTGGGACATCCAGATAGAAATGTGTATTAGAAATTCCTTTCAGCTGTAAAAATGAGTTTCAACTTTTGAAAGTGTGTGTTTGTTTTTGCATTTTGGTGGGAGGAAAACACAGTGTAATTGATTGTGTCCTTAGAAGGTCCTACTACAATACCTTGCACCCAGTAGGCATCTGACAAATTGTTGTCGAACTGAATTGTTGAATTGGGTGAAGACACTTTAAAAAAATTTTCCTTTGTTAGTAGAAGCCTTTTTTTCTCCCAGTTTTGAACGGTTATATTTCCTCCCTCCCTCCCTCTTCTCCTTCCCCCACTCCAGGCCAAAAATTTCTATAGATACCATCCTTTACAAAATGTTTATGAAAGCTGTTAGAATTGGCGAACCAAGAAGAGAAAATTCTCTATCTCAATCTACTCATCTGTCTCTCATCACATTTCTGGTCCTGAGAGATTTCCTAAGCCCCAAGAGTACAATACTAATGAGAAAGAAGAAAGATTAAATGTCATGATTAAGTTCTTTGAATGTTTTTAAAATTTGTTAGGAATTTTAAAAGTCTCCCAAATTCATTATTATTTTGAATAAATTTTGCTCGTCTTGCCCCCTCACCCTTTCTTTTCTGTCTCCACTTTGATCTTTTTAACCCTGGTTGTCTTTTATGTGTACACACAGCACTGTTTGTAAACGATGTATTGTTGTTTCCTTGGAAGCCTTAACAATAAGGGATAATAACCTGAGGATGGTGGTTTTCTCTAAGGGTTTGCTTCTCCCCTGAGTAGGTGCCCAGAAGTTTGTCTGATTAGCATTCAAATAATCATGACATTTTGCACAACGCATGAGGCGACAATCCTGGCCGTTTTGAATTCTTCTCTCACATACCTTGAAAAGGAAACAGAAATAATATTTAAGTTTTGTTTTCTATGTACATTAAGAAACAATAGTTGAATTCAGTCATATGACTCTTTTTGAATTTATTTTTTTCATATAACTCTTTAGCATCTGTTTTCTCATTACATTAAAAAAATAAAAAACACCACCAACTAAAGCAAATTATCACAAATAAACAACAAAAACCAATATTTGAAAATGTAAACATTAACAAAGTAAATCATCAAATAAAATAGTGGGAAGTTAGGAATAAGATCACACATAAAACAATATATTTATTATATGTTTTGGCAAAATAGAGCCAAAAAATAATCAAACAAGGAAAAAATGTGCTTGCTATGTTTCCCTTTCAGACTCAATAATTGCTGTCATTTATATAGCTTTTTAAAGTTTGCAAAAGTGCTTTACAAATATTATCTCATTTTATTGTCACAACAACCCTGGGAGATAGGTGCTATTTTTATCCCCATTTTACAGATAAGGAAATAAGGTAGACCAAGGTTAAGTGATCAATTACAGATAAATAAAGTGATTTGTAGTTGCAGTTGACTTTGTCTTCTCTCGCTTTAAAAAAATATAATTGAGGGGCATACATAGTTTTCAAATTAGTTGTTTTGTTGATTTTTGTGAATCCTACATAAAGTCAGATTTTGACATTATTTAGAGAAAGTATTTCTAAGAATTAGAACAGTCCAGCAATGGAATGGGCTACACTTTGAGGTAGCAACTACCTGTCACAGTAATAGTTCAAGCAGAGACTGGATGACCACCTGTCAGTGACTGCACAGAAGGAAGTTTTGTGCTGGATGAGAAGAACTAAATCAAGTGCTTTGCAGAGCTATGTGGATGTGAGATATTAACAGGGGTGTGTTGGTTAATGTTTAACAACTGACTCTCCAGGAAAAAATGTACCCATGTCACCTTTTAAAGTTTGATCTCCATTATTAACATTTTTTCCTAATTACTTTTTAAAATCTAGATAATCAATAAAACAATAACTCAAGTTCTTGTTTGTAGCATTTGCCCTCCAAGGAGTGAATATTCACATTGAAAATTTGGCAGTCAGTTCACTAGCCATTAGAGCTAGGCTCCAATTTATCCTCTGGATACTGATATTATTGTTTATATGGTTTTTTTTTTGCCTTTTTTTGGAGGGCAATTGGGGTTAAGTAACTTGTCCAAGGTTACACGGCTAGTATTTTTGTGTGGGTGTTAAGTGTCTCAGGCCGGAACCGAACTCCGGTCCTCCCAACTCCAGGGACGGTGCTTTACTCACTGCACCACCTAGCCGCCCCTAAGATACTGATATTATTATTCTATGTCGTTCCTTACAACTTTAGAATTCTGTGGTTTCAGGGTTTTTTTTTTTCTATTGCATAAAGATGTTAATGAGACTCAAGGGTAAATTTTCTATATTACTCTAGTTTCTGTTATTTATTAGTGATTAATGGAATAACTTAGAGACTTTCAGAGAACTCAGAGTACTTACTGTATATTTTTTATATTCTCTATAACATGCCTGTGGTGTGAGGTGGTATCCTTCTGGCAGAACTGGGATCAAAATCCAGGCCTCAGTTCTTTCAGGTTAATGCTATTTCCTCTGAATCCAGTGTTAGGTCCAGGAGAATCAATTCATGAGATGTGAATTGGGTTCTCATGAAAATTATGTTCACAAAAGACAAGACAAACCGAGAAACAGGAAAATTCAATCCAGAGAAGAAATATTCAGGTAAATTTGTGATAGTTTTGTGAGGTTCATGAATTCTTACAGTCTTTGAGAAGGATGGTTACAGAAATTGTCTCTACCTTTGTAATCGAAGTCAAAATAATGAAGAAATGCCTCTATTACAGTAAATCTTCAACTTACAAATAGGATGGATTTCAAAAATTTCTTTGTAATTTTATTGTTTGAAACTTACAATCCATTTCTCCACAGAAAACTACAATTTAGTAGGATCTTAGTACCAAGAGTGCTATTACAGGTACAATTTTAGGCTAACAAAATTTTTGTGGTATATAGCATGAGACCTAGCATAACATTCTCTATGAGAAAATGCATATTATAGCGTATCTAGAGAATCTAGGGATACTGCTCTCTATTCTTTTACCTCCTCTTTTTCATTTGAAAAATGCTGTATTTAACAGAAAGTATCACATTGTAAGGGATACTGTGGAGAGTGCCAGGCTTGGAGTAAGGAAGATCTGAGTTCAAATCCAGCCTCATATGGTTAGTTAGCTGTGTGACCCTGGGCAAGTTACTTAACTGCCTCAGTTTCCTCATCCATAAAATAAGCTGAAAAAGGACATAGCAAACTACTCTAGAATCTTTGTCAAGAAAATTCCAAATGAGGACACAAAGAATTGGATTTGACTGAAATGACTGAACGACAAATTACATTGTAAGCAAATTCATTGATCCATCAAATTATTGTAAACAAATTCATTGATCCATCAAATTATAGTACAATCTTATCAATCACATAAAAGTTAAAATAGAGGGTTACTAGTAGAAAACACAGAATTTCCAAAGAATTTTGTTAATGTCAACCAGATTCAGAAGACTTTCCTAGACTCAGAAGATTTAGAGGTAGAAGCAGCATCACATAGGAGGGCAAAGGAAGATTAGAGAGCCGGAAGGCTCCAAAGAGATGAATAAAGGTATGATTATTCTGATAGGAATGAGGACATGGTGGATGTTCTCATTGTTTGAAAGGGGGTCTCCAAATTGAAATGTTCTAGGAAGAGCATTAGAAATGACCAATTTCAGCAAAATCTATCTGGGAGTATAAGATTATTCATTCCTACTTAAAGAATGAGCTCTTTGGGAGCAGGGATCACACCTGACTGGTCTATGCATCTCCCTTAGAACCTAGCAACATTTATTGCATATAATGGGTGATAAAAATGTCTATTGAATGAATATTAAATGAGCCTGGCAAGCTTAAAAGGGCATAGGCATTTTAAGTAGGGGAAGGCAAATCTTAGTAGGCAACCTTTTCTGTTTATGATCTCTAATTCTTATAAGGTGGAATGTCATTGATGTCCTACCCTTTGAAATGCCTCAGTTTTTGCTTTTAGCTCCATTGTTTCATGCTTGTTACAAATGAAACCTATGCCTGGGTGCTACTGGAAGTCAGATATTGTCTACAGGAGTCTATTTAGGCAGCTAAGGAACACAGCAAATATAGTGATGGACTTAGACTGTGGAAGATCTGAATGAAAATCCTGCCTCAGATACTTACTATCTGTGTGATCCTGGTGAAACCACTTAATCACTTTCAGTCTCAATTTACTCATCTGTAAAATGCGAGTAATAATAGCTTTTGTTTCCCAGGGTTGTTGTGAGGATCAAATATGTGTAAAGTGCTTTGAAAACTTTAAAATACTACATAAATGCTATTATAATTGGTCCCCTCCTTAATCACTATGTGAAAAGCAAATCCCTTGTGCACCCATGTAATGAGGATTATGACCCTTCTGGCATCTATCAACCATGCCTATATCCACATTTCATGGATTCTTGGAAGGCTGGTTTTTCCCTGTTTCACTTTCTTTATACATATATGATATATTTTATATTTTGCTTTTTTATATTTCACATATATTTTATATATGAAATTCTTTTATGTTTATATCACTTTATCTTTTATATAAAGTGAAATATATATTTCACTTTCTTTTATATATTCAGTGGTTATACCAATTTGTGAACCAATATCTTGAAACGCTTGACAGCTTTCCCTTTCAGTTCTGGTGTGACAACACACATATCACCAGTATGGGGATCTTTGAGAACTGTCCATTAAAGGACTAGAGACTTGCTAGGATGGCATCCATGGTGAGATTCTTCATTTGGGTCCAAAATGTCAGATTTGAGGAAGGCTTTCTGAAGGTCATATACCCATTTGAGCCAATATCTCCAAAAATATTTTTCAATCCCTCCACCTTGCCTTCATCTTCTCTTCAAATGAGCACATTCTACTTGCAGATTGACTGCATGACCATCTAGGCTATAAATGTTTTCAGAGAAAACATCAATGTATTTGAAAAAGTTGTTCTACATTAGCACTGCAGCCAGTTCCATGGAAGGCCCACATACTTGTCCATGTTCAATGCTTTCACATACTTGAAAGATAAGTCAGCAAACATATTACATATTACAGCATATAACATAAACATAAAACATATTACAGAAAACAAAGGGAGGTGTTGCTTGTGGGCAGTTCCAGAGTGATATTCCTGTCTGTCTCTGGGTAAGATTGAAAATTTTAGTTTCTGGCATTTTTGGAAGCCAAAAATTGGTCTGAAAGTTATGGTCGATGAAGATGATGCCTTGTCCTTAGTCCCTAGCACCTTCAAGGGGTAGAGACTGCTGCTACAGATAACCCCTCCTCTATCCTTTTTTTTTTTGCTACTATGCTAGTCATAAAAGCATAACTGTGTATTGTTTACCAGATTGTTGGCAAAAGGGAAATGGATAGCTCTCTGAATAAGCCTGTTCTGCTTCTCCCACTTTATCTTCTTCTTCAAGGATTGGTGGCCACCAAAATCTTGGCACTCTTCTAAAAGGGAATATGGTGTTTTAGGGAACTCATCTGGATTCCTTGCTAGCTGCCCCAACACCTCCTATGACAGAGACAACTGATCATACCTATGACAAATTTGAAAGTTGAGTTTTTTAATTGAAGAAGTTTCATTGAAATTTCAGGAAATTTTAATGAAGTGTCGATTTATAAACCAGACACACTGAAGGTTTCAGTTAGAAAGCGACGTATTACATGTTAATAGGATAGGGATTAGACCTGTGATTTCATAGGTATAGGGAACTCCTGGAAGTGACATCTATTAAGATCAGCAATAGTCTGGGACACAGAGAGGTTTGGTAACTTGCCTAGTGTCACACAGCCAGTACGTGTCAGAGGCAGAACTTGAACACAGATCTTCATGGCTTTGAAGCCTTCTTTATATTTACTATACCAGACTTCTGTTTAGAAATTTTCTCAAGTCACATATATAACCTAATTCGAATTGCTTGCCTTCTTAATCAAAGGGATGGTGAGGGAGGAAGGGAGAGAATTTGGAACTCTTAAGTTTATAATACTTCTTTACAACTTGACTAATGTTTAATGTGAAGGTATATGTAGAACCTGTATCAGATTGCATGCTGCCTTAAGGAAGTGGGATAGAGGGAGGAGAAGAGGAGGGGGGAGAAAATTTGAAACTCCACAACTTGTGGAACTGAATGCTGTAAACAAAAAATAAATAAATTTAAAAGGAAAAAAGTGAATGTTAAAATTGTTTTTACCTTTAACTGGGAAAAAATAAAATACTAAATAAAAAAAGGAATTTTGTAAGTTCTAGCAAGTAAGTTCTAGCTGGTAAGTTCTGTGGACTGTCCTAGTTAAACATGAGGTGTCTCCTTACTTGTAGGTTGGCCATTTAGTGCTACTTACTTTGGCCATGACAACCCAACGAATACCTAAATTATATTTAAAAAACAATACATATGAAGTAATATGATCATACTAAGAGAAAATAATTTTCTCCATGAAAATGAAATCTGTCAATATGAATATATGCATAGAGCAAAACCTGATTAATTTGGGCCCTGCTAATTATGATAATTGGTCTTGAGTTTGGAAATTTCTTATACAGAAAAAGCTCAAACATCTGAAAATATTTCATAAAGTTTCAGGTTTTCCAAAAAACAAAACAAAACAATACAGAAAGGAGGGCTTCAGGACAGTTCAATGATCCCTACATTTTTTTCTACTTTTGGATGTGGATAAGGGACCTAGTGATGATAAAGCACCTGAAACATGAGTAACGAGAAGGGCTTCTCTATTCCTTGGTGGCTTGGTTTCTAGGTAACCTGGAGCAGTTAGAATTGGCTTTGTCTTCTGTCACTTCTTGCAAGAGAAGCAGAAAGAAGGCAAGATTTAGTGAAGTAGAGGTGAGTTCTGTGAAGATAGGGGGCTACCTAAGGAGAATTCCTGGATCTCAAGTTTTCTGGGTAACTGAATCTGTTCGAAAGGTGTTCTCTTGTCTCTTATGGTCTTGTATGATGGTGCTGCATCCTCAGGGTATCTCTGTATTGGAAACAAGTTTATCATTTGTAGTGATGTTTATTTCTTGGAATGGTCACCAGATGTCCTGGTTGAGGAGAAATATCTAAAATGTATGTTACCTGTTCTTCAGATGACAGCGAGAAAGCAGACTTGCTGAAAAACAACTAGAAGAATATCAATTCACCAAGTGTGTAGACAGTCCCTCCCTCTTCCTGGAGTCATAGTCTTAATGCTGACAACAAGGAACCTGAAAGCCCCGCAAAGAAGCTGATGATGCTTACTATTGCTGGTAGGGTAATACTACATTAATTTGAACCTAAGACAGAATTTCTCCTGAGGTCAGGGCTTGATGATATCTATGGAGTAGAAGTACGCTAACGAGATTTCACAAATGATGTTTAACGTACCTAAGACAACAATCTGCTTTAAAGGATGTTAGCAAGAGCATTTGTATAAATAATGTGTTAATTATAAATGATGCCTACTAGTTTCTTAAAGCACATTTCATAGGTTCTCTGTTGGCTAATACCTTGTTATCTCTCAGTTTGTTTTATTGTGTGACCTGAGGACTTGATGACCTCTGAGGTCCTTGCTAACTCTAATATTTTATGATGCTATATATTTTTTTAAAACTTAATTTAGACTCTTCATTGATTTCAATTGCCTCTCTCTTACCCTGCAATAAGTCCAAATTAGTGAGGTTTTACTGTATGATTACTGTCTATTCAAATTCTCTCTTGGCAACTGCATTATTATTATTTTTTTCAAATACTGAGTTGAGGCTATTATAGAACTTCAAGACAGGTATAGAAATATTAGCTATTCTAACTGCCAGTTTTGTGGTCTTGTTACTAGAGGCAATCATAATGATAATGATGAAAATAGAAATAATGACAGAGATAGTGTGGTGTGGTACAGAGTGTGCTAGATTTGGAATTAGAAGAATGGGGTTTGAGTCTCAGCTCTGACATTTACTAAGTCATGGAATTGTGGTTAAGTCTGTCGGCCTGTTTTCTCACCTGTAAAATGGGGATAATACTACTAGGCCAACATATCATTGGGCTATAGTGTGGAAAGCATTTTGTAAGCTATTAAACATTGTGTCACAGAGTCTCAGAACAGGTCAGTGGTTATCTAACTGTGAGAAGTATCAAAGGGTTAACCTATATACAAATGGGAATCCTTTCTATGGAATTCCTAAGAAGTGGTTGTCTTAGTCATTTATTTGAGACCTCTAATGAAAGGGAACCCACTACCTCCTGGGACTTCCCATTCCACTTTGGGAAAACTCTTAATTATGAAGAAATCTTTCCTTACTCTGAAACCTAAATCTGCCTCTGTATTTTCCTTTTATTGGTGTAGACTGAAATTGTTTGTAGGAGGCTTTACAATTTAAAGAGCATCCTATATACATATGTATGTATGTATACATGTGTGTATGTATATATGTATACACAAATGTGTGTGTGTGTGTGTGTGTGTGTGTGATCTTTGATAATGTGTCTGGCAGAGCCCTATATTACAGACAAAAAAAAACTGAGTCCCAGAGAAGATAAAGCGCTCACCCAAGATCGCATAACTTGTGTGTGTTAGGATATTCTGTCCAGTGATTGGTTTTTATATGGTCACTGGAAAAATTCAAAAAGCAAAGTATGCATAATTAATGACTTGAAATGCTCTGGGTAGCTCTGGTTCTCTACGATAGGCAGGATGCAGGTGTCCTATTACCTCTGGACGTTACTGAATACTTAGTAACAGTCCTGTTGCTCTGCAGCCTGGTTTGTTGTTGTGTTAATCTTTCTGAGGTTCAACTGATAGGAGACTGCAGCTTTGTTCTAAACATGGTATGTAGCGCTGAAGCCACAGTGATTTTTGAAAATGCTGTATGTGAAGGAGGAACATGAGAGAATTTCTTTTTAGATAGGTCATGGTGACCTTGGTTGACTTTTCTCTTGAGGTAGAATGAGGTGGGTGGGGGTTGTCTTTATACTGGGGGATAGAAATTGGGTATCATTGATGGCCAGTCTTCAAGGAAAGAGTGCAAAATGCATTGGTATAGAGAGATGGAATTTGGATTGGTGGAAAAGAGGATGAAAAACATAGGCATTATATACTTGGGAAACAGTGAATATATTACTCTGAATGGTGCAGAAGAGTTAGTATGGGAGAATAATGGAAAATAGACTTGTTGGGGGCCATATTGTGGAGGGTCTTTAGTATTAGAATTAAGACTTTGGACTTTATCTTATAGACAACAGAGAACTATTTTTGAGCAGAGGTAGCATGATCAAAGCAACATTTTGAGAAAAATTCATCTTGTGGGAGTGTTCAAGTTGGATTGGACAGGGAGAGTACACTATTATAATAATCATGCATGAGAAAACTGTGGACTGGGTTAAGATAGTGACAATATCATTAAAGAGAAGAGTACAGATATGAGAGTCATTTCAGGTAAAACTGACGAACTCTGTTAACTGGGTCAGGAGGATGAAGAATATGGTGGCGTTAAAGGAGATTTTGAAGTTTTGGATCTGGTAACTGAGGGTGGGGCTATTGATAGAGATGGAGAAGATAAGGTGGAGAGTTCATTTCGGGAGGAAATGGCAAGTTTATTTTAAGAATTCTTAGTTTGAGGTGATAATGGGATAACCAAGTGGAAGTGTCTGTCAAATGGAAATTTAGGACTGGGACTTGGAAGGGAGATGAATAGTGGAGATTTGGGTCATTTATATGGAAGTGATAATTGAACCCATGAAAGTGGCTGAGTTCTTTAAGGGAAAGGTGAGATATAGGAGAACAGGTATTCACAGTCATACTAATGTGTAGGTAGCATTGGGGTAATATTGACTAGAAAGGCAATTCAACCAACACCATCCATCTTATCCTTTCCAATCCATCCTTCACCCTCCTGCCTAAATGATAATCTTAAAGCCAGGTGTGACTTGTGACTCATCTCCTCTAAAAGCTCCAGTGGCCCTCTCTTACCTATAGGAAAAAAAATCCAACTTCTTGGTTTGGCATTTAAAACCTCTGCAATTTGGCTTTAGCCTACCTTCTGAGGCTTATTATGCATTATCTCCTTTCATAGTTTGAAAATTCAGTCAAACTAAGTTACTTGCTATCTTCACACATAGCATTCCTCTGATTCTAGAGAAGAGGCTGTTTGCTATTTATCTTGTTTTAAATACTGCTTGTTGTTTATGGATAGTTCTAGTTTCACCCATGGGGATTGGGTTTTTTTTTTGGGGGGGGGAGGGGAAAGGCAGGGCAATTGGGGTTAAGGCCCAAGGTCACATGGCTAGTAAGTGTTAAGTGTCTGAGGCCAGATTTGAACTCGGGTCCTCGTGACTCCAGGGCTGGTGTTCTATTCACTGCACCACCTAGCTGCCCCAACAGATGAGGATTGTACCAAAAGGAAGTCAGACACACAAGTAAATACTACCCTTAATCAAAAAATGGACAGAGGAATTAGGATTGCCTTACAACCAAAGATAGGGCATTAGGGGGATGTCAACAGCGGTGAGTCAAGGAAGAAGAGTTAGAGAAGAAGAAAAAAGTCATCATACACATAGGGAAGCAATGAAGTTGATGTAGGACTATGTTATCTTGTGGCCTAGATCAAAATGTAGCCAGGGTAATTCCAAACTGGTTAAATGATCAGCCCTGAAGGATTGTTGTTGAAGGATCCATTGACCAGGAGGGAAGTTTCTAATGAAGTGTCCATGGATCTGTGCTTACTCTCATGCTGTTTAACCTTTTTAAATTAAGGACTTAAAAGAAGGTATAGATGACATGTTAGTCAAATTTGCCACTATCATGAACCTGAGGTAGACAGCTGTTATGATGGACTGTAGGCAGTTCCTAAAAGGATTGTTACAAGTTAGAGTAACAGGTCAAGTTTAAGAAGATAAAATTTCATATGTAAAGCTAATCAACATGTTAAAAGAATGTAAAAATCTTACACTTTGGTAAAAAAGAAAATCAGCTGCTTAAGAGCAGAATCTTGGAGGTGGGGCTAAATACCGACTGGCCCACGTGAAAAGGCCTGGGAAATTTAGTGGGCTGAAGACACAACATGAGTCAACAGTGTGACCTGGCAACCACAAGAGGTAATTTGAACTTAGATTGAATTAACAGAAGCACAATGTTCAGAATGAGAGAGGCAAGAGTCCTGTTGTGGCACTCTGGTCTGACTGGAACATAGTCGGAGATAGGTTTAGCCCCAGCTGAGACATTTTAGTAAATCCATTAACACACTGAAGCACGTCCTAGGGAGAATCATCATCATCATGGTGGGAAAATTGGAAACCATGCTCTAAAAGGATCAATTGATTGATCTTGGTATGTTTAACCTAGAGAAGATAAGACTCAGTTGGGCCATGATAATTGTCTTAGGGATGTCTTATGGGCTATCCTGTGGAATATTTATTCTGATTTGTCTCACGGGTGAGACCAGAAGCAATGGGTAAAAAGTGAGGCCAGGAAATTTTGTCTCAATAAAAGAAAAATCTCCATAGTTAGAGATACCACAAAGTGGGGTGAGGTGCCTCAAGACGTAGTGAATTTTGCAGCATTCAAGGTCTTGAAGCAGCGTCCTGGATAAACATTTGGGCATAGTTTAGAAGGCATACCTGTTCAGATTGTTGTCTGGGGTTCCACTTGGAAATAATGATTCTATTCTATAAACAATATACAAACACTCTTAGGAGAAAATATTTCTAAACTACCCCCCCAATATTGATTTATAATATTTATTCCATTTGTTTGTTAGCTCCTTGAGGACAGGGACTGTTCTTGCATCTTTTTGTGTCCCCAGTGTACAGTGCATATATAAGCAGATATTGACTCACAGTATATGCTTAATAAATGTTTATTGATTGATTTTTATAGTGCTTTGATGTGGTTTTCTAGAATAGATTTTAAAATCACAAAGTTTTTAATTCTGGATTCTGAAACATCTGAAACTATAGACATCTGGTGCGGGACTCTGCTCCTGCAGTTGGTTATATCTGCTGATAGGTTAATTGCCCTTAATTAGCTTGCTAACCTTATCAAAGACAAGCATTAACATTTGCCTATTGACTCTGCTGAGTGCCTAGTAACTTCCCCAGCGTCTTTCCGACAGGTTTTCTGCATAGTACAAACAGAAAGCTTCTGTTGTTAACCTTTATTCTGACCTTAATCTTCAAATTAACTAATGAAAAAACTCAGAGCCAACATGGCAGTCATATAATTCTGCCACTTTCCAAACTCATGGCAGTGTCCCCCCTACTGGGAATAATTGGTCACAAATATGACTGCGTATCCCTTCTCATTCTTACCTCTCTTACCAAGAATAGAACACCTGCAATTTACAACCCAATCATTGCCTAATTTAGGGGCACCCAACTTGTTTTGAGTCTTTTGCTATAACAAAAAGTGTCACTATAAGTGGATGATTTATCTCTCTGTTTCTCTGTCTTTCTGTCTCTCTGCCTCTGCCTCGGTGTCTTTCTGTGTCTGTGTCTCTGTCTTCCTCTCCCCACCTCTCTCTCTCTCTCTCTCTCTCTCTCTCTCTCTCTCTCTCTCTCTCTCCCTCTCTCTCTCTCTCTCACTCTCTCTCTCTCTCTCTCAGCTTCTCTCAAATCTCTTTGTGGTATTGTTGGGTCAAAGAGTATGCACAAATGAGTGACTCTTTGGTTTGCTCAAAATAAAAAAAACTTGCTATGAATTTAATGAATACTAAAAAAAAAGGAGAGAATATATATATATATATATATATATATAAAGCAGAAAAGAAAGGATTATGTGTGAAAGTGCAACTATATTGTGAATGTGCCTTGCCTTTAATATATATATAATAAATTTAATACATTATTTTCAAAGTTGTCTTACTTGTCTATTTCCTTCTGTTTTGTTCTGTACATTTAAAGAAGTAATCCATTGACTTTCTTTTTTAAAATTTTGTTCTTTCTTTGTAACCAAATCCCTACTTTCCTCCCATAAATTAAAAAAGAAAAGAAAAACACAACTCTTATAGGGAATAAGGGTAGTCAAGTAAAATAAGTCTACACATTTTCCATACCCCAAAATATATGCCCCGTTCTGCACTTTTGTTTTTTTTATTAGTAGGTCTTTCATCACTGGTCCTTAGGAATAATAATTGGTCATTTTATTGATCAAAGTTCTTAAGTGTTTCAAAGCTGTGCATTTAAAAAATGTTATTGGCATCTCTGGTTCAAAAGTTATGTACAATTTAGTAATATTTCGGGCATGATTCCAAACTATTTTACTAGATAGTTAAATCAAGTCACAGATCCACTAATAGTACATCAAAGTGGCTGTTTCTTCAGCACCTATAGCAATTGCCATTTTCCTTTTTTGTCATGTTTGCCAACTTGAAGATTGTGATGTAGAACCTTAGCATTGTTTTAATTGGGATTATAAAGTTATTAGTGATTTGGAACTGTTCATAGTTGGAAGTGTTCATAGCATTTTGGAAGTGTTCATAGCATTTGGATATGTGTGTCTATATATATGTGTGTGTGTGTGTGTGTGTGTGTTGTGTATATAAAATGTACACATATATACAGATGCAGCTAGGTGTCACAGTGGATAGAGTGCTGGCCCTGCGGTCAGGAAGACTCATCTCCCTGAGTTCAAATCTGGCTTCAGACACTTACTAGCTGGGTGACCCTGGGCAAGTCACTTAACCCTGTTTGCCTCTGTTTCTCCTCTATAAAAATAATCTGGAGAAGGAAATGCCAAACCACTCCAGTATATCTTCCAAATGGGGTCATAAGGAGGCAGATAACTGAAAAATGGACAAGAAACCATTTATACACATATATTTGTTTATTTTTATCAATTCCTTATATATTTTGTAATATCAGAACTTTAACAGAGAAATTTGCTGCAATTTTTCTCCATTAAGTTTCCCTTCTAAATGAATTGATTTTTATGTAAAAACCTTGCAATTTTGTGTAATTAAAATTGTCCATTTTATTTCCTCTTTTGTTCCTCTTTTCCTCCATCATTTTATTAGTTCTCTTAAATTTTAAAGAACTTTTTAATCTCTCAAAACTCTTATCTATTTAGCTACAATTTTTATATTAATCATGATTCACATTTTGATCTCATTCTAATTGGTTCCTGTTTTTCTTGCAAAGTATGCTTTGTAAGTGCATTTAACTTCATTATCTTAACTTTCTTCCAGGTCTTTTACCTGTTACAGTTGCCCTTGTTAAGAAATCACCAGTTCTTTATGCCAGGCCTATCAGCATCCATGGATTATCTTGCCAATGAAGGCAGCCTTAGGAGAATGTTTACAGGTACCTATGGGACCTCAGCTTTCAAATTCCAACCACGGAGGGAGAGTGTGGATTGGAGGCGCTTAAGTGCTATAGATGTGGATAGAGTAGCTCAGGAGCTGGATGTGACCACCTTACAGGACCACATCACCGGAGTCACTTACTGCAACCTGGACTCAGAGAGATGTGCTTATTGTCAGCAACCCGTGGACCCGGTCCTCTTGAAAGTTCTCAAGATGGCCCAGCTCATCATTGAGTATTTGCTACATTCCCAGGACTACTTGAGTGCCAGTATAGTCTCTTTAGAGGAGAAACTCCAGTCTACCCTGGAGCAGCAGGAACAGACTGAACAGAAACTGGGCAAGCAGGCAGAGGAACTGAAGGGGGTAAAGGAGGAGAGCCGGAGGCGGAAGAAAATGCTCGGCATGCAGCAGCTACTGATACAGGCTGGGGCCAACAACTATCACAAGGTGAGGAGTCAGAAATGGGATTTGGAAAGGCAAAATAGGTCACTTCTAGGTTTCTAAAGTCCTTCAGATGGTTGTGTTATCTATAAAACCTGGAGAAGGTTTTTCATTTTTTTTATGGGTGATAACTTGAATGTTTTGGTTGTGGAGGGGATTTTAGCATTTATAGGCTCATAGGTCTAGAGCTGGAAGTGACCTCGAGGCAATCTACTCAAACCTCCTCATTTTACATATGGGGAAACTGAGGCTCAGGCAGGTTATGTGATTCACTGAATTTTATATAGGTAGTAAATACTAAAGGTGAAATTGAACCAGGTTCTCTGATTCCAGAGCCAGTGAATACTTTTTTTTTTTTTTTTTTGCTGTATCATGCTGAGTTCTTAAAGGCTATGCCAGCAGAATATAAGTACAGGTAGTTTCTACCAAGTTGGACGAATGTCTACTATGGCTGTTGCCTGAGAACCAGTCCAGTTATATGTGGACAGGCTCATCACCAGCATCTTGGAAATGTTATTTTAGTCCAAGGTAACCTTTAAGAAAGTGTAAGAATCCTCTCTTCATGCTCAAGGAATCCTTTTAGATTTTGTACCAATTTAGATTGTTGGAGGAGAGCCAAGTATAATATAGAGGTCAAAGTCAGGGTTATACTAGAGAAAAAACCCAGTTGTTATACCAGATCACTGGAAAATGAATGATAATTCATATAGCAAAGGGATGATTGAAGTGTGTGGTGTGTTTATTTCCAAGGGATAAAAGGATTCCCCAAGGAAATTCTACAGTATGGGTCAGAAGCCCTTTACAAGAAAGGTGTCAAGTTTCTGACCCTATTTTGTAACAAAAAAGAGAAAAGGGGTGAGGAATAGGGTTGAGCAGTCTGGAGTAGGAAAGGATCATTAGGAAGGGTCCCTTCCTCAAAAATACATTGATTCCTAATTTAACAACGAGACTAATTTATATTGAGTTCTTCTAATCTCCTGGAAGGTTCAGGATGTCAATTCAAGCCTCAGTGTGAATTATTTCAATAAAATAATGTAATTGGTGTAATTAATTAATTAAATTGCTTACTTCCTCACCATGGTTAAGACAGGCAACATTGATGAGGGGAGGAGAAGGAAAGAGTAATTTTGAGCTAGGGAGGGCAGCCGTGAGTAGGGTAGGAGACTTTGATTAACCCAGAGGGTAGCCCTACATGAGAGAAGTTAGGCTGAAAGACAGGAGTGCAGAAAGAGGGGTGAGGGAGAAAGGAACAAATGTAAAGGGTCTATTTTTTTTTAGCTATGTCAATTTGTGCTATACCACTAAAAATCATATTGCCTTGACATATAGATCACCGTTTGCAGTGCACAATTTAGCTCCTAGACTATGCTCAGATCGTTTCTGTCACCACTTAACAAGGTATGACAACATACAATCACAAGAGCCTTGAATTAAACACACACATAGTTTTATATGCTGTTAAAACTGTTAAGAGGTTCAACAAAATTTCATTCTCTTGTCTTTGACATGAGTACTACATTGTTGTCCTCATTTCAATAGGGAGGATGAGGTGGAACATAAATGTGCTCTCAGTCCTTTGGGGGGCATCAGGCATTGACTTGCAGATTGCTCATTTCATCTGGTTAGCCACCAAATGATTTAAGGTTAATAGTTTAAAGTTAGACCTACATAATTCTCTTTTCTCTGAAATTTCAGATTATCTTTTTTTCTGCATTAGTCTTGTATTTGAAGTTATGTAGATTTATTTATGAATTTTTTTGGTCTGATTTCACTCATGTATTGTTTTAAGAGTGCTAATTGAAATGACAGGAAAAAGGGTTGTGTGTGTGTTTGAAGCAATAATTTCCAGCCCTGGCTTATCATCTCCAGTTAGCTCAAGAAGTATCAATAGATTGAGAGCTGGAAAAAGACTTCACAGATCACTCAGCTCAAAATCCTCATTTTATATACGAGAATGAGAGAAGTTAAGGTCACATGATTAATTAATTAAATTGCAGTAAATAGCAGTAAATAGTAAATAGCAGAGCTTACTTTTGAATCAAGGATACCTGATAAACATACCTGTTACCATATGATTCTGGAACCCAGAACATCATTAGATTACACAAAATAGGAGGCTTTGTCTTAACCTTTTATGTGTAGTAAAAAAATACTCAGACTTTTTCCATTCTCAATGCAAGAAGTGCTAACCTGTATTCCAACTGTAAGATTCTTAAGCTAATTTTAATTCACTTATATGGAGAAAATTTTAATTTAATTTTAATTCATTTATTGTGGAGAGAATTTCCTCATCTGGAAATTCCCTTTGTCAGTGAATTCACAGGTCCAGTCTTCATCCATATCTATCTGTATATACATACATACATATTATACACACATATATAAATGTATCTAAGCATGTATAATTGTATATACACTCAATAAACACTTATTAAGCACCTACTATATGCCAGGCATGGTGCCAAGTGCTAGGGATACAAATATGAAAAAAAAAGAATTATAGTCCCTTAGGACCCACAAGGAGCTTGCAATCTACAGGTAGAAAAGGTAGAAAAGTCAGAGAAGTCCCAAAGTAATTCAGCCAGGTGAGAAATGAGAAGATGTCTGAGCTAAGCTCCCTCCTTAAGGAAGATTTTGGAATTTCATGGTTCCATCCTCAAATCAGAGGGACAGTGGGTAGTGATGAGGAAGGCTGATAGGATCTTCAAGAATGATAAGGTATACACATATATAATTGTATAGACGAATATTATTGTATGTATCTATGTCTATGATCATGTATATATGTAATTTTATATATACAAAATTACATATACAAAAATATATATATAATTAAACCATCTTAGGACAGGGGGAAGGTTGTGATGAAACTAAATGAAATTAAACAAACAATACTGGGATGTCACAGTTCTGAGAAGGTTGGACATCATCGATGTTCAGTGTCAAAGAAACAGGACTAAGGTTAAGTTGAGGAGATAGGGATAGTAGCACATTGCTTCAGCATTTTGTACTGATACTCAGGTGCCATGTTCTGTTCTAAGGAAGTTATTAAAAAGAATCTAAACTTTTCTTTCCACTTCCTTGGCATACTAAATCCAGCTTGTCCCTGCCCACCACCATGTTCTTTTCCCTAGTCTCGAGACACAATCCTGAAAGCTGGAGAGGAGGCTGGAGCACCCAAGTAGTAGCTGTGGGATCAGGAGGTGTACTGTGTGGAACCAGTCACTGGGCAGATTTGAAGCTCAAGGCAGTTGCTATCCCTTCCAGAGACTGCTAAATTGTTTAAATGTTGTACTTTATTTTCTTTATTCCATTTATCAACATTGGTAACAAAAAAAGATTTTTTTTCGTGAAAGTCCTAGGCTCCATGATAGTAGAAATATCACTAGATATGGGCCCAGAAGAAGTGAGGCTACTTACTGTGACTTTTAGAAAGTCCCTTGATTCAGTTTACTCATCTGTAAAACAGGGATAATAAGTCTAACCTTGCCTCACATGGTGTAGTGCCAGTGCGATATTTACAGTGCCCACTATCATGATAAAGACTGTGACTGTAATTCCTATATGGTGCTGGAAGGCAAAATATAACAAACTCTCCATATAGAGGACAGAACCAAAACATTTATTTAGACACTAGAAAACTGAATCCTAAAACTAGTAAGCTGATTTCTTCATAGTAATGATGAAGTTAATAAGCCATACCAACACAGAGAGCCATGCCATCCTTCAGCTTTCCCACAAACAAATATAAGATCAATATTTACTCACAGACCTCTCTATCTTCTTTCCTGAGTGTCCTCTCTCTCCCACCATCTATCTAGCTCTGACTCCCAGCTTCCTGTAGATCTGTTTCCCTTCAGCAAACTCCTCCCACCACAGGCTCTATGTGACTACATTAAGCCTATTAGGGGGCAGAGTTTACTTTCAAAGCAGGGAAGGTCTTCAAACTCCCCCCAGGTCTATTAAGGGGCAGGGAAGATCTTCAAATTCCCATTCCTATGGTAGTTACAAGAATAAAAAAGAAATGTATATAAAGTATATTGTGATTATAAAGTGCATTACAAATATTAGCTATTACTTTATCATCTATTTTAATCTATTTCCTATTTTTTTTCATATACAGTGCCATTTGTGTGACAAGGCTTTCATAAACAACTCTTATCTTCAAGGCCACATCCAGCGAAGACATATTGAGGTGAAGCAGTCTGGTGAGCAACATTTACTGACCGTTTCAAAGCTTAGACCTTAGTGTGAGGGAGATGGAAATTTACCTGCCTTCAAGGAGCTTATAATCAAAGCTATGCAATATAAATATACTTAGATAGTTTAAAGACAAGCCTAAAATCAGTTTATATACTTTAAAGGGCCACAAGGTGCTTTCTTCAGCATCTTTGTGAGCTAGGTAGTGTTATGTTAACCCCCATTTTGTAGATGAGAAAACTGAGGCTGTGAAATTAAATGACATGCCATGGCCAGAGGAGACTGTTTGGTATAGTAGAAAGAATGCTAGATTTAGAATTAGAGAATCTGAATTCAAGTCCCAGCTCTACTGCCTACAAGCTGTATGACCTTTAATGAGTCAGGCTCTGTTTATCATCTGTAAAGTAGAACAGTACTTTTCCATACCAGGGATGTTGGGAGGAAAACAATTATACAAAGGTGAGCTGCTAAGTGTCGGAGTCAGGATTTACACCTGAGTGTCCTGATTCTAAGTCCCGTGCTCAAGACACAAATAAGCACAAATATATTTAGTGCTAGCCAAGCACCTAAATGCCGAGTGGATAGGATTAAATAAACGTGTAAGCAGGGTGGAAGCTGAGCTCTTTTGAGCTCTTTTGATGACAGACTAGTAACAGGTAGCAATTGTGTGGGATTTGGGGGCTACCTGTTACCCTATATCAGTTTATATAGGAAATATAGGGTGGAGCCAGATTGTGAAGGGTTTTAGATGCCAAGTAGAGGAATTTGTATTTTATCCTAAGGGAATGGGGAGTCACTGAAGTTTCTTGAGTAGAAGAGTGAGGTGATCAGATTTGTCCTTTAGGAATATCAATTTGGAGGATAGATTGGAGAGGGAAGAAAATGGATGTAGGAGGATCAATTAGGAGGATGTTGAAACAATCCAAGCAAGAGGTGATGAAGGCCCGAACTAAAGTGTTTGTGGTATCAGTAGAGAGCAGGGAATGGATGTAGGAAATTTTGAGGAGATGGATTCAATAAGATCTGGTAACTTATAATATTTGCACATAGATACAGGTGATGGTTCAATGTATGGAGTGCTGGGTCTTGAGTCAAAAAGACCTGAGTTCAAATCTGGCCTTAGACATTTACTGACTGTGTGACCTTGGCCAAGTCATTTAACCTGTTTGCCTCAGATTCTTTAACTTTAAAAAGGGGATAATAATAGTACTTACTTTGCAGGGTTGTTGTGAGGATCAAAGGAGATAATACTGGTAAAGTGCTTAGGACAGTTCCTGGCACCTAACAGGGACTATATAATTACTCATTCCCTTCCCTTTTCTTTTGAATGGTAAGATAGGAGTGAAGAGCTGAGGTTTGACTCTGGGGTTGCAAGCCAATGCGATCGGAGGATGGCAATCAATGCCTTTGATAGAATTAAGGAAGTTAGTAGGAGACATGCTTTGTTTTGCATTTGCTGAGTTCAAGATCCCTATAGTCATCCAGGGGGAATTAACCAAAAGGTAGCTGGTGACATGGGGTGATGATCCTATAAGAGAGACTGAGAAAAGTAGGAATCTGATAAGTAGATAGAGGCCCACATCATCAATTTCTTGAAAACCCGGGGAAGAGATAATAACTAGAAAGAGATGGTGGTCAACTGTGACATACGTTGCAGAGGAGTCAAGAAGGATAAGGACCGAGAAGAGGTCATTGAATTTAGCAATAAAAAAATAATTAGTGACCTTGGAGAGACTTTTAGCAATAAATAGAGCATCCATGGCCTTAGCTAGAGCAGGTTTGGTGGAGTGGTGGGGAAAAGCAAGAACTTGAGAAATGAATGGGCAATAACAAAATGGAAGCAATGAATGTAGGCCCATTCAGGAGTGTGGCTATGAAAAGGAGGAGAGAGACATGGAATGATAATCATCTTAAGGGATGATAGAGTAAAATAAAGATCTTTTTTAAAAGAATATGGGAGATCTGACATGTTTGAAGTGACCAGAGAAGGAGCCATCCAGTAAGGAGAGGTTTAAAATTATGGTGAGAGGGCTGGATGGAAAGGAAAAGCTCCTGAAAGAGACTCCAATTGCCCATAGTGATACTTAATTTTGTCCTGAACATTGAGGGAACTGGCCATTTTAGGAATTTCCTTTCTTCTTTAGCTATAGGCATCCCTTCTTTCTTGGAAAAATACCCTTCCTGGAGGTGGCTAGATGGCACAGTGAATAGAGCACTGGCCCTGGAGTCAGGAGAACTTGAGTTCAGATCTGATCTCAGACACTTGACACTTAACTAGATTTGTGACCTCAGACAAGTCACTTAACCTCAATTGCCTTGCTTTCCCCCCTACTCCCAAAAAAGAAAAATACTCTTCTGGGAAAGAATTATAGCACTAAAGAATGTCAGAATTGGAAATACTCCTATGGCTTATCTAGTCTAGCCCCCTCATTTTACAGAGTAGGAAAATACCTCTATTCCCATTTCCTTCTTTTTTTTAAGCAATCAGGGTTAAGTAACTTGCTCAAGGTTACACAGCCAGTTATTTCTGGGTGTGGTGCTAAGTATCTGAGCCCAGATTTGATCCCCAGGTCATCCTGACACTGGAGCCAGTGCTCTTACTTGCTGAGCCACGTGGCCACCCCTACCCATTTCCTTCTTAAAAAAAAAACTCCCATTAAAATGGAAGATTTGGAGTCACACTTTTCTCTATTCTACACAAGATCATATAATAATAGTTCACATTTGTGCAATAATTTATATTTTGCAAGGTGCTTTCCTTACAATGATCCTGTGAAACAGGTAATGTAAACATTATTTTCCTCTTGACAGATAAAGAAACTGAGGCTAAGAGGAGTGAAATAAGTGGACTTTGGTCACCTAGCTAGTAAGTGGTAAAGCTAAGACTTGAGAACAAGATCCCGTGCCCTTGGACTACAAATCCAGTGTCTTTCTTATTATACAGCACTGATTCTTTGCTTGCCATTACTTTTCTGCTTGGGACACAATCATGGACTTCTTACCCTTGACTCATAATGGAATCTCCTTGGTATTTTTATGCTAAACTGCATCCAACCAATTTTAAGTGAAGAGCATAGAATTATAGAATATTAGACCTTAAAGGCACCTGTAAGTTCATTTGCTTCAACCCATTCATTTTACAAGTGAAAAAACTGGAACTCAAGAAAATTAAGTGATCACCTTGGTACAGTGTTATAAAGGGCACTTTATATGCAGTCAGAAAGCCAATTCTAATGCTAGATTCTCCATTTAGGAGCCTGGACAGCTAGGTAGCGCAGCGGATAGAGCACTGGACTTGGAATCAGGAAGACTCATCTTCCTGAGTTCAAATCTGACCTCAGAAACGTCCTACTTGTGTGACCCTGGGCAAGTCACTTAACCCAGTTTGCCTCAGTTTCCTCATCTGTAAAATGAGCTGGAAAGGGCAAACCGTTCTAGTATCTCTGCCAAGAAAACCCCAAAATGGGGTCACAGAGAGTCAGACAAACAAGTGTTGGGCGAGTATTGATTTGAGCCTTGGTTTCTTGATTAAATAGGAATAATTGGATTTCTCTTACCTTGTTCATAGGATTGTTGTGTGTGTCAAATGAAATACTATATGAAAAGTACTTTGCAAATCTTAAAACATTATATGAATGTTAGGTATTATTATTACTATTATTTCATAAAGTAGCACTATAATCATTCTTTCCCAGTCATATGATGAGTTGGTTACTAGCAAAGATAGGACAGCAATAGTATTTTCTTTATCTTTAGCTCTTTCCAATATACTATACTGCTTCTTCTATGCATTTTTATATCTTAGTATTCTCTACCCACAGAATTAATAGTTACCCCAAATTGTGGTAGAAACCTTTGAGATGAGCTCATAAGATCTTAATTTCTTTTTTTTAAGTGGTCAGAATTATATCTAATTATTTGATTATTATTATTTATGACAACAATCCTCCACTGAAGTCATACTTTGATGACTCACTTTGGTACAAAGCTGGTCCTGGATTCTTTAAGGCTCTGCCAGAGGAGACTCATCTGGCAGATTCTGCGGGTTGAAAAAGCTTCAAGTGTGAGGCTAGTGATGTGTCTGATTCCTGAGGCTTAACCTAATGAACAGGCCCATCTCCCAGTGCTTGACCATCAGGTAATGAATGGTCATAAAAAAGGTCATGGTTTCTCATGAAGATCATCTTAGTATAGTAGACAGTGAGTTGAATTTCAAGTTCCAGGACCACAGTTTCAGTTCTATCTCAGCTACTTGTATAACCTTGAGCAAGTTAATTCCCCTTTCTGGGCCTCAAGGGATTTATCTGTAAAGTGAGGGGGCTGGACTAAATGATCTCTGTGGGTCCTGTCCAACTCTGAATCTGTAAGCTTGTGATTCATCTACTAAGACTTGGAGGAGTTGTAACCTCCATTAGTGGAGGGGCTCTCCTGAAGGGCTATCTCCTGATTTACTCTACTTCAGTGATTCTCAAATTATTTTTGCTTACAATCCAGTATTATTCTTTGCTATGAGGAATGGTGGCACACTGAGGGAAAGGCAGGAAACTTACACATTTGAGTATTAGCTCCATGGCATTTGCGAGAGGTTCTTACATAAGCATGTGATTGCAAGTATAAGTTCCTGATGATTTGAGGAACACCTAAGGAAATTTAGCCATATGACAATACCCTGTGAGAATCAATGCCCAAATTTTTAATTGTCTTCCAAATTTCCTTACATAAATACATTTTGTATAATCCTATATTTACTTTCCCATGAAGTTAATCACCTCTTTTCAGTAGAATATTAGCTCCTTGAGGGTAGGGACTATTTTTCTTCTGTTTTTGTATTCCCAGTGTCTGACAGGTGATTGACTGATTGATAGGGAAGAAGAATCATTATGGTTCATATTGAATCAATTATTGATTAATCATTTAATTAATTAATTGTCATTAATTAATAATGGTAAAGTACTAATTTAACTAATCAATAATTAATTAATCATTCAAATCAATTCAGATTAATCATTATGATCAAGACAAGATCTCACTAGATCCCTAGAATAATTCTGTGAGATTAGCATGAAGAGGCTGTTTTGGACGGCAAGTTAAAATGTAGAAAATATTACATTTTGATTGAGAGGTGTTTATGGTGCAGCCTTAGGTTTAAAATGAGAATAATACATTAGTCAATGATCATTTATTAAGTGCCTACTATGTGCTTGGGACTGTATTAAATTCTGGGGACACAAAAAAGGGTAAAAAAACCTGAAATATTTGCTACCTCTATAAAGACCTTTGAAAAACATTGTGAGAATTAAGTGTTTGTGGAGATTTTGAACTCTTAGGAATCTGAGGTGATTTGTCTATTATTCACTAATTAGAAGATCCTTTTACTAAGATTTGATTTTGGCAATGTAAAAGATGTCAAATAGAACTCTATATTGAGAATCCAGGATATTGTAGAAAGAGGGATTAGGATAAAAAAATCTATGGTACATGGTGTTAATTTACAGGATTTAAGTGAAAACTGTTTTGTACTGATAATGGCATTTTTATGCAATTAGGAAACCACTATGTGTCTCAATATTTTGATATTTCAAGAATCTAATGTTTCATAATATAATCACATATTTAGAGCTGGAGGAGACCTCAGAGGCCATATAGTCTAGCCCTCTCATTTTTCAGAGGAGGAAACTGAGGCCAAGGGAGGTTAAGTGACTTGCCTAAGGTCACACAGGGAATAAGCAGCAGAGATAGGATTTTAATTTGTGTCCTCTGACTCTAGAACCAGCATCTGTTCCATTCTCCCATGCTGAGTCTAATTCACTGGTGTGGTTACTGCACTCACCAGGCAGATCACAACCTTAGTAGGTGGACTTCATGAGTCGCACCTGAAATAATTCAGAACCTGGTGGCAAATCATCCAATGATGAGCTTCCCTGGATCTAGTTTGACTGACCTTCTGATTACTGACACACAGCCTCTTGCTGGACTGTACCTGAAGCTTTTCTAGATTGGGAGAATGTACCAGAGTTCTTACATAGCCTCTGAACCTGGTCACTTCCTCACCAGGAAGGGATACTGGAGCAGGACTTTTGAAGAGAAACTCCTGGTTAACTATTTTGCTTCAAAATGTCTATTCAAATGTGGTGTGTGTCACTGTCATCTGTTGACAGAAAAATGAATTGTAGGCATAGACCCTATGAGGATCTCCCCATCCTCCAGAGTAAAGATTCTTATTCTGGGGTCTGTGAATGTGTTTTATTTTTTTTTAAATATCTTGATAACTATATTTGAGTAAAATTGGTTTCCTTGGTAATCAATCCTATGCATTTCATTTCACACATTTGAGAATATTATTTTGAGAAGGGGTCCATTGGCTTCACCAGACTCTTAATGGGATCGTGACACAAAAAAAGTTAAGGATATTGGTCTAATTAGCTAGATTACTTAAAGCTTACTTTATTTAGCATTACATTATTTAGCATCGCATCTTGCAAATTTAAGGGACAAGGAGCATAATAGCATACCTGCAAATCTATTTAGTCCCTCCTATACACACATTCCTAGCAAAGACATTCCTAAATCACTGATTAAGCTTGGAACACCTTTGTTTGGATGGCCTTGACAGAAAAACAGAAGCAGCAAATGCAACATGTGGAAGACGGAATAGAAGAACTGAGGGCAAAGCTGAAGCAGACCCAGTCCCAGCTGGAAGCTGAGAGAGAGGCGGAGAGGCAACGGCAGCTTCAGGTGGGACCATGGAAGGAGTGAGGTAGAGCAGGTCAAGAAGATGAGTAGATTTGGGGCTGCAGAGCTCCCTGAGGGTGCAGGCTATTGCTATACAGAAAATTAGAACAATTCTGTATGGTCTTTCAGCTTGAGGACCAAAGTGTTCTTCTTTGGTGCACATATCATATTCTATTTGGTATGTTAATCATTTGTGTATGTGTGGCATTCTCCTACTAGACTGTAAGCCCACTTAGGGCAGGATAACAATAAGTGATTTCTATATAGGGCTTTAATGTTTGCAAAGTGTTGTACAAACGCTATATTATTTAATCATTACAATACCTGCATAAGGATTGCAATACTGCAGATAATATAATTTGCAATGCTACAGATATTATAATTCCCATTTAACTGAGGAGGAAAGTACACCAATTATTGATTTAAGAAATAACTTTAGGTGGCCTGGAAAAGAGATTTGTATAATTTTGTCAGACCTACCTAGAGGAAGTGAATCATATGCCTGTATAGTAACTCAAGCCCCTTCCCCACCCAATCATACTTCAGCCCAAATTATTTTTACCTTCTTCTGTATCATTTGCTCACATAAAGTATGAGCCATTGGTGCATCGATTGAGTGAGCAGAAATGTGCTGTTGGCAAAAGATGCAAAAGGAGTAGGATAATGTTCCACTCTGCCCTCAAGGAGGATACAATTGGGTTGTAGAGGTGTGAATATGGACCTCATGGCTTTGTGACCATTTAAGGAGCATACAGTGCTGTATGATAGAGTTCTCCTGTGTATTTCCATAGCTATGTAACTGTTGGTTGGTTATGCAGTTGGTGACCAGTGATTGTTATAAAAATTAAATTGAAAAATTCTTTAGTATATTTCTTGCTTGTCCTTTCAGGAAGCAGAGAATATTCGTCTGAGGGAAACAGAGGCAAAGAGGGAATTTGACAGATGGAAAGACGAGGAAAGGATGAAGCTTTACCAGGAAATAGACAATTTGAAACAATTGCTTCTAAATGAATTTAAGAGTGTTACCAGTCAGAAGTCCATGCTAGAAGAAGTAAGTTCCATAAAAGGTTTACATACTTTCAATCGGCTACATGTTCAATTTTTCTTCTTTATAGTTCAAATAAATGCAATCTGACTTTAATAGATTGTCAGGGTCTACTCTTCAGAGCAATAATGTATTGGATGATGTCATTTAAATTCATTCACATTTTAAAAATATTTTTAGAGAAACCACATGTTTTGCATATTCACTCTGTACATTGAAAGGGATTCACATACTTGGTTACATGTTGCATCTACCATTAAAGGATAAGCTCTATGAAGGCAGGGGCTGTTTTTCATATCCCCGGCATCTAGCACAGTATAGTGCCAGGGAACCAGTTCTTCATAACCGTGCTACAGGAATGGAAGAGTAATACAAAGCCTTTGTCTTGGCAATGAATTTATAATTCAAAAATGCATTTCTAGATCAGGGTACTTCCATTTAAAAAGTTTTATTGATATCATGTATTTTTACATCATAGTTATTTCTGCATATCTTTCTTTATACTTTTGCAGCCTTCCCCCATCCCCTCCAATTCTTCATGAACTTTCCCTTGTAAGAAAGAAAAGTTAAGCAAAACCAACCCACATAGCTGATATATCCAATAGCATTTGTAGTATTCTGAGCCCATAGCCCTTCCCTTACCCCAACTCCTTCCAAGGAAAAGTATGTTTTCCCCATCTCTTTACTGGGGCAGAGATTGATCATTATAATTTACAATATAATTTGTATTTTGGTACAGTGGATAGAATGCTGGGCCCGGAGTCAGGAAGACCTGAGTTCAAATGCAGTCTCAAGCACTTACTAGCTGTGTAGCCCTGGGCAAATCATTTGCCCTCTGTCTGCCTCAGTTTTTACATGTGTAAAATGTGGATAATAACAGCATTTACCTCCTAAGGTGGTTGTGAGTATCAAATGAGAAAATATTGTAAAGACCTTAGCTCAATCCTGATACATAGTAGATGCTTTGTCAATACTTATTCCCTTCTCTCCCTCCCATCACATTATTGTTGTCATGTTAGGGTATATTGCTTTTCTGATTTTGCTTACTTCATTTAGCATTAGTACTTTACCATGAATTAGTCACATTTGTCATTTTTTATGGTGTAATAATGTCCAATTATATTAATATATTACGATTTTTTTCCTGTCATTTCCCTATTTATTGGTACCCAGTTTGTTTCCAGTTTTTTGCTACCAAAACTGTCACTATGAATTTTTTTTTGTATAGATGAGACCTTTTTCATATCTTCAACTCCTATGTAATGTATGCTTCATATTTGGTTCTCTGTATCAAAGGATATGAATAATTTAGTTACTTTTCTCTTATAATTCCAAATTGTTTTCCAGCCCATAATACATACCAGTTTATTGATGTGCCTGTTTTTGCAAACAACCTCTGCATTTTGTAATTTTTGCCGGTTTCAGAGGTGTGAGGAAAATCCCCAGAGTTTTAATTTGCCTTTCTCTTATTAGTAATTTAAAACAGTCTTCCATAAGATTGCTAATTGTTATTCTTTTTGAAAACTATCCATGTCCTTTGACCATTTATCTATTAAATAATGGCATTTAAACTTTTTTTTTTTTTAAAGCAATCGGGGTTAAGTAACTTGCTCAAGGTTACACGGCCAGTTATTTCTGGGTGTGGTGCTGAGTATCTGAGCCTGGATTTGATCCCCAGGTCATCCCGACACTGGAGCCAGTGCTCTTACTCTCTGAGCCACCTGGTCACCCCTAAGCAATTGGGGTTAAGTAACTTGCTCAAGGTTACACGGCCAGGTGTTTCTGGGTGGGTGCTAAGTGTCTGAGCCCAGATTCGATCCCCAGGTCATCCTGACACTGGAGCCGGTGCTCTTACTCGCTGTGCTACCTGGCTTCCCAGCACTTAAACTTTTGAGTTAATTCCATGTGAATTTTAGATATCAGATTTTGTCAGAGATATTTGATGTAAAGATTTTCCTTTGGTAGACACTGTTCATTCTTTTTTTTTCTTTTTTGGAAGGGGGAAGGTAGGGCAATTTGGGTTAAGTGACTTGCCCAAGGTCACATAGCTAGTTTTATGTTAAGTGTTTGAGCTGGATTTGAACCCAGGTCCTCCTGACTCCAGGGCTGGAGCTCTATTCACTGTGCCACCTAGTCACCCTGACACTTTTCATTCTAACACTAGTTGTGTTGTTTTTGTTCTTACAAAAGCATTTGCATTTTCTGTGATTGAAATGATCTATTTTGACTTTTTGATCACTTCTATTCCTTTTTGGTTCCAAAATGACAGAAGCGTTGTCCCTGCTACTCATGATGGTTAATTTTTCTTCTGTTGGTCTTAGTCCAACACACCATCCTAGAACCTTGCTTTGGCAGCCTTTCTCACTCAGTTGTTTCAGTTTCTCTCTTTTTACTAGCTCTTTCCTATCCATAATGCATAGTTTAGGTATCTCTGTGTGTGTAGTACCTATTAGGCCACTGACTATCGGTTTAATTGATTATAAATATGATAGGATCTCTCCTCATTGGTGGAAAGTGATACTTCACACACACTCATGCAACATATTGGGGCAGAAATTTATAGGCTAGTAGGAAAGATATGGTATGCAA
The DNA here is from genome assembly GCF_028583685.1 of Petaurus breviceps papuanus. NCBI lineage: Eukaryota > Metazoa > Chordata > Mammalia > Diprotodontia > Petauridae > Petaurus > Petaurus breviceps. The sequence continues at coordinate 3,808,137 of NW_027187285.1, forward strand.
ATAGGTAATTGTAATAAAAAATGTAAATTTAAATGTATATCAAAGGAATATCAATTACTATGAGAGTGAGTGAAAGATCACTGATATCTGGGCAGAACAAGGTATTGTCATCTTTCTGGAAAATGTGGCATTTCGCTAGGATTTGTAGGGTGTCTAGGATATCAACAGGCATATATATATATATACATATATATATGGAATTATATTCTTGGTATGGGGTAGACGGTAAGCTAAGGTACAGAGGTCTGAAAATTTGAAGTATATTCTGGGGATAGGGACTAGTCCAATTTGACTGGAACATGGAGTTATTGTTGTTCAGTCATGTCTGACCCTTTGTTACCCTGTGGATCATACCAAGCCAATACCCTCCATGGGGTTTTCTTGGTAAGGCTACTAGAGCAGTTTGCCATTTCCTTCTCCAATGGATTAAAGCAAACAGAGGTTAAGTGCCTTGCCCAGGGTCACAACTAGTAAGTGTCTGAGACTGGATTTGAACTCAGGATTTCCTGACTCTAGGTCCAGTGAGTGCTCTATACCATTAGCTGCCCTGGAATATAGAATACATGAGGAGAAATCATGTGAGATAAAGCCAGAAAGGTAGGTTGAAGTCAGATTGTGGAATGTTTTAAATGCCAATGTGGGGAGCTTGGACTTTATTTGGTACTTAATTTGGAGGCATTCAAGGCTAGAAGTTAGAGGCTAGCGATACTAATCCAGTTTTACAGAGTAGCCTAAAGAAAAAGGAATTTGGAAATTTCTATGATCTGATTATGTTTTCCAGACAAATAAAAGCCAGGGACCTTAGAACCATTGTATATACTAAATTATGTATTCAGTTTTCACTTCTCTGTTGGAAAAGACATATTGCAAGAATATACATGTAGAGGATCCTGTTACAGTTCCCTTCCTCTCAAGTTCAACATTGACTCTGACGATTTTCAACACTTCTCTGAAAAGGGGGCAGGAAAAAATTAGACCAGATGTTTAGTGATTATTGTAAGGTGAAAATCCAGGGGGCACACACAATTATCCAGAAACTCGTGGTGTGGAAGGGATAAGAAGAGGTCAGTAGACGTATTTTTTCCCCTGCAAACTGAAGGAAGTTCATGCCAATCAAGTCAAAGAAGCAGGGACATGGATCGCTTAGTCTGTTTATGGAAGGGCTAGCTCTTCATTAGACAGTTTCAGAGGAAGCATGAGAAACTGCAAAACAGGAGATTAAATTTGAATCCAGTTCTTTTCTGGTCCCAAATTCAATACAATCTATTATTTTTATATATATCTATCTTATAGTTTGGAGTATTTCCCCTTGATATAGCCTTAAATTTATCTTCAATAAGTGATTTGTTGTGAACTTAAATTTATTATAAAACCAAAACCATTTTTGTCTCTTTCCTTTCACAATATGACTAATATGAAAATGTTTTGCATGGTTACACATATACAATCCCTATTAAATTTCTTGCCTTCTCTATGAGAAGGTTTGAAGAAGAGGGATGGAGATTATTTGGAACTGAAATTTTTTTTAAAAAGTTAATTGTTTTTACATGTAATTTGAAAAAAAAAAGAACAAAACCATTGAACTTATATCACCAACCAACTAAACTTTTAAGAAGACTTTCAACATATAGAAAGGTATAATTGCTTATCATTTTCTTAATTTTATAGAATGATATAGGATTTACAGTTTCTCAGTCATGGAAAATATTAGATTAGAATTAGATTCAAAAGAAATTATACTTTAGGGAAATAAAAATCCTAGTGAAAATTGTTTTGTCTCCTAGGTTCTGTTCTCCTTCAGCAGCTTTCTGCTTGAAGCCATTCCTGTCACATGTGTAAATGAAAGAATGGCAGATCAAAAATTTGTAGGCTGATAAAGATATTTATAGGACTGAAGATCTTTTGATAGACCAAGTTAAAGGATTCTTTTATCAGTGTATACTCTTTACATAGCACAAGATATGAAAGAGACTATTATGATGAGATTTTAGTTTAAAATATTTATCAATCTCTTCAGAAACTCCAAGTATTGCAAACCCACACTATAGCAGAGTCTCATCTTGGAACACTGAGGGATGATGATGCTGAAGACCGACAGAAACAGGCAAAGGAGGTACAAGACATGAAGGAGAAGCTTGAACATCAGGTGAGTTTTCTTTATATCTTTCATCTCCACTTCCATTTTTGGAGCCATTCTATCTGCTCCCAATGTTATCTTCTTTAAATTGAATGGAAGAAACAACTTGAAGATAATAACCTTTTTTTTATTTGTACCTCTAGTGTTTAGCACAGCATGTGGCACACAAAAAAACACTTAATAACTATTTGTCAACTTGTTGATTTTTAAGGTATACCTGCCAGCTCATTAAGTTTAATAAAATAGAAGTCCCCTAAATTTTGATTTCTTTAGAATAAACTGTTATTATAAGGTTGCATATTATATAATTTATGGTCCAAATTTCCTTGTCCATAGCAACAAAAAACATTTAGCAAGTTCATGTAATATAACTGTTTCTACTTCTATTCCCCAAGTTAATTTTTTTTAAGTAATGGATTTTGCTCACAGCATCACTTAATTTCAGAGTTTGAAGGACTTACAAGAGGCTATATATATTCTAAAGTATCTGTGAGGGAGAATCCTACCTACGACTTGTCAGCCATATGGTTACCCAGCTTTTGCTTGATGACTTATTGTGAATCTAAATCTACTCTTCCCACCTTCCAATAGCTCTAATTATAAGAAAGTCTTTGCTAACATCCGGCCTAAATTTGTCTCTGTAACTTCTACCCATTGCTCCTATTTCTGTCCTTTGGGACCAAGCAGAACAAATCGAACTTCTTTTCCACATGATTACTTTTCAAATTTTTGAACGCAGCCATTATGTTCCCTTTAAATATCTTCTTTTCCAGGTGAAACATGCTTAGTTTCTTCAATTAATCCATATTATGAACTTGAGACCTTTTACCATTCTGATCATTCTGGATGGTATCAGGCTAATTCTACCTATAAAATAGTTCCGAAAATTGAACACCATACTTCAGATACAGTTTGACAAGGGCAAAATTTCCCTACTCCCGAATACAAATATTTTCCTACTGAGTCTTAGATTGTTAGTTTTTTTTAATCTTCCATATGATATTATTAACTAAGATATTCTAATAATTGCTTATTGGATTAGCTCATATCAAACTTGCAGTCCACCTTGTATTTATAAAGTGCATATCCTCCCCACCCCCAAACTATTAATTTCAGCCAAATGTTTTAGCCTACTATATGCTTTTTGAATCCTAAGTATATAATCCAGTGTGTATCTCCCAGTTTTCTGCCATCTGAATATTAGATGCACATGAAAACTATGTCTTTATCTAAGACATTGTTGAAAAATGTTAAATGACAAAGGGTCAAGCAAAGATTTTGGAGGCACATCACTAGTGAGTTCATTTCAAATACACAGTGAACTACTAAGGACTACTCTTTAGGTCTAGCCATTCAATTAGTTAGAAATCACCCCAAGTGATTTTGTCTTTACCTTTCTATCTTCTTCACAAGAGTGAGAGACTTTATAAAATGCTTTGTTAAATAGGTAAACTATGGTGCCTCTCCAAGCCTTCCCCACCCTGCCCAGTCTGCTACTTTTTTAGTGACCTTTGGAAAAACAAGGTTAATGTAGCATGCTCACTAACTATCCCTATCTTGATCAACCAATGAAATTGTGTTTGCATTGCCACAGTTATATATTCACTTCACAGGTCTTATAGTTTATTTCCAGCTGGCCCATAAACATTCTGTCTTCTCAAATCCAGGCATAGGGCTGTACTTAAACTGATACTTAGATAATTCAATATTTTATTACTGAGAATAGAAGCATCAATGGAACTTCATTTCAAAAATTTCCCAATTCTTCTTCCTGCTCTGGATGCGATTATATATCAAATTCAGTGATGATATAGATTGTGTGGGGTGTTCAGAAAGGACTAGCACCTCGGGTGTAAGGGCTTGCTGAGCTCTTTTCAGGACTGCTCATTCACCTTTGGTGTCTACCTGGCACTCAACTCTCACTTGTGGCTCCAAGAAGCCACAAGCGTGTACAGGAGCCACACCCCAATAAATCATCTGGCAGATGGGCTAAATGAGGTTGAGGGCAACCAATAGACTGAGTTAAAGGGTTGTTTAGAGCTTGATCAGACATCAAAGATGCCAAGGTCATCCACTGCATCTTGGGCCATTGCCAGTCATCTTGACTTTTGTCTTGCCACTGGACTTCAGTGACTCTGGAAGAGAGTGAGGCTGATGGCTTTGTTCAACTCTGCCTCACTTAAATCCAATTCATGAATGAGTTAAGACATTACCCATGATATCATTAGTCCCCTTTGAAAATGAAAGACAAACAACAGCAATTCTATATGACTATTTTTATTTTTGCCTGCTTCAGCTGTCATAGAATAAATTATAATTTGATATAATCCAGCTCTATATGAAAGAGACAAAAGAAGAAGCCCCTAAGTCATTCTGGGATTCTGGGCCATTTAAAAATCAGTATATTCTGATGATCTGATATGGAAAAAATTTGGGACAGACAAAATCTGGGAAATTTATTTCAACCATCAACCCTTTCAAATAGAGGTTTTTAAACTTGTGCATGTGTGTGTGTGTGTGTGTGTGTGTGTCCTTTTTGACAGTCTGGTGATGCTGTTGTAACTCTTTCTTAGAATATTGTTTTTAAATATATGAATTGATGATATATAACATATATACACATGTATACATAACATATGAACATATGTTATACATATGTACACATATATAACATATACATACAAAGATAACCAATTATATTGAAATATGGTTATAAAAGCAACCAAGTTCACGGATTCTAGATTAAGAACTTCTGCTCAGAGCTCAATAATCATCCTTTATATACCTTTAATTTTCCAGAAATTAACATGGAAGAGAAAGTTAAAGAACCTGCAGGAAGAACATCTGGCAGAAAAGAAAAGGGTAAAACCAATAATGAAAATGGTCTAGGGTTTGTGACAACAGCGTAGGTTGTCTGATTTATCTCCAACTGTTCATTCTCAAAATCCTCCCTCTGCCCCATCTCAGGTAGGTGACAGTTTACTAGCAAAATAGGCTGGGGGTTGGATGGGGGAGAGGAGATTCAGGATGAAAAATTACTTATGGCTACTGACATTGTAAACCTCAGGAACTACAACAATACAGTAAAGGTAGCATAGGCTCATATTTTCTCTTGGACAAAGAAAGCCTCAATAAGCTTGGTAAAGAGTTGAAGAGGCATGAATGGTAGTTAAACAGACTTTCACTTTAAACAACCAACCTTTTCTGCCTCCTCAGTTCCTGTTCTTATCAAACTATCAATGGATTTTCTACTTCTGCTAGCCCCAGCAGTGTATATAATTTTATGGAGGAAAAAAGTAGTTAATATTTCTTTATCAAAGTTGTGTGTCAGGATGACAAATATTGCAGAGGGGATAAATCCAATATTAGGGGTAAAGGTGTATATTTTATAGGATTTATTTATACTCACAGAAATTTCTTGTTATCTTGGCAAGTCACTTAACATTTAAAAACCTAATTTTAACACAATTGTATAAAATAGGGGTTGGTGAACTATGACCCCTTAGCTTTTCATAGAGCGTACAAAAACAGATCATGGACCAGATTTAGCCCAGGAGCTGTGGATTGCTGACTCTTGATATAGTCAAATAGAGGCTCAGAGGAATGTATGACCTATGTTAATGAAGTCTTAAGTGCAGTAGTTATTTCAAGGGCTTCTATCTATTTATCTCTGCTTTCCCTGGGTATAAATACCTCTGCAAGGGGAAGCTGGTGCTGATGCTGACCATACTTTTCCTCTTATTTGTCCTGCTAGAGAAAACTAAACATCTTCTGCTTACATTTGACCACATTGACCATAAACCATTTTCTCTAAGCTTATGGGAACATGGACTTTAATATTGCCTTGCTCCACTGTATTCTGTGTGGATTGAATAGATGAAGGGATGTTTCATTGTAAAACTGAAAGAAAATGCTGTTGTTTTATATATTTCTTCAGATCATTCATTACATATATGTAGGGAAAACAATTTCTCGTGTTTCATTAAACAATTCATTTCACTTTATCAGAGCAGAAAAATAACATTAATATATTTGATAATAACTTTTTAAAAACGTCCATGTCAAATAATTACAATTATTATCTCAATTGCAGGTCAGTAGTTGTTATGATAAATTATTTTACAAAGTAGCACCTGAGTTCTTATTTTACCTGAGATAGCTCATGAACATTTTATTGAGTTAGGTGATATGTTATAGGCTTTTCTGAAATCTGATCTCCTCCAACAAGAGATTATACTAGTCTCTTCTGGGATGAAATCTCTTTGGACAACTTTTAATACAAAATTGTCAGACCAGAAACTTAACAGAACATATTCTTCTCAACAGTTGAAGGATGAAAATGAGAGGCTCCAAGTCTCCCTGTCTCAGGATCAAAGGAAAGCTGCAGACCATTTTCAGAGCCAAATGGATTCACTCAATGCCAAGTGCCAAGATCAGGCCAACATCATTAAGTCCCAGGAAGAAATGGTATGTCTGCCATCTTTGATTAGTTTCAGATATTCAATGCCAGTCTTTAAAAGACTTTAACTGCTGTCTTTGTTTTAACATCACCTTCATTTTCAAATATGTTCCCTTATCTTGTAGCAGTAAGCCATCCCTTGCAACAAAGAATAAAAATGAAAGAGGAAAAAAAGTAATTCATCAAAACTAATCAACCTATCAGTTGAATTTGATAGTGTGTGCTGTGTTGCCTACCCATAATTTTCGACCTCTGCAATGAAGGGAGAGATGCACATTTTCTCATCTCTTCAAAGACAGTCTTTTATTTATATTAGACTTTATAACTAGGGTCGAGTTGTTGTCTTCTTTTATCATTGGTTCCCATCTTACTTGCAATATTTCTCCTGGAAATAGAATACCGATAACTGGAAGGAGTTTTTATCTTCTTTTATTATAGTGATGGCTCTGTCTTCATTAGAGACTATTAGCAACAACTAAGTGAAAAAAAGTTAAAATAAAAACTGCTGTGCTTCTGCTCATTCTTTTGTTTCTGAGGATGGTTATAAGCAGTTGACCTTTCCTATGCTATCGGACCCTCCTGAGGAACAGCCAAATGTGTGCCAATGTAAGCACAATCTACGAAAGTATTGATAATTGAGACATTTTACAACTCAGATACAATGAGGAGCAGGTGGTTCATTAAAAATAAACACGGTTGTCCCTTCTGATGTCACATAAAAATTCTTCTATCTAAAAATATATCCTTCATTAGCTAATGTTTCAGAGCACCATCCATGTATATTAATAAGGATTTCACCCTCTGATGGGCTGTGGTTTCAGTAGTATGGATAGTCCATTCAAAAGCAAAGATCTCAACTACTTCTTTGTCACCTCCTTCTGCATAAATCATATATTCCTTTAAATCCTCCATGGAGAAGCTCCCAAATATTCCAGGGATCTTCCTGTGGCTCTTTTTTAATACCTCGGTGTTACCAATATGGCTCTTGGGCTATCCATCTTCTCTATTATTCTGTGTAGCTGGTTTATCTCTTTTTTCTGGCCATGTCTTTGATGTAGTTTTTTTTAAAGAAACTTTTCAAGTGTAGTCATTGTTGTTGATGGTGATAATGACAATAATATTGTCAAAAACATTAGCCTTTTTATATAATGCTTAAAAGTTTGCCAAGCACTTTACAAATATTATCTCCTTTTATCCTCACAACAACGCTAGGAGGTAGGTATTATTACTATTCTTAAATTATAGATGAGGAAATTGGGGGCAGATAGAAGTTAAATGACTTGCTCAGGGTTATACAACTGGTAAGTATCTGAGGCAGGATTTGAACTCAGATCTTCCTGACTCCAAGATCAGCCTTTTCTCCACTGCTCCAACTTATACTTATCATTAATATTTTCATCAATCTTTAGGTTACTTGTAATAATGATTTTTCTGAGTGATATCCCAATATTTGTAGCCATGTAATACTCTAGAATATTGGTGATAGAGATGACCATTTGTGGCATTGGGCTTTTTGTTGTTCATCTTTTGTTCTCAAAGAGGACCAAGGACACCACAAGGGTGATGTCATGATTTGTACATGAATTGGATTTAAGTGAGGCAAAGCTGCACAAAGTCATCAATGTCAAACTCTCCTTCAGAGTCATCAAAGTTCAGGGGTAAGACAAAAGTCAGATTATGGCCTGGGATGTAGAGGATGACCTTGACCTTTTAGAATTACTGAAAACATTGAACAATTTTCCAATTGTGATGTAGCATGATCTCCCTTTCTTACTCATTTCTTTACTTAGATAATCATTTGCCTTTAGAGGCTGACCCAGATAAATAAATGTACATGATGGGATATTGGTCCATTGGTCCACTGAAATGCATGTTACAACCTGGGTAATGTGCATTTTCTTCTACTTTATATTTCTAATGTGGATAATAAAATTAATCTCCTTCCCTCCTTTAAAAATTTACTGATGAGGTTTTGTAGTGTTCTGATCCTCTTTGTTCAATATCATATGTAAATAGGAACTTTTGAGATCTCCATTAATAGGGAATCCTTTTTGTGCTTGAACTTTTCACAGATCACTTTACATGACACTGGTGGTCGAGGAAATGATTCTCTGTTTTTGATGTTAACATTCAGTAGATTATTGAATGAAGCTATATGCATAACTGCCTTTTCCCATAATATCCATCATAGAATTTTGTACAGCTTTAACATATGATGGGGGATACTTTGGGGAGAAGTTTCCAGATTGTATTTGGTTTATGTAGAGCTAGGAAACTCTGGGTGTAGGTCTTGCCTCTTACAAATACCCACTATGTGACTGTGGGCAAACTATTCATCCTCTCGGTGTTCTAGGTCAGAGGTATCAAACACAAAGGCCTGTGGACTGTATGCATCCCACAACACTCCTGAGTGCAGCTCAAACCAGATTAAAATATAACTGGGAGATATTTACAAAAAGTGAAAATATAATAAAACATAGATAATATTAATATGTTATTTCTAAGTCAAAATGCAGTGTGTAGGGATCCTTATGTATGGTTTAGTGGATCCTGCTTTTATTTGCTTGACATCACTGTTTTAGGCAACTCTCCAAGGTTATGAATGTCAGAGATGGTTCTGACATTTGTAGTTTCCTCATCCAGGATTTCCCTACACCAGTGAAATCATGTGTCCAATCCCAATTTCTATTTGCATCTAGATCTTTAAAAAAAGAAAAGCAAAAACAAAAAAACACTAGACAGTGAGCTCTTATATTCTCTGGCAACTCTGCCATTTTGTAACAGGAAAATGGGGACTTTGATAGAAAATTGTTTGCAAAAGCCTATTTTCTTCTTAAGTTTCTGTCAAGAATACCCATGATATGTGTACATATAAAAGTGGGAATCCACGCATATGGATAGATCGCTGTTGTATTATTGGTCACCTTCTTGGTAAAAGTATGATTTCTTGGAATCTTTCTGTCTTTAACATATACCTTTGAATACTTCCAATGAAGTGTCATCACCATCATAGATTCTTCTTATTATTTGTTCAGATCCAGCCTTTTTCTTACTTCAACTTTATGTACCATTGTTGTTTTGTTACAGTCCATTGAGCATGGATTCCAAATGTGGCGGTTACACTATTTTCAGTGCTAAAAGTAGATTCCTATGAAACATCAACAGATTGGTCCCATCTTGCATCTCTTCATTTTCCTCTTTTTTTTTTTGGTTTAACTTACATATGAAACCAATTTATATATGTTTCATTTACATATGCTCTCAGGATGCCATTGCCTAGCAACATCTCATGGCGAGTTCTCTGAATGCTTCTTTTTCTTTCTTTCTTTTTTTTTTTTTTAAGCAATCGGGGTTAAGTAACTTGCTCAAGGTTACACGGCCAGGTGTTTCTGGGTGGGTGCTAAGTGTCTGAGCCCGGATTCGATCCCCAGGTCATCCCGACACTGGAGATGGTGCTCTTACTCGCTGTGCTACCTGACCTCATTTTAAATATTATATTGTTCAATGCTTGCTGTATCCTATGACTTGAAGAAAGTATTTGAGATGAACAGGTATTTCTGAGCAATCTAAAAAAACTTTCACCTCTTCTATTTCTTGATCCCAAAGGTATTTTCCAACATAATTTTTATTGTCCTACTTTGAACCCACATTTACTTTCAAGCCATTTGGTATCAGAATATAGTTGACTTAGTTTAGAAGACCTTGTCAAGTTCTTCATTGAATTTCTTTACTTCCTCATCCTTTGCAGTCTATGCTGGCACATAAACAGAAATTACCTTCCTCATTATCTCTTTCCTTGTACTCAACATGAGCATTGCAAACTGAGATCACTAAGTATTCCATTAAATGATGTTTTTCTCTTCACCCTTGAGTAGAAAATGAAACCATTTCTTCCACTTCATTTATTCACTTCTCAGAGGAGTTATTGCTAACTTTTAAATGTCTTTTTGTTTAATTTAGAGTAAAAATTTCAATATGGATATGATAAAGTTCCTCTAGTAGCATGTTGATTCATTGGTTATTGGATAATAACTCCTTGTCAAGAATACTAACAATTAAATTAAAGTTTATAGGTGGTCTAAATAGGTTGTGTGATCTAAGTGGCCTCTGCCATCTTTCTTGCCATTTTGCCAACATAATTGTAGAAGCAGAATGGGGATATGTAGGGCTGAGGGACACTTGTATTATCCATGGCTTGTCACCACACATGTACACTTGTATGCACACACACACACACACACACACACACACACACCCCTACAGAGTTTATTACCAGGGAGCACAAATCTACTAATGAATCTCTCTGTTCTTATCTGGGAAGCATCCTGGACAACTAACACAGAGTCTTGATCTTTGACCTTTTAAGAACCCAGGGTCATTTTATTGCCAAAATGAGGCATCAAAGTAATACTTCTGTAAAGGACTCACCTTTTTTTTTTTATTGCAAATACCCCCAAGGAATGGGTACTATATTGCAGTTATTTATTAAACTCATTTGTTATATTTGTTCATTGAATTATACTGTTATAATTCAAACCTACCTGGAAAGGGATTAGGCCTTATCACCTCTACATACCTTAGCATGAAATAATTTATTCATTTATTGAATAAGTATTTTAATAATTAATAAGAGCTAACATTTATGTAGTAGTTTAAGATTGGCAAAGCATTTAACACATTATTTCATGTGTTCTTCATTATCATTCTGTGAAATACATGCTATTATTATCTGTTTTTTACAGATGAGAAAACTGAGGCTACAAGTGACTTGTCCAAGGTCACACAACTAATTAAGCATGTGGGGCAAGAACTGAACTAGACTCTTCCTGATTCTAAGTCCTGATCTCTGTTCACTCATACCTTCTATGTACTAAGCATTATGTTCAAAGTCTTTCTAACTTAGCAGCTAAATGAAGGCACATTTCTATGGATGGAGAGCACTACAAATAAGTTTTTATTGATAAACCCTCTCTCATTGGTGCAGTAGGAAACACAAAGAATGGCTTGTGTAAGGTAATTGGGAGTATGCTCCTAGTTACCACCAATAAGAAATTGGTTTAACAGTAATATTGTTATGGGTTTATGGAATAAATAATTTTTATTCCTGATGCTGTTCTTATGGAAATATTGGCTTATATGTGTATGGCTCTTTACAAGTGGCCTTTATTAAGGCAGTCAGGATTTATATCACTGTGTTCATTGGACAGATGAATAAACAGGGTTCAAAATAATAAAGGGACTTGCTTAAAATACCATGCCTAGGAAGTGGTCAAACCAGGACTAAAACCCCATTCTTTTGACTGCCATGTTAGTGTTATAGTTCTCACTTCTGCACTGTCCCTCTCTCATTTCTGCACAGTTTCTCTCATTTCCACCTTTACTTCTGAGAGAACAGTTACTCAGAGCATGGTTAAAAAGTTATAGAAGTCATTCCATCTGCTTATTTTCCTTGTTTTAAATATTTACAGATTAAAAGGTTGTCTCTCAGAAAGGAGGAAGGTAAGTTTTATTCTTTAAATGAATTAGAATTATTAGCTCCAGTTATGGTTTTTAATATAGGGTCTTTCCCTATTCCTTCTCCTGACCACACTCCTAAGAGATCTAGTCAAAGCAATAACATTTTAATACTTGGTAATGACATCCAAAACATCTAGTCTTTGGTTGTTCCAAATGACTCTTTTTCATGTTCCTTGGTCACATGTCCTAAGAACAGGGCATGAAATCAGAAGAAAAAAGCATTCAAATCTAGGACAATAAGATTCTATACAGCAATTTTTAATTTCCATTGACATGTTTTGTAGCTGAAATCCATGTCCCTGAATTTGACTGAAATTTAGAGTAGAGAGGAACTTATTCGTGATAAGGTATGACTTAGAAGGGGACTTTACTCAAGAATAAAGTTGGAAGAAATTTTATTATATAGATATGATACCGATGATAATTAATTCTACACACATTTAATCTATTATGTGCAAAGCACTGTGGCAGAGACATCAAGGGAGATATAAAGATGGAAGTGTATGTGTATACTGATGCATATGTGTAAACATATAACTTGATGTCAACTTGGGCTTTGTCTTAATTCTTCAACTACTTCTCAGATAAATTTTCCAACTATACTTAGATGAACGAATGAATGAATAAAACATTTATTTAACACTTCCTATATGAAATGTACTGTGCTTAACATTGGGGATAGTGGTTAGGGATAACACAATATACATATATACAATATAATAAAGTATAATATAATACATAGGAATATAATACAATACAATATAATACATAGGAAAGTCAGTCCCTGCTCTCAAGGAGCACATTCTAATGTCAGAGACAACACATAAGGAAGGTTTCAGCTGTAAGTCAGATGGAGAAATCCTATAGTCTTAAGGGGACAGCAGCAAAGTATATGTTAATGCATCTAATACCATTTTCATGGATAAAATGATAGCAGTTTCTATTAAGATAGCTTAATAGGTACCAAATTAAAAAAGAAATATTTTTTCTTGATCCCTAGTTAATTTAATAGTGATAGCATAAAACGCATTTAACAGTGCTTAAAGCTTTGGTGGCAAGAACCTTCTTTTTTTGGGTCTTCAATAGCTGAAGCCTATAGTACCTGTAAGTGTAGTTAGCAGACAGAATCTCCAAAAGGGTTGCTTCCAGTTGATGGCTGAGGACACTGTCTGCTTCTTAGTCCTCTCCTCACTGAGGGTGGTTTTCCTCACTGGTCCTATTTCCCTTCCTATGAACCAAACCTGAGAGGTAGGAGTTATTATTAGCCCCATTTTACAGATGAAGAAACCAAGGCAGACAGAGGTCAAGTGACTTGCCCAGAGGCACACAACTAGTAAGCGTCCGAGGCTGTATTTAAACTCAGTTCTTCCTGATGCCAAAACCATCACTCTATCCACTGAGCCGTCTAGCTGCTTCTGTAGGACTTTAAAAGCCATGGAGTGCACCCTCCTTATTTTACAGATGAAGAAACTGAGGCACAGAGCAGTTAAGTTATTTTCTTAGACTCAGACAACTAATGTCTGAGACAGTATATGAATGCAGGTCTTCCTTACCAGTCTACTACCAGTAGTTCTCAAAGTGTGATCTGGGAAGCCCTGGTCATTTGTGAGGACAAAACTATTTTCAAAATAGTATTAAGAGGCTTTAATTTCTAAAATGATGTACACAGATGAAAATATAACCTTAAAAAAAAAAAACTCTTTGAGGAGGGGCCCTCAATTTATTTTTGTGTATAAAAGGGTTCTGAGGTAAAAAAAAAAAATAGTATGAGAACCACTGTATCATAAACCAGGCTATCTCTCTACTGCCATATTGTTTTCTCCTAGTTGGTGGTAAGCTTCTTGATGTCAGATGTTTTCATTTTTGTCTTTATACCCCCACCACCTCATATAGTAAGTTCTTAATAAATGCTTGTTAAATTGAATTGGATTGCTTGAAAGCGGAGCCATGAGCAAAGACAGAGCAGCTGAATGAGATGATGCTTTGGACTTCCACATTCCTCAATTCCTTCGTGTTAAAGAGGGTTAATAAGAGCAAGTTCACATGTAATTTTGGAGTTTTTTGTTTGTTTTTGTTTAACAAAGAACTTGACTCACTATTTTAAAACCTGTGAGATAGATATAACAAATATTTTACCCATTTTGCTGATGTGGAAACATGCCATGGTACTATAAGCAACCTGTAAACCTCGCTTCTTGAGAAGCTGCAGGATTGCTTGACTTGAGAATTCTGAGCTTCAGCAGGACTAAAGCTACCTCAAGTCTGACACCAATACGATAAGTCCCTGGGAGCCGGGGGGCACCGATCCTTTTGGAGATTCTGTCCGCTAGCTACTTTTACAGGTACTATAGGTTACAGCTACTGAAGACCCCCAAAAAGAAGGTTCTTCCCACCAAAGCTGCTTAAGGATGGACCAACTAGCCTGTGGTGGAAATGGAGTAGGTCAAATTTTCCACCCAGATAAACAGTGATACACTTCCAGAACCCTTCCAAGAAAAAAAAAAAAACAAAACAAATACGGAAACAAAGACTTAGAGTAGTTAAATGGCTTACTAAGACAGTAAGCGGGAGGGCTGACAATCAAGCTCAGGTTTTCTAGCTCTCAGAATGCTTTTCCCACAGGCTCATTGGCCTCTCAGGGGAAGAAATGTGGGGTGGAGATGGTGTGGGATGGAGCCCTTAACTATTTCTTTTCTTGGCAGTGATCCATCAAGTCGCAAAGACAGAAGAGACAGAAGATTCTACGGAAGAAGGTGGGATAGTAATATTCTTCTTTTTGTTTTTTCATGTGGATTATAGTTACAGATGCTCAAAACAGAAGACAGAGTTTCAGAAGCATTTGGGGGGGGGGGTGGAATGGGGATCCTGTATCTGCTTTTCTTCGAATGATTATATTTTAAGACAGAAACCTCTTTTTAAAGTGGGGAATTATAAATTTTTTGTCATTCTAAAGCAGTAATTAAACTATCTCTATAGTTAAGTAATATATCTAAGATAATGGAATAAAGACTAGACATCTAATTCCACTGATATACTGAACTCCCGGATAAGCATCACTCAGTCAGTATGTTTCAGAGGTAAACTCATATCCGGATCTTCCTGTATCTAAAACCAGCTCCCTATCTTACACACTAAACTTCTTAAGGCACATAGCCCAGTTGGCTTCGAAATAATAATCACCTTGCTGACTTAAAAATAACTGTTGCTAATTTTATGTCCTTAAATTCTCTTAATGCCCTCCCATGCCCTCTCTTTTCTTTCTAGAATCATTTAATACCAGCTCCTCGAAAAGTGCTTGCTTAGCCCTTAGCATTTGCAAATTGTATCAAAACAGTTGGGTGGTGCCATGGAGAGTGCTGGGTCTGGAGTGAGGAAGACCTAAGCTCAAATCTAGCCTCAGGCAGTTACTAGCCGTATGACTTTAGGGAAGTCAAATAACCTCAGTTTCCTCATCTGTAAAATGAGTATAATAATAGTGTCACTATCTTTCAGGGTTGTTGTGAGGATCAAATGAGATAACATGTGTGAAGTACTTGGGACATAGTGTATGCTGCATAAACGTTAGCTATTACTGTATTGCAAAGCAAATTCTTGAACTAGGTTCTTATCAAGGTATAAAAGCAAAAAAGGGTATGACCTCACAGCTTGAGGCTTATGTAATCTTCCAAACATGCACCAATAGAAAGATTGAAGAATACTTAAATATAACCTATCAATCATACATAACTGCTTCCAGTTTACTTTCTATTCAAGCAAATATGATTTTGCACGTAAAAAAAATCCAGACTTACAAAATACATAAATTCGAAGTGGAGAGAGGTTGAAGGGAAAATTGTTTGCTTGAGGTAAGAATTATTTTAGGGGTAGGGACTAGATCAATGATTTCATTGATATAGGCAACTCCCAGGTCAGGAAACTCCCTCTACCAAGGCAGTCAGCACCTTCTCTGGAAGTTACAGTCTTAGAGAGTTGCTTAGAACACTGAAAGGGTCAGGTGACTTGCTCTAGATCATAAAGACAATATATTTCAGAAACTGGATTTTAATCCTGGTCTTCTTAGGTCCAAGGTATGCTCTCTATCTATTATGCTACATTGACTCAAGAATCATTGCAAGATTTAAAAAAAATAGCTCTCCAATGGATTTTGTATATGTATATATGTGTGTGTATTAATATACGTGTACATATATGTATATGATTCTGTATATATTAATGAGAATTCAAGTTGCATTTAACTTTAGGAATGTATCTGTTACATAAAAAATGGTTATGGGATAAAATGAGTCCATATAAATACTAAGGGAAGTCAGAGTAAAGGAATGATGAATTTAAGTAGAGTTAGGAAAGATCTTAAGGATTGCTCCTTATTCTGTCAGGTTGAATTAACTTTGATGGACCCAGCTTTGCTTGTAGAAATGTGTCACACAGTCTGGGTCATGGACAGCCTATAGTCAAGACTGGTTATGTAAGGACTGTTAAGGAGAAAGACAGGCAGTAACCTGTACTGGAGAGAGGCAGGGCATGGGTTAAAGTTGTCAGAATCTAAAACTCTCAGTGATCTAGAAATATGAGGGGCAGAGTGGAGGCCAGAGAGTTTGTAGTTACCAGTGGGTAGGGACAAGTCAAGGATGCAGAAGCTGGAAAATTCATCAAAGTACAGTGGGACAAACCACTCTCAAAGGGAAGGAGATGTGGGAGAAAAGTAAGTGGTACATAACAGAAATCTGCAGTTTCTTGCATGGTCCTCTTTTTTTCTGTTCTACATATATGAAAAGAACCATTTTACTTGGTGTTTGATAAATTCAGAATAAATGAATGAATGAACAAACAGATAACTAGCTAACTAAAATCAGTGGTGAATTCAGAAGGTTTGAGTTTAAGATATTGGTGCAAGTGAATAGAATCCCCAAAGTGAGTCTAATTCTTGAGCGGGACTTAATTACGTCTTTGGCGCTTTTTGCTGTATGTGAGCCCTGCTGTGCTCACAGGTGTACCCATTAGGAAACTATAGCCAGATGTCTGTTATCAGAGGCTTGCATTGCAGTTATCATTATAGGGCAGTACTTACAATTATGGTCAAATTTGAAAACTAGCTCTGTTGAGGATAGGAGACATTTGAAAAGGGTTGGTCAGCTGACCTCAGTGATTTGACTGTGTTGCAGAGTTGGAGGACTCCTTAGATGGAAAGCGGAAGGTGCTGGAAGCATTAAGAAGGAACCCTAATTTAATGAAGCAGTTCCGGCCAATTCTGGAGGATACCTTGGAAGAAAAACTGGAGAGCATGGGACTCAAAAGGGCAAGTCTCTATGCATGAAGGAGTAACTAGTAACTATACACTTTCACTTTCTGAGACCTGTAATCAAGACATACGATTTTCTGAAACTAATGAATTATCTTTTACAATATAATTAACAAATTAACTAATTGTTCTTTCCATGCTTAGATTTAGCTGGAATATGTGTGTACACACACACACACACACACACACACACACACACACTACTTGAAGACTGCAAGGTTAAAAGGCAAAGAAAGAAGAACAATTAGTACATTAATGAATTGCATTTTGGTTCACACATTTACTATTTAAAATAATTGCTTTAAAACATTTGTAATGTAATGCCAAGGAAAGGCAACTTCCCAGGTTCAAAATACCAGCATAGGTGCTCTCTATTTTATTCAGTGACAAACCAAGAACAGAGAAGATCAAAACATGACATCATTCCAAATACAGCATTTACTAAGTGTGATTAAATAATCTCCAAGGACTACCCCACCCCAGGACCTTCCAATCATTCAATCAATTACAAAGTCCCTGTTCTAAATACTTCTCCACCCCTAGGCTATACCTTAATTAAGTCCACCACAAAGCCCCTCTTCTCAAATGTAGATTAGTTTCCAAACATAAGGTCAAAAGTTCCCCACCCCTGGATCACAATTGAATCTATCCCAGAGTTACATCAAGTTTAAACACAGCACTTAATACCCAAATGGAGCTCTTTTCTTCATCTTGACATGAGGCAAGTTCTCAGCAATCTTAGTTCCTGGGGAGACAAGGCTTAGCAAGGCCATAAGATACATTGCCAGTCCCTTCATGAATTTATCCTCTGTCTGTAGAACAGTCCTAGAACCCCTGAACACATTAGCAAAGCCCTCTCCCAGGATTTCTGTAAACATACAACAAGAAAATCCTTCTTCAGGGCTTCTGAACCAACAGAAAGGCTCCCAGACCCCTGCAACAACAGCACTGTCCTTCACCAGTGGACAGTATTCACTCTGTCTGCAGGACAGTCTCCAGACCCCTGCAACAACAGCACTGTCCCTCACCAGTGGACAGTATTCACTCTCTGTCTGCAGGACAGTCTCAGGGCTTCTTAACCAAATGCCAGGTTCCAGGACTTCTTCAACAGGACAGTCTTTCACCAGTGGACAAATCTGGCAAAATAACATCAAAACAGACAGACAAAGTACCAGCAAAACAGCCATGTCTCCTCAGTCCTTGGCAGCTCAGGGGGCAGGTCTCAAAAGTCCAGGGCAATTCAAAGCGGCCACCAGCAATCTCTTAGTCTCTCTCTCTCCACGAGGTGCTGCTTCCAAAAAGAACTTCCGCCTCTCTCCAGTGTCTCTCCAAATCTACGTCACCAGCTCCTCCCACTTCAGGACTTTCTTTTCACATCAACAAGCCCATCCCACAGGTGGGATTAACAAACTCTGGGTTTTAACACAATCAATTTGAAAACCAAGCCAATACAGGGGAATCTTTAATTGCCATTACTATCACAACATTAAAGTGGTAAAGTCTCCAGACTTGTTGCCTTGTTTGTAGGAAATCTGCTTCTGTAATCATGAGTGAGAGCAGAGTAATAATGAAAAAACAATAGTTAGTGTTTATGTAGTGTTTTAAGGTTTGCAAATCGCTTTGCAAATACTATTTTATCTAATCCTTACAACAATCCTGGAAGGTAGATGCTCTCAACACCATTTTTTTCTTTTTGGAGGGGAGAAGGTAGGGCAATTGGGGTTAAGTGACCTGTCCAAGGTCACATGGCTAGTTTTTTTTTATGGTAAGTGTCTAAGGCCGGATTTGAACTCAGGTCCTCCTGACTCCAGGGTTGGTGCTCTATTCACTGTGCTACCTAATCATCACAAATTAACACCATTTTAGAGATGAGGAAATTGAGGTAGACGGAGGTAAAAACACTCATCCAGGTCCCGTAGTTTAAATGTTTGAGGCCAGTATGAACTCAGGCTTCCCTCATTCCAGCTCCACCACTTTATTGAGTCCCCTAGTAGCCTCTCTATAGAGTGGCTACAGTGTTGGACTTGGAATTAGAAAAGCCTGGGTCCAAATCACATTTCAGACACTAATTGTGGGAAAATGGACAAGCCACTTAATATTTCTGAGCCTCTGTTTCCTCAGCTATAAATGAAGATAATAATAACACCTACTCACAGGTCTGGTGAGGAGATCAAATGAAATAAAATATGTAAAGTGCTCTGCAAACCTTAGCGTGATATATAAATGTGAGTTCTTATTATTCTCATTGTTATTCCTGGTGGCCTGAAAAAAAAGTATTTAGAATTAAGGTGACAAAGAAGATACAAGAAGAGCATCTCTCTCTTCTGACACAGATTCTTCTAAAAAATTATTTTTCCCAATTACATGTAAAAACAATTTTTAACATTCATTTAAACAGTTTTTGAGTTTCGGATTCTCTCCCTCCCTTCTTCCCTTCCCCCATCCCTGAGACAGTAAGCAATTTGATGCAGATTATACAATTCATTCACGCAAAACAGATTAGTCATTTTGTGATAGAACATATAGATTTTAAAAACATACACAGGAAAAATAAGGAAAGTGAAAAAAAAAGTATACTTTGATATGCATTCAGATTCCATCAGTTCTTTCTCAGAGGCAAATAGCATTTTTCATCAGACTTTTGACACAGATTCGTAATGGTACCTGTATCTATCATTTATTTTGGCTGTTTTAGGGTACCAAGGGAATTTCTGATCAGACTCACAGAAATTTGGAAGCAGTGTTAAAAGCCCACCGAGAACAGAAAGCCAAGAGGTTTTCAGAACTCCTTAGACTAAGGGACAAACTTATCAAGGAGGTTGCTCGAAAAATCCTTGAAAGGCAGCAGAATGAGAACATATTGTTACATCCTGCTAATGTGACCGCAGGTAAGTAGGTGGAAGAATTGTCTCTGGGAACCTCTGTGCATGAAACATGGGAAATTCCAGCTGGTGTGTCTCAATGTTTGCAGAACTTTGGGCTATGGAATGTCAGATTTGAATGACCCTTAAAAACCATCAAGTCCAAATCCCTCCTTTTAAAGATGAGACAGCTAAAGCTAGACAGATTAAGCAACTTGGCTAAGATAATAATTTACTTCTCTTCCTTAGTGTGAGAATCATAGATATTTTAGATCTGGACAGATCTAGACTTGGAGAACTCATCTTACAAAGGAGAAAGGTGCGGTCCAGAGAAGGAAGTAACTCACTCAATGGGGCAGCTAGGTGGTAGTGAGTGCATAGTATACTAGACCTGGAGTCAGGAAGACCTGAATTCAAATCCAATCTCAGACACTTACTAGCTGTGTGAACCCGGACAAGTCACTTACCCCCTGTTTGCCTCAGTTTCTCCATCTGTAAAATGGGGATGATAATAATAGCACCTACTTCCTAGCATTGGTGGGAGGATGAGATAATAATTGTAAAGGATTTACCACAATATCTATAACAGAATAGGTGCTATGTTATTATTATTTAGCTGTTATTATTATTACAGAAGAGTTAAGATTCAAACTCAGATCTTCTGATTCTCAAATCAAGTATTCTTTCCATTTCACCATCTTGCCTCATTCTGTTGTTCCATACTATCTCTCTCATAAGCTTAAATTCTAGGTCCTCTAGCAGAAACTGTCTGAAAAAGTTTCTTTGCTATTTCTTAACTACAAGATAAATGAATATTTAACACTCAGAGAAGCTATCCTCAACTTCTGCAGAGCTCCTTGGGTGGTATTTGTTACCATATCTATCATGCAAATTAATGAGCGCTGGACCTGAAAGAAATAAGGCTATTGGAAAAGGAAAAAATAGAATTACAGATGGTTAATAGGACCCTCAGATCTCATAGAGAACTAAATACTTCTAGTATTTCCTAATACTTCTACTGGACAAACATGCTAAGATTTTTTTTTTTTTTTGCTTTTTGGAGGGCAGTTGGGGTTAAGTGATGTGGCCAAAGTCACATGGCTAGTAATTATGTCAAGTGTCTGAGGCCAAATTTGAACTCAGGTACTCCTGACTCCAGGGCCAGTGTCTATTCACTTCACCACCTAGCTGCCCCTTTTTTTTTCTTAAACATGTTAAGAATTAAGGAATAGTTTTTGCTTACTAATGGATTTAGGGCAGCTCTTAGATTGTTAACCATTTCTTTCTTTTTTTTTAAAGCAATTGGGGTTAAATAACTTGCTCAAGGTTACACGGCCAGCTATTTCTGGGTGTGGTGCTAAGTGTCTGAGCCCAGATTCGGCCGGTGCTCTTGCTCGCTGTGCTACCTGGCCGCCCCTTAACCATTTCTTAATCAATGGACTTTCACTGTGTTTCTAGTTCCTTGATACCACAAAAGTACTACTATGTATATTGTTATATATTGGAATTTTCTTTTTGTCCTTGATCTTCTTGGGGCTGAGAGGGAATTTAATTAAGCTGTATTCCTGTTTATAAGTAAATTGAATCTAAGTCATTTCAGATGAAAATGTTCTTATCTTGTTCTTTAGGAAGCTCAAAAAAAGAATGGTTTTCATTGTCTTTAAGTAAATAATTTCAATTCTTTAGGATATTCTTTATATCTAATCTGACTTTCCTATTTCAATTCCCTCCCCCAAAATCTTCCATTCTTTTTTTCATAAAAGCAGAAAATGACTATCACCATTCTTCAGCCTAAGGCCACTATTTCTCTAATTGCTAATCTCTTCCTCCTCTTCTTCTTCACCTTCAGTCCAGTCAGGATAGGAGTAGGGACCTTTTATTCACTTTCTTCTACTTACTGCAGCTAGGTCCCTGGGGTGTGTGAGATGATATGTATTGTATTTTACTGATAGAAGTCAGGTAGCTTGAATATATTTGACTTAAAGAATCCTCTGGTATCTACTTGTATTTTAAAGTCTCCTTCAGAATACACCGCAAAGATTTCTCTTTGTTGGTCACCACAAAAGCTTGTTTCAACATTCTTTCTTATGCAGCTCCAAATCCTTTCCACCTAACTGTGTCCTGTCAATGTTTTCAGGCTCACCCCCGCCCTTTTATTTTCTACCACTATCCTAACCATGATCTCCCCTTTGCTGAGTTCCTATAGCATTTAAAAAAACCAACACTACAGTACTCTTCTAATAAAAACTTGATAATAGCACCTAGAACATGGCTCAGTAAGTGGTTGGTGAATTGAATACTATCCCATGTTGTATTATTCTCTTCTTGTTCCTGAGTCTTGCTTCCTAGGCCCCTTGTGATTGGGGGCATGTGTTATCTTTGTCTTGTGACTGTGTCAGCAGTAGACAGTGCTAGGTGCATAGTAGGGAAAAGAAAGGAATACACATTTACATCATACCTACTGTGTGCCAGGCACTGTGTTAAACACTTTTACAAATATTTAGTAATAGGTATTCAGGACATACTTATTGTTTAATACTATACCTTCTGGTTCCCAAGCTAGTATTTTTCTCACTTTCATGTTATTTGCAAGGTCCTGTTTTCCATCTTTCTCAGAAAGAACCCACTTCTAGGGAAATGTGCTCTTTTATAATCGACCATTTGATTTAATCAAATTTTATATCAGCATGAATAGAATGAATAAGGTATAGTTAAAATACTCAGTGTTTGAATTTTCAACTTTTATGTCATGAAAATTTCAGCAGACACATTTGACTCTTGGACTAGATGATACTGCTAAGACCTCTTGTGGAAAGAGAGCTTTCCTGCACTCTGGACCCAAGCTGCTCAGTCAAGAATACAGGCTTGAATGATAAAGTGTGGCTGTGTGTACACACTGCTGAACTGAGAGGCATTGGTGACAGGAATTCCTGGGAATGTGGCTCAGGCTGAAGCTATGGTGATTTAGCCATAAAATAAGCAATGCTATTCCCTGTTTACTTTTTGTGTTATACTCTCTGGAATTTCTTAAAAACATGTGGCCTTTTGCTCAGGTAAATACTGCCACCCAGGGCCTTAACTGGAAATTTCTTGATAAATCTAAAATGATTTGAGCTTTTGAGATTCTTTTTCCATCTGGCAAATTTGGCTTTTTAAGGAATTCTTCTCCTCATTGCCTTTTTGAGCCTTTTTTGCCATTTGAGTTAGTCTGTTTTTTAAGGTATTATTTTTCTCAGTCAGGCTGTTGACTCTCATTTCATAATTTTCTTGCATTGTTCTCATTTCTCTTCCCAATTTTTCCTCCACTTCTCTTATCTGCTTCTTAAGGTCCTCTATGGCCTATAACCAGCTCTTATTTTCCTTTGAAGCTTTTGGTGTAGGAGTTCTGACTTCATTGTCTTCCTCCTGTTCCATGCTTTGCTCCTTTTTGTCCTCAAAATAGGAGTCTAATGTTGGATTCTTCTGTCTGCTTTGTTTCCTTTGCCTGGTCATGTCTCCCTCAGTCACTTGACCCCTGGGCTTTTTGCCACAGTAGGACTCTGCCACCAGACAGGGGAGCTTTTGTCCCAAATGCTGGGGTTTTCTCATCTGCCAGAGATATTAGATGGGTGCCTTCTCTGAAGCCTCCACATGCTCTGGCAAGCTGGACACACACCCCAGGACCTCCACCCTAGACCGCAATCCAGATCCAAGCAATTTAAAGCAAGAGTGATTACCCCTTAGACTGGTGCTTGGTCCCCCTACACTCTGCAGGCCAGGAGCTGAAGCTGCCATGTGGTGCTGGCTGCCTGTGCTGGGCATCTCAGCGGCTTCTCGCCCCAGGGGCAAAAGCTGATGCACTCCCACTTACTTTGTCCCAAAGTCCAGACTGCACTGATCTCTCACTTTGTCTCATCTATGTGTTGATAATTCTGGAAACAGCCACAGCTGCTGATGATCTGGAGTCCCTCTGGCGGCAGCTGGTCAGATCTGCGACCTGCCCTGGTGCTAAAACCTCCGGCTCAAGAGGGCCTGGGCTTGGCTAACAGAGAGCTGCTCTGGCCCATTCCTGCCGGCCTGCCGGGCTGTCCTCAGCGGGAGGTTAGCTTCTCTGTGTCATTTTGTGGCTTCTGCAGCCCCAAAGTTTGTTCAGAGTCCCCTTTTTACATTGATTAGGGAAGGTGGAAGCCGGAGCTGCTCAGAGGTCCTGCTTCTTCTACTCCACCATCTTGACTCTGCCCCTCGTGTCTCCACATTTGAAAATGAAAACGCCCTCCAGAGAAAGAACTGAAGTCTGCATGTAGATTGAAGCATACTATCTTTCATTTTCTTTTTTTTGTCATTTTTTCCCCTTTCAATTTGTTTTTTCTTTTACAACATGATTAATAAGTGTTGGGCATAAAAGGAGCGAGAGAGAAGATCCCCGAGATTAAAATTGGAAGTGGATTTTATTGCCGGGGGACTGCCAGGGTCACATACCCAAAACAGACAGATCTAAAATGATTTGAAAACAGAGACTGCATCACCCACTTCACAGAGCAGGAATCCAGGAATTCCATGGAATAGAGTGGGAGAATCTTAGAACTGGGAGGGACGCTAGCAATCATTCAACAGATGAGAAAATTGAACTCCAGGGAGTTAAATAAGTGACCCAGGAGGTCTGTACAATTAGTGCCAAATCCATAACTATAACCCATTTTCCTGATCATGATCAGTTGTCTTTCTATTATCTCAAAGCCTTGACTTATCAAGAGAATCTTCAGGCAATAAAAATAGGGAAAAGAAGCCATGTTCTTGGGGTTTAAGTGAAGGGAAATGAGATGCTAATGTTTAACAATCTCTTGAACAAAGGCATTTTTTTTTCTGTTTTTGCCTTTCCTCTTAGTTTCCTTTTGTGTGTGTTCTAATAACTTGAGGATCAATTATTTCTTCAGATTGATATCTGCTACCTCTCCCAGTAGAAGATCTATTTTTATGTAAATTAAATTTAGTTCAATTAAACAAATCTGTACCGAGTGCCTATTATGCATGAAGGAATTTGTTTTATTTAGTATGGAATGATATTATTTTAGAGTGAGAAGGGACTTAGAGATCATTGAAGCCCTTCTCATTTTACAGATGAGGAAATTGAGACTTGGAAGGGGGAAGTGACTTACCTAAAGGCACTAGTTAGCAACTGATCTGGGATTATAACCCTGGTTCTATGAACTCCAATCCAGTGTTCAATAGGAGTTTTTGAAAGCAATATTCAATGTATTTGTAGGAGACTTGTCTGGGTCTGAGACTTCTATCCAACTTTTTCAACTTCTTCTTTCTCAATATTTCAGCCAAGATTTTTGCTTTCACCTGAGAACACTTGATGGGGTTGCCATCTGTGGCCAGCGTGACTGTGTGTTTATTTCAGTCTTATTTGTTTCTCTAGTCAAAGGTCAAAGGAACCCACTACCCACAAGAGAAGTTCAGCAGAAGTCCAGAAAGAGGCGAGTTGAATCACAATCTCAACGAACAGCATCACCTAAGCCAGCACCACCTCAGAGCAAAGCCAATCACACCCCTGCAACACCAAAGATTCCAGTTCCAACTCCACGGAGCAGAGTTCATGGTCCTACAGGTCCACCTGCTTCCCCTGGGCCTAGGCTGAGGTAATACTTAAGCTCACAGCTGCTGCCAATGATCTCTCTATGGTAACTATATGCATGGCTAAACCCAAGCTGAAGTCTACTCCATTCTTCACTGCCAAATTTTTCCTTCTGAAACTTAAATAACCCCTAGAAGCTGTGTACGAACAAGCTGGGTGTGGGGGGGGGGAGGGCAGAGGTAATTACACAGGACACACTTTTAAGTTTCATATGCATTATTAAAATTTTCCCCATAACTTTCTTAAGTCTAGACAATCCATAAAACAATGACTCAAGCCCTAGTTTGAAGCTGAGATGTATATGTTTAACTGAAAATGTATTGGCTTCCATATAAGGAACCAGTTTGAGTTGACTCCAGCATATTGTTGACTAGAGATCTGTTGAAAATTACTAGTGTTTAACATATGATGAAAGGATAGGATCTCAGTTCACTTAAAAATAAACATTTATTTACTTATAGTTGCAACATTCAATTCCACAATCCCTTGAGTTCTAAATTTTCTCACTCTCCCTCTATTCTCCCCTTGTCCCCCATGGCGGCATGCAACCAAATTCTACAAATACCTTCACATTAAACATTAGTCAAGTTGTAAAGAAGGATTATAACCAATGGAATGAACAACAAGAAAGAAGGAATGAAACAAAACAAAAAAGAGAGAAAGCTCACGCAGTTTGCTTCCATCTGCATTCAGACTCCGTGATTCTTTCTCTGGATGTGGATAGCCCTTTCCATCATGAGTCTTTTGGCATTGTCTTATAGCCTTGTATTGCTGAGAGGAGCCAAGTCATCACAGATACCATGTGTTTGTAATTGTGTGCAATGTTCTCCCGATTCTGCTCCTCTCACTCAGTTTATAAAATTCTCTCCAGGTTATTATGAAGTCCATCTGTTCCTTATTTATAGCACAATAGTATTCTATTACATTCATATACCACAACTTGTTTAGCCAACAATCTGACTGGTGAGATGTGGTACCTCAAAGTTGTTTTGATTTGCATTTCTCTAATCAATAGTGATTTAGACCATTTTTCATGATTGTAGATATCTTTAATTTCTTCCTCTGAAAACTGTCTGTTCGTATCCTTTGACCATTTGTCAATTGGGGAATGACTTGTATTCTTATATATTTGACTCAGTTCTCTGTATATTTTAGAAATGAGGTCTTTATCAGAGATACTGATTGTAAAAATTCTTTCCCAATTTTCCACTTCCCCCTAATCTTGGTTACATTGGCTTTATTTGAACAAAAACTTTTCAATTTAATGTGATCGGAATTATCCATTTTACATTTCATAATGCTCTCTAACTCTTGTTTGATCATAAAATCTTTCCTTCTTCATAAACCTGACAGATAAACTATTCCTTGTTCTCCCAGATTGCTTATAGTATCAGTCTTTATATCTAGATCGTGTACCCATTTAGACGTTATTTTGGTATATGGTGTAAGATATTGGTCTATGGCCAGTTTCTGCCATACTGTTTTCCAGTTTTCCCAGCAGTGCTCACTTCTTAAAAATATGAAACCGTGACCTCGGATGATGTAGTTTCTTTTTTTTAATGTATCTTAAATTTAGTATGATAGTAAGAAAACTGTCCTTCTTATCTATACCCTCTTCTGAACTTTCTTCTACATATGTATATAGTCTAGGCTATATCTTATATTCGTTGCTTTTTGCATCTTTGATACTCTCTAGCACATTGAACTTTCTGGAATACTTTTATACCTATTATTTCATTTCACTTGCATATAAAAATGTTACTCATGTGCCTACAGAAATGACTTTACCTTCCTCCTACATTTGTATACCTAGCACCCCAACTTTCACATCTGAAGATGATTCAGAAGGAGACCATATTTCCCATCCAAATCTTCAAGCCCCTTCTAGGATAGTTGCTACAGATGACAATGACTGGGATTGGTCTGATACTGAAACCTCTGATGAGAAAGTCCCTAAACCTATGGCAAGTTCTGGTGGAGTAACTTCCACAGGTAAGTGAGCACTTTTTTTTTTTGATTGATGAAGTACACAAGACACAGATTTATCTGGCTAATTTAAATGTCCTTTAGTCTTCTCTATTTCTGTGTGTGTGGTGACATCTTTTTCTATATATGATAACAGAGATAGAAGCCAATGTTATTTTTTAATAATTCCCTAGGTTAGTAGAGAGATCACAAAAATTAATTTGTATTTTCCCCACTTTTATGATACAGTTCAATTGCTTAATTAGCATTCAGAATTTTATTTTAAATTGATTAGCCCTGTGTAGCTTTAGACTTTCCACCTGTTAGTTCCCAGAATAACAAGATCTTGAAAGGTTATCATTGACCTCATTTATCTAAGGCACTTTAAAAATAAAAGGGTATGTAGCCTGATCTTAAACTTATCTAGAGAAGAAACATCTACAATCTCTGGATGTCATTTTTTTTCTTTCTTTCCATCCCTTTTCCATAGAGGGAGAATTTTATATTCTTCCTCTTCTTGTTATTTATAATTGCTCTGGTTGGAAATAAGAGGGAACCTAGAAGAGTGCCTGGACATACATTGTAATATTTGTATACTAGTCAGTGAGTCATCAGGGCAACTAGATGGTTCAGTGGATAGAGTTTTGGGCCTGGAGACAGGAAGACTCATCTTCCTGAGTTCAAACTGGCCTTAGATACGTATTAGCTGTGTAACCCTGGGCACTTAATCCTCTTTGCCTTGGTTTTCTCTTCTGTAAAATGAGCTGGAGAAAGGAATAACGAACCATTCCAGTATCTCTGCCAAGAAAACCTCCAGTGGGGTCACAAAGAGTTGGACATGACTGAAAAAATGACTCAACAACAAGAGTGAGTCATCATGATCATTGTATATATTACCAAATCTTTATTAAGTTTCTCTTCTGCAGAGTGAGAAGTAGTGCAGAGTCATGGATAGAAACTTGGAATAAGGAAAATCTGGGTTTAAGTGTATATATATAAACTAGTTATGTAATCATCAGTAAATCACTGGATTTTTCCATGCCCCAGGCAACTAATCCTGAGACTAAATTGAAGAGGAGTTGCTGATCTGTATCAGTGGAAGGAATTTCCATACCAGTACAAAAGTAGACACAATAAATACTTTTTGATTGATTTTTCAACAAACACAAACTTTGCTTCTCCATCCTCTTCCCAATTATTTCTTCTTTCTCTTTACTTGTTTTTTCTTTTGATCTTCATTTACATTTTTGTAAATTTTACATAATTTACATTACTTGGACCAGGTGATTCCAACAGGAGAACATTTGCATTTAGTGCTATTCTAAGTCCTTTGATTCTTACTTAGGTACTCGAGTACAGTCACTAGCTAAAACTCTAGAAAAACAGCTAGTTACTCCAGGAAAGAAGCCTGCTGGAGGAGTGAACCTTTTCTTAGCCTCTGATGCTGGACCATCTAAAACAACCACCTCAGCAAAGAAACCCCAGGTAACCTAAAGAGTTTAGTGTTAGTCACATTTTACTAAGTTAGTCATTTACTTTTAAGTTGTGGTCACTCACAGAAGCAATGAGGAATGAGGAATCCTTGAGTTTGAGGAAATTAAAAATGAAAAGGAGACTTGATTAATTTTTCCTACCTATTTCATATCCTATTTTGGCAGCAAATGCCTGTTTAAATGAATGATTATATATGACAACTTAAGTATCCACACCAGGGAAGAGAAAAAGAAACCCAGGCATAAAACTCATGAGTCCAAAGATTTCTGAAAAGATATTCTCTAAAGATGATTGGAAATGGGAGTGAAGTACTGGGGGCCCCCAAATCTGCATACAGATTGGAATGATGATGTACTATTCTCCATATTAGGATGATGTGGCAGCTCCTAGATGACTTTGGCTTTTTGCATAGGAAAAGTCCCAGGATGAACAATAAGGGAATTTGTGTTGCTAGGCTATGCTTATTTACAGATGGGGTTTCCCCCCTTCATTTTGGAGGAGAGGTAAAGAGAGGTGAAAAAGAGAGAAATTTTTTTTTTTTGTTAATTGCAGTAAAATAAAATCTTAAAGGTGACTGTTGCAAAGCAAGATATCATAAGCTACTTCCATTTCCTGATCTACTCTTTGTTTTCTTTCATTTCAGTACCTGATAGAGTAGAATGAGAATACTGGTATGTTTTATTGAAAGTTAGGTAACAAGGGGGATGTGGATCAATCAATCGATCAATATTTATTAAGCACCTACTGAATGATCTTGGGCAGCACAGTTCATAGAGTGCCAGGCCTGGAGTCAGGAAGACCTGAGTTAAAATCTGGCCTCAGACACTTGCTGTATGACTCTTAGCAATTCATTTATCCCTTTTCATCTCAATTTCCTCATCTGTAAAATGCTCTTGAGAAGGAAATGAAAAACCACTCCAGTATCTTTGCCAAGAAAACCCCAAATGGGGTCATAAAGAGAGATACAACTGAAATAACAAACAAGTGGTCTTTGCTATGTGCCAAGTACTATAGAGCCATCTGGGCCTAGATGGACACTCATCAATGAGGTTATATTATTGGGGGAAAAAAAGAATGGAAGACTAGCCAGTTGTAGGGATGAAAGTAAGATTCATTCAAATTATCTGGCAAATGCCAGAAGAAATGACCTCACCAAGAAGGAATCAAAGATCTTATAGAAGTGTCCATGTTTTTTTTTTCTTCTCGTTATAGGTAAGGTTTTTAACCTCTCTCTCAGTTACCTCATACATAAAATGGAGATAATAGTACTTGTACTATCAATCTCATTGGTTGTTGTGAAGAAAGTTATGTTGTTGACTTCACAACACCACAAAAGTGTGAATTGGTTTTAGTAGCAATTGGTTCATTTGTATCATTATTACATCTCAGAGTATTTGGCATTGAAACCCTTTGATGTTGGGCTTTCACATGTTCCAAGTCCAAGAAACTTAGCTCTAGTGATCCCTCCATGTCATCATCTATTTATATTGAATTTTAAGGTTTACAATTAGTTGTGCAACCCTGGACAATTCACTTGGCCTATCTCTGCTTTAGTTTTTCTTCATCTGTAAAATGGGGTAATAGTGGCATCTACTTCACAGGGTTCTTGTGTGGATCAAATTAAATAATATCATGTAAAGTGATTTGCAAACCTTAAAATTCAATATAAATTCTAGTTATTATAATTATTATTTGCCAAGTAGAACATTTATTAGATATACAAAGTATACTACAAGATTTCAGAAGCAGTTTCTAGAGTGAATGGCATCTGAAGGAAAGAAGAAATGCTCTTTCTTTCTTGCCACTTTCTACCTAAATACTTTGACTTTATTTTAATCCCGATGTAGTATATACTTTGACTACTTATTTCCTCCTTTATAAGATTGTTAATTCTTTCCTATTCTCACTACAGTTTTCTGAAGATGACAGTGACTTAGATATTTCCTCATTGGAAGAGATTCTTCAGGATTTGGATGTGAATGAGAAGAAAAAACAGCCACAGCCCCTGTCCCACTCTCATCCAGTTGAGAAGCATGGCAGGGTCTCCACAGACTCTCAGAGCACCAGTGTCTGGAGTTCAAGTAGCGCCAGGATTGTGGGCTGGTGATTTGCATGGACATGACTCCCAACTTGTGGGGGAGACAGTGACATCCCATCAACACCTTCACAATGGCAACAAGGAGTCTCCATCTCACACATCTTACCTCTTTTTGTTGACCCTTTATGCATCACTTCCATTTCCATTCTAATCCATAAAAAATAAACATTTTTTTAAGCACCTATTATGTGTCAGACCTTGTTCTAAGCACTGCGGTTATAATTAATTAAAAGAAAGATATCCCCTGCCCTCTAAGAGCTTACAATCTAAAGAGTTTTTTTCTGAACTCATTTCTGAACATATCCCTTCCTTCTCCCATCCCCAAGAAGCCCACATCTAATAAGAGACTAAAAAAGAAAGAGGAGAAAAATACAGTTGAATAGAACCAATTAGCATCATTTCTGAAAGGACATGTAGCATTCCACATTCATAGTTCCCCAACCTGTTCAAAGAAAGGAGGGAGGTACATTTTCTCAACTATTATTCAGGGGTAAGTTTGGTCACTATAATTATGTTCATGTTTTTCTAGGATTCTTCCCTTTTGGAGGAAAAAAAAGTGTAGAACAAGGGTGTGTAAAATACATATGGATGACTACCTTCTCTACTCCTCCATAGTACTTTCCCAACCTAGTATATATACTCTGCCTGTAGGAGAATGCTTAGGTTATGTTCTCCTCAGGCCATATGGCAGGGAATATATCAAGGTCATAGACTACATCTGTGGAATAATGGGTATTTTTCTTCTCCAATAGGAGAAAGCCAGGAAAGAGAGCAGGAATGAAAACAAAGACAGTATTGTCCCTGAAAATTTTCCAGATTCACACAATTGGTATAAAGGTGGAAAAGAAGACTTCTCTTTTGTTTTTCCCTCTTTCAGTTGCGATTTGATCAGTAAGGATAATAGAGGACTGAAGAGATTACATAGGACTTTTCTATGATCTTGATATATTCCCTGCCATATGAGTGTGAGATGATAGCATTTTCCAAAGAGTTTAAAGTTTTGGCTATTATAGATTGATGAATCTCTCTTCTTGCCTATTCTAAAAGCCAGAGAGACAGACAGAGAGAGAGAGAGAGAGACAGAGAGAGACAGAGACAGAGAGAGAGA